>NC_068361.1:1467028-2067028 GCF_020536995.1 Dreissena polymorpha | reverse complement strand
CCTTTTGCCAGGTACTGTCCCCGCTGCTTGTAGTAAAAATGTGCGGGTGATAAGACATGGGCTGGCCATACCTTTTGCCAGGTACTGTCCATGCTGCTTGTAGTAAAAATATGAGCCTTGCTCTGGCATGATGGGCCTTAGGGCTATTCCAGTAAAACAAATGTCCCACCACCTGGAAGGCACTTTTCCTTGCTCTGGGATAATGGGCCTTAGGGCTATTCCAGTAAAACAAATGTCCCACCACCTGGAAGGCACTTTTCCTTGCTCTGGGATAATGGGCCTTAGGGCTATTCCAGTAAAACAAATGGCCCACCACCTGGAAGGCACTTTTAAAATGAACCAACCCCCTTCAGAAGTTAATTTTACAAAAAAGAACCCCCTTAAGAATATTGTTTTCTGCTATTTGGACCCCTTTTAGAAGTTTGTATGTCCCCCACTATAGTAGTGGGGGACATATTGTTTTTGCCCTGTCTGTTGGTTGGTCTGTCTGTCTGTCTGTTTGGCCAACTTTAACATTGGCAATAACTTTTGCAATATTGAAGATAGCAACTTGATATTTGGCATGCATATGTATCTCATGGAGCTGCACATTTTGAGTGGTGAAAGGTCAAGGTCAAGGTCATCCTTCAAGGTCAGAGGTCAAATATATGTTACCAAAATCGCTCATTTTATGAGTACTTTTGCAATATTGAAGATAGCAACTTGATATTTGGCATGCATGTGTATCTAATGGAGCTGCACATTTTGAGTGGGAAAAGGTCAAGGTCAAGGTCATTCTTCAAGGTCAGAGGTCAAATATATGTGGCCCAAATCGCTTATTTTATGAATACTTTTGCAATATTGAAGATAGAAACTTGATATTTGGCATTCATGTGTATCTCATGGAGCTGCACATTTTGAGTGGTGAAAGGTCAAGGTCATCCTTCAAGGTCAAATATATGGGTCAAAATTGCTCATGTAATGTCACTTCTGCAATATTGAAGCTAGCAATTTTATATTTGAAATGCATGTGTATCTCATGGAGCTGCACATTTTGAGTGGTGAAGGGTCAAGGTCAAGGTCATCCTACAAGGTCAAACGTCATATAGGGGGACATTGTGTTTCACAAACGCACCTATTTTCATTAATGCAAATTTCAAAAGCCCAAAATAATAATTTTGCAAAGCATTTTTTGTTAGGGTTCTGATTATTTTGTTCTCTTCTTTAAATCATTTTGTATTGTAGCAGATTGTATATTTATGAAATAAATTTTTTATCAAATAAAATTGACATCTTTCGGTCCGACATGCCAACTGTTTCTCCTTTAATACCATTACTTCAATGACACCTAGGAAAATGGTCCTTTATTAGGGCCCCAAACTGAAGGTGTTGGTGCCCTATAATAATCACTGTGTCCGTCAGTCAGTCTGTTAGAGTTTTTGTCCAGGCCATAACTCTTTTATGGATTGAACTAGTCTTAAATCAAATCGCCTTCTAAAAGGTGGTGTGTCATGCACAAGATCAGAGATTTGTAGCGCAAGATCATATAGGGCAAAGGTAAAAAACCTGTGGTATTCAGCTTGTCCGGGCTGTAACTCCACCATGGATTGAAGGCTTTTTTTTAATAACCTAGTTCAAGTGTTTTTTTTCTCAATCAGACTGTGTCTTGTGACAAGAACTAGGTTTGTAACTCAAAGGTTAAGTTAATAGAGGTCAAATGTAACACATCCGTGATTTTCAGCTTGTCAGGGCTGTTAATCCACCATAAACATTTCTTTACCGTCATAATATTATACAAATTAAATATAAACTTAAAATCGTGTTTGTCATAATAATAATATAATGAGATCAAATTTTTATGATCTTAAAAGCCTTTGATATTGCTCCTTGAGATCAAAAATTAAAAGGACGAAACGTAAAAAATATTTATGCGAGTTATCAAGTAAACAAAGTATTCTATAATATACTAATCAGATATCATAAATAACATATAATTTGGGATATAAACACCACAAAATATTTCTGTGAAGTCTTCACAGTCGTTGCAATTTAGCCAATTCAACACGGCCGGCTAAGACCATTTGAAAATGTCAGCCTTTTTGTATCTGGTATAGACTAAAACCCACGCTGCTCCTTTTCACAGCCAACCCGGTCATGTTGATAGCGCGATTATCGGATTCCAAAATTTCGTGATAAAAAAACGGTTGGCACAGAAATGTATTTAAATGATCATATAGTCCATTTTAAGTTGGCAAATAGGGTTAGAAGAAAAATAGAAATGATGCCCCACAACAGAAGTAAAATATAAGTTTAAACGCCCCCTTCAGAAGCAAAATATGAAGAAACCCACCCCCAACAGAATTTCTTTATTTTGCCGTCGAGGAGGGTATATGTTTTACTGGAATAGCCCTTAATGCATGTATGGAAAACAGGGTTTAATGCATGTTTGTTCTGGACGATGCTTTCTTTTTGTTACGTGTTTGTTTTTGTTACGTGTTTTTTTTTGTTACGTGTTTGTTTTTGTTACGTGTTTGTTTTTGTTACGTGTTTGTTTTTGTTACGTGTTTTTTTTTTCATTTAAAAGAAGTCTCTTCCTATTGAAAATCCAGTGAAGAGGAAATGTGTCGCCCTGATAGCCTGTGCTGATTACATAGGCCAATATTTTGCTACACTTTACGCACATGCATAAAGCTCCGTTTTTAGCTCATCTGTCACAAAGTGACATGGTGAGCTTATGTGAATGTCTGATGTCCGTTGTGCGTGCGTGTGTTTGTGCGTGTGTCCGTGTGTCCGTCAACAATTTGTTTGTGTAGACAGTAGAGGTCACAGTTTTCATCCAATCTTTATGAAATTTGGTCAGAATGTTTATCTTGATGAAATCTGGGTTGGGATTGTATTTGGGTCATCCGGGGTCAAAAACTAGGTCACTAGGTCAAATAATAGAAAAACCTTGTGTAGACAGTAGTGGTCACAGTTTTCATCCAATCTTTATGAAATTTGGTCAGAATTTTTATTTTGATGAAATCTGGGTTGGGATTGTATTTGGGTCGTCTGGGGTCAAAAACTAGGTCACAAGGTTAAATATTAGGAAAACCTTGTGTAGACAATAGAGGTCACAGTTTTCATCCAATCTTTATGAAATTTGGTCAGAATGTTTATCTTGATAAAATCTCGGTTGGGATTGTATTTGGGTCACCTGGGGTTAAAAACTAGGTCACTAGGTCAAATAATAGAAAAACCATGTGTAGACAAAAGAGGTCACAGTTTTCATCCAATCTTTATGAAATTTAGTCAGAATGTTTATCTTGATAAAATCTGGGTTGGGATTGTATTTGGGTCATCTGGGGTCAAAAACTAGGTCACTAGGTCAAATAATAGAAAAACCTTGTGTAGACAATAGAGGTCACAGTTTTCATCCAATCTTAATGAAATTTAGTCAGAATGTTTATCTTGATAAAATCTGGATTGGGATTGTATTTGGGTCATCTGGGGTCAGAAACTAGGTCACAAGGTCAATCATAGAAAAACCTTGTGTAGACAATAGAGGTCACAGTTTTCATCAGATCTTAATGAAATGTGGTCAGAATGTTTGTCTTGTTAAAATCTGGGTTGGGATTGAATTTGGGTCATCTAGGGTCAAAAACCAGGTCACTAGGTCAAAGTTAACAAGAAATATCTTTAAAAAAGATATACGGCGTTGATAGTTCAATGAATGAGATCAAGGATAGCGAATGTCTTTTTTCTGTGCAGTTCTTAGCTGCATCACACGCAGTACGGGATGTTACGCGGAGTTTTCGCGGCTTATTTTACATTATTACATATTGCTGGTCATAAACCTATAGATACAAAACAGAAAACCAAAAGAAGAATTGAAGTGAAATTAAAACATACGAGTCAACCGGCCACACGAGAAGTATCCGTATTTATAGGCGCGTTCTTCGAACAAACCTGTTTTAGTGGTTTGTCGGGCATTGCTATTTGATTTGATTATTAACAGTATCGATAATCATCGCGCTCATGCTTAATACATTGGTCAATATGGTGGAATAATTATTGTTAAATTAATAAAAAATAATATTTATCATTGTTTTGTTGAAAACACATTAAGAATCTACATATTTCTGGTCTAAAGAAAATTCCAGGTCACCTAGTTTACGGATAGCGTATTTATTATATAACTATTATTTTACTGGCCGCGAACTCCGGTGATGACCTGTATATAAACTCTGACATTCATACACTGGCCGCGAATTGACCCGATACCTCGCGGGTTGAAATGCAATGTATTAAAGTGAGGCCTCGCTTCCACTGCTCTTTATACTTTTACATGTTAACATGTTAACAAGAATATGGAAGTAAGTACTAAATATGAGAACATAGCCTTTAAATATAAATGCGTTGCGCTGGTAATTCTCTGAAAATAACAGGTGCACGCACAAACTGTATTGATGTCGAGAATTGAGTGTAAAACTGTTCTATCTATTAAGCCTTTTCATTAGAAATAAAATTGTTTCATGCAGTAAAACAGTGTTACAAAGACGCGGATATGTTTCCAATGTTCTGGTGGTATACTCAAATCAGCCAATGGAATAAATGAAGTGTATTCATTCGTACCTAGCCGCGGGAAATTTTATTTGAATTTTATTGGACACTTACAAAGGTCAGGTAAGGTGAAAAGCTGGCTTAATACAGCTTACGCTGAAAAAAAAACACTTTTGTAGACAGTAGAGGTCACAGTTTTCATCCAAACTTAATAAAATTTGGCCAGAATGTCAATCTTGATGAAATCTGGGTTGGGATTGTATTTGGGTCATCTGGGGTCAAAAACTAGGTCACTAGGTCAAATCATAGAAAAACCTTATGTAGACAATAGAGGTCATAGTTTTCATCTGATCTTAATGAAATATGGTCAGAATGTTTATCTTGATAGTATCTGATTTTGGATCGTATATGGGTCATCTGGGGTCAAAAATTAGGTCACCAGGCCAATTCTAGTAAAAGCTTGTGAAGATGAAAGAGGTCACAGTTTTCATCACGTCTTTTTTGTCAGAATGTATTAATTAATGAAATCTGGCTTGGGATTGTATATGGGTCTGATATAATTTAAGTTGATGTAGCAAGGTTAGTCAGGTGAGCGATTCAGGGCCATCATGGCCCTCTTGTTTCAGTTCGCGGCTAAATTAATATAATTAAACAACAAATAAATATCTATGGCTATGTGTTTGGTCTAGAAGTTATTTAGTTATACATTTAGAAATGATGTTATATTAATCTTTAAGTGTTTTTTTATTTAAAAACGCCCTGTCCACAAACAAATAATTGAGCTAATGTTGATATTAACATGATGTCATATAAACTATCATATATGAAGATTTACAGTCAATTTGTACCTAACTCAACTTGCATCCACTGGTTTAGTCGTACCCATTTTGGTCAACTGTCAACTCATATCATGGCCAACTCGTACAGTAGTAAACTCGTATCGTGGTCAACTTGTATCGTGGTCAACTGGTATTGTGGTCAACTGGTATTGTGGTCAACTGGTATTGTGGTCAACTGGTATCGTGGTCAACTTGTCCTGTGGTCAACTTGTCCTGCGGTCAACTTGACCCTCATTAAAGCTATTCATTTGGTAATATGTTCGAGAAGCGTAACTAATGCATGCACACAAATAAGAAACACATCTAGAGTATGATACACTATTTATTATTTCAATACTTTCACAAAATAAAATAACAAAGTTTTACATCATAGACACAATGACTGCAAACGTTCATCTATACAGTTTAACACAGGTTATACTCACACCTTTAAAAAAAAAAGAAAAACACCAACCACAAGTGTGAAGGTTGACGTTAACTGTGACATTAATCGTTGCTTAGGTAATTGAATTGGAAAGTTCAAACATTTAGTGAAAATAAGACATCATCAGTAAGACGTCCTTTCGAAAGTTATGGATGTTTCATTTTGTTATAGTGTAAGTGCGGATTGGGGTAAACATGCTGTTAACATAACAATTCAAGGTGATGAACTAATGATTTATAGCTGACTTGATCACAAAGTGATTATTGTGAGTTATTGTAAAGGTAGGCTCTCTAGCGCCTGTCATTATGTGTCGTGTTTCCAGTGTTATGTGTTGGTCATCCTCAACAATACGCATCAATCTACATCTTTACCTATATGGCTTGGTAGATTTTTAATCAACTGAGGCTCTTATAGTTTGCATATCAAAACATTGTATTGTTGTGTGCTTTACAGACCTGAGGACGCAGGCACGTACACATGTGTTGCCACTAACGATGCTGGTACATCTAGTGTAGAGCTACGTCTTACTGTGCAAGGTACGTTAATCTCACACCCTACCAATATAGTCAAAATACAACGCACACCAAAAATAAAACCTATTTATTAGGGACTTGTGCTTCATGCCAAATTTAACTTATCAAGTCTACTGTGACACATTTTCCTACTTTTTTTACACATTTTTTCACAGTTTTTCCTTTAAGAGATCTTTTTTTGCACTTCTGTGACACATTAAACACTTCTGTGACACTTTTTTCTGTGACACATTGAACACTTCTGTGACACATTCCCCCCCCCCCCCCCCCTTGAGTGATGAATTTTCCACTTCTTTGACTCATTTAGCCACAATGACACAATTTCCCATATCTTTCACACATTTTCCCATTTATGTGGAACATTTTTCCACTGATTTAATAAACATATCTGTGACACATTTTTCCAAATCTGTTATACATTTTTCGTTGTGTGTGACAAATTCTCACACATCTGGGAAACATTTTCCAACTTCACTGATGCATTTTCCTACTTCTGTAACACATTTTACTCTTGTATGAAAAATTGTCCAGCATCTTTGACACATATTATCCTTCTTCCCCTCTCAGTTCCGCCTCAGATCGGTGAGGCGAGTCGCCTGCTGACGTTCACGGTTGATGAGACAGCCTCGCTCCAGTGCACGGCCATTGGGATCCCTGCCCCAACAATACGCTGGCTCAAAGATGGTAGGGAGCTGGAGAACTCACATAAATACAACATCACCTCGGGTGGGACTCTGATCATTAGATCCCTCAAGGTACTGGGTGTTGTGTCTAATAGTAACATAATAAAGGTACTGAATGTTGTGTCTAATAACAAGACTAATGTACTCAATGTTGTGTCTAATAACATGATGAATGTACTCAATGTTGTGACTAAAAACATAATGAAGGTAATCAATGTTGTGTCTAATAACACCATGAAGGTACTGAATGTTGTGTCCTATAACATGATGAAGTTACTCAATGTTGTGTCTTATAACATGATGAAGGTACTCAATGTTGTGTCTTATAACATGATGAAGGTACTCAATGTTGTGTCCTATAACATGATGAAGGTACTGAATGTTGTGTCTAATAACATGATGAAGGTACTCAATGTTGTGTCTTATAACATGATTAAGGTACTCAATGTTGTGTCCTATAACATGATGAAGGTACTGAATGTTGTGTCAAATAACATGATAAAGGTACTCAATGTTGTGTCTTATAACATGATGAAGGTACTCAATGTTGTGTCTTATAACATGATGAAGGTACTGAATGTTGTGTCTAATAACATGATGAAGGTACTCAATGTTGTGTCTTATAACATGATGAAGGTACTCAATAATGTTTCCAATAACATGACAAAGGTACTCAATGTTTCACCTTATAACACGATGAAGGTACTCAATGTTGCGCCAAATAACATGATGAAGGTACTGAATGTTTTGACTTATAACATGATGAAGGTACTCAATGTTGTGTCTTATAACATCATGAAGGTACTGAATGCTGTGACTAATAACATGATGAATGTACTGAATGTTGTGTCTTATAACATGATGAAGGTACTGAATGTTGCGCCTAATGACATAATGAAGGTACTCAATGTTGTGTCTAATAACATGATGAAGGTGTTGGATGTTGTGTCTAATATCATCATGAAGGTACTCAATGTTTTGTCTTATGACATGATGAAGGTACTGAATGTTGTGTCTAATAACATGATGAATGTACTGAATGTTGCGCCTAATAACATGATGAAGGTACTGAATGTTGTGACTTATAACATGTTGAAGGTACTGAATGTTGCGCCTAATGACATAATGAAGGTACACAATGTTGTGTCTAATAACATGATGAAGTTACCTAATGTTGTGTCCAATAACATGATGATGTTACCTAATGTTGTCTAATAACACAATAAAGTTACCTAATGTTGTGTCTAATAACATGATGAAGTTACCTTATTGTCTAATAACATGATGAAGTTACCTGATTGTCTAATAACATGATGTATACACTGAATGTTGTGTTTAGTATCATTATGAAGGTAATGAATGTTGTGTCTTATAACATGCTGCTGAGTAGCATCATATGGGTGAGAAGTAAATCGTTTGTTGTAAAAGAAATTGGTATCAATGTAAAAGGAAATTCTTGACATGAGCAAAATATGGCTAAATTTAAATTTAATGTATTATTATTTTTTAAACACTGTACAATCAAAGTGATATTTGCTTTATTGTTTTTTTATTGGTCAACTCCTTGTTATCTTCATGCATGGATATTTAAAAATACTTCGGCTAAAAGCGACTCATGATGTAATATATATATAACTCAATACACCAAATCATTGTTCATTAACTGATTAACACATTTGTCATGTTTTGTCCAATCTCTGGTATATATAACTCAGTACACCAAATCATTGTTCATTAACTGATTAACACATTTGTCATGTTTTGTCCAATCTCTGGTATATATAACTCAATACACCAAATCATTGTTTATTAACTGATTAACACATTTGTCATGTTTTGTCCAATCTCTGGTATTTTACACACCCATAAATCTTTCCCAGGTGTTTTTTTTAAATATGAGCCTCATTCTGTGAAAACTGTGCTTAATGCAAGCTGGGCAAGTGTCATCTGTGATTAGCCTTGCAGCTGGGCTTAATGCAAGCTGGGCAAGTGTCATCCCAGATTAGCCTTGCAGCTGGGCTTAATGCAAGCTGGGCAAGTGTCATCCCAGATTAGCCTTGCAGCTGGGCTTAATGCAAGCTGGGCAAGTGTCATCCCAGATTGCATGTGGGCAAGTGTCATCCCAGATAAGCCTTGCAGCTGGGCTTAATGCAAGCTGGGCAAGTGTCATCCCAGATTGCATGTTGGCAAGTGTCATCCCAGATTGCATGTGGGCAAGTGTCATCCCAGATTAGCCTTGCAGCTGCATAGGCTTATCAGGGACAACACTTTCTGCCTAGACTGGATTTTAATTTAGAAGAGACTACCTTTAAAAGGAAAATTACATAAAAGCGAAGTGTCATCCCTGATTTGCCTGTGAGGACTGCACAGGCTAATCAGGAACGACACCTCAACCTCATGAATTAAGCCCTGTTTTCCAAGAAAGTGGCTTATGTTTCTTCAGCTTTTGAATGTATGTGAGTTATTGCTACAGGAGGAGGACACTGGAAGTTACCTTTGTTCAGCATCCAACATCGCCGGGCAAGCAACACAAGAGAGGCTGATTAGAATTCAAGGTGATTTACTTATGATTTTTAGCTCACCTGATCACTAAGTGCTCATGGCGATAAATTTTAGTGAGTGGCCTCCTTTGCTATGTGTCATTTTTCCTGTTTTGTGTAGTGCCCATCTTCAACAATTGGCTTTAATCATTATATTTTAAACTGCTTGGCAGATTTTCATGAAACTTCACAGGAATTGTTCTTGGGTAATCCCTTTTAAAATTGTTGAAATGTGTGTGTGTGGATTTTGAAGGTAATGAGGTCCTTACATGAGCAACCGTAGTGTGTCCCAGCACTTCTACCTAATAAACATATGAAAGTTGGGGAAAAATTTGAAATAAAGCTGCAATTTCCAGCTTTTTGTTTTATACTGAAAAAATTATATTATGGTGCGGTCTGGTGCTGAGGGGAAGCCGGAGTACCCGCAGGAAACCTTACCTGTTTACCTGTTTTATTATCAAACATATTCAATTTATTCAAGGAAACAAATATGTTAATGATAACCATATAAGTCAAAGGGTTAACAATTAAGTGAAATAAATAACTTAATAAAAAAATCATGGCTGTTTGCTGAACTGGCCATTAAAGTGTTGAGTAAACCTAGCCCTAATGTCATGTTTCAGTGCCTCCATCGTTTATCGTGGTTCCTCGGGTACAGGAAGTGCTGCTTGACTCTCGTCTGGAGCTACGATGTACGGCAGACGGCATTCCCACCCCTACCATACACTGGAAACGAGACGACGTGCTCATACCTTGTAAGTCTGGTTTTCACAGAGCTTTCACAGAGTACATAGATAATGACACATAGTTTAACCCTTTACTCCTCAAACATAAGCAATTTGACCTGTTTGTAGTCCATTAGAAAATTATAAAACATTTAAGTCCTTTCTTAATAGATTCAAGTTTGAAAGGCTTCATTTCCAACCCTTATACTGAGGGGCAGAAAACAGCATAAGAAACTGAGGGGCAGAAAACAGCATAAGAAACTGAGGGGCAGGAAACATCATAAGAAACTGAGGGGCAGAAAACAGCATAAGAAACTGAGGGGCAGAAAACAGCATAAGAAACTGAGGGGCAGAAAACAGCATAAGAAACTGAGGGGCAGAAAACAGCATAAGAAACTGAGGGGCAGAAAACAGCATAAGAAACTGAGGGGCAGGAAACATCATAAAAAACTGAGGGGCAGAAAACAGCATAAGAAACTGAGGGGCAGAAAACAGCATAAGAAACTGAGGGGCAGAAAACAGCATAAGAAACTGAGGGGCAGGAAACATCATAAGAAACTGAGGGGCAGAAAACAGCATAAGAAACTGAGGGGCAGAAAACAGCATAAGAAACTGAGGGGCAGGAAACATCATAAAACGAGAACATTCTGCATCAATTGCAGACTGTTCTCGTTTTATGATGATTGAATATAGCCATTTTCACTTTGTATCTGAGAGGGAAAGGGTTAAAGGGGTTAAAAGCTTGTTTATAAATAATGTGTACATACTTTCTTTAATCTCTGACAATTATTTTAAAAATCGTCTTTGCTAACCCAAACCCTAACCGGACCCCTAACACAAACCCAAACCCTAACCCTCTAACCCCCCCCCCCCCCCCCTTGCGTAATACCATACCATGCCTCGCCCGTTGTAGTTTTCCGCCTCCCGTGAACAAGTCCCTTAAAATAATGTTAAGGTTTGTTAACACTTGGCATGAACAGAATATTCACTACTGATACTTGGTTACAGAAACGGACTGTACACACCATGTACATGTAACACTAACAGGTATCATATTCACTCGGTACCAAATTTACATGAATGAATGGATAACTGATCATTATTGTTTTTCCTATTTACATTTGATTTTGATTCCCCAGCAGTGTGATAGTGGATGTCATGTCCCCTTTGATGTCCTTGGCAGCTAATGTTGAATAGATGTTGAGTATGCCTTTTCTCTTTCCATATATATCAAAACACCAAAATCTTGGCTTTGACCTACTTTGGACTAAATGTTCTATTTCTTGATTAACAATATTTTACAGTTTTTTTCTATCACCACCACTACTTGCTACATCAAATGGATGCTACATATTTGTTGCCTAATCTTTCCCACTGAGAAACAAAGTGAAAATGGCTATACGCAAACAGCATAAAACAAGAACAGCCTCGAGTAACTCGCAGTCTGTTCAGGTTTTATGCTGTTTGCTACTCATCAGTATCTTAGGGTTGGAAATGAAGCCTTGAATATATTAAGAAAGGACTTAAATTAAATTTTATTTTCTAAAGGACTTCAAATGCGTCAAAGTGTGTTTTTGAAGGGTAAACAAATATTTTACAGTTTTGCCTAGCACCACAACCACTTGCTGCATCAAAGGGATTCCTACATATATGTTGCTTAACCCTTTCAGTGCGGAACCGAATTTTGAAGGCCTTTGCGAACAGTTTGGATCCAGATGAGACGCCACAGAACGTGGCGTCTCATCAGGATCCAAACTGTTTGCTATTCTGATAATATTCTTTGAAAAAAATCAAAGAAAATGCTAATTTTAGAAATTAAGCAGACGACATTTTAGCAGACGACAAATTTCCGAGCATGCAAAGGGTTGACCTTATAACTCGCAGTCTGTTCATGTTTTAAGCTGTTTACTGCTTATCAGTATCTAAGGGTTTGAAATGAAGCCTTTAGAAGTTGAATTAAGTAAGAAAGGTCTTTACTTAAATTTTACTTTCAAAGTGACTAAAATGCGTCAAAATACGTATCTAAGTGGTGAAAGGTTAATACAAAACTTACATATTTACTCCCTGGTTTCCTGTAACCATTCTCAATCCATCCATACATCTATATGACCTTGACCTTATTTGAATAATGAATATGGTCTGCCCATTATCAAGTTGTGCCATCATGAAACATGCTTCTTAACCCTTTCAGCGCTGGAACCGAATTTTAAAGGCCTTTGCAAACAGTTTGGATCCTGATGAGACGCCACAGAACATGGCGTCTCATCAGGATCCAAACTGTTTGCTATTCTGATAGTATTCTTTGAAAAAATTCAAAGAAAATGCTAATTTTAGTAATTCAGCAGACGACATTTTTGCAGACAACAAATTTCCCAGCATGCAAAGGGTTAACAATAAAAATAAGCCTTGATCTGGTAAATGGGGCTTATATGCATGAGCGTATAATGTTGTCCCAGATTAGCCTGTGAAGTTTGCACATATATGCATGAGTGTTTAATGTTGTCCCAGATTAGCCTGTGAAGTTTGCACATATATGCATGAGTGTATAATGTTGTCCCAGATTAGCCTGTGAAGTTTGCACAGTTTACACTATCTGCCTAAACTGGATTTTTTTTGCTAAGAATAGACTTCTTTTACGAAGAACACAATAAAAGTGGAGTGTCCTCCTTGATTAGCCTGCTTAAATTGCGCTGGCTAATCTGGGCCAACAGTATTAGAATATGCATTAAACCCCATTATTCAGAGCAAGGATCAAATACATAGAGAATATTATGTGAGTTTTGGATAAAGATCAAGTTTATCATGCGAGGCTTAGAACCGATGTTGCGCAAGGCTTGCCGAGCGCTAACATGGTTCGGGCCGAGCATGATAAACTTGATCTTTATCCAAAACTCACATAATATTCTATTTATCCTATTATTTTGTGGTCGTTTATCGTTCAAAAAGAGTAAAAATACTTGGTCTAAAAATAGCTATAGTATAAAGGTAAAGTTTATACAATTGTTGCTATACGATCGATTTTCATCTGGTAATAGGATACAATTATTTGTCATGTCAGCTCAGCCAAGTGTGAATGGCCGCAGTTTGCTGATCGTGCAGAATGTTCGACCGGAGGACGGCGGGGTTTACACGTGTGTGGCACAGAATCATGCCGGGGAGGCAGAGGTCAGCACTGTCGTCAACGTGAAAGGTCAGTTCAGATTTTTTTTCTACTGCTGCAACATCCCTTATATAAGGGCATTAGAAATAAGATAATGGTCAGTCCAGAGATCGTATTCCTACTGTTGCAGCATTGTGTAAAAGGGAAATGGAATATAATTGGTCATTATCATTATGGGCCGATAATTATGTCCGGGTATTATTGCCATATGATGACAATCACTTAAGAAAGAAATTGTGTATGTATCATGTGTACAATTATTATATACTTAATTAAACCATCCAATCAGCTACCTTTATTTAAACTAAGGTATCTACCATACTAGATGCAAGTGCTTCTTACCAGTTCAATAGTTACTCATGAAGTTAGTTCCCCTTTCAGTGCTTCATACCAGTTCAATAGTTACTCATGGAGTTATTACTCCTTGCAGTTCCCCCAGAGATCCTGACTCCGCCTGGCAACAAGGCGGTCACCGTGGCAGAGCGGGTAGTGCTGGCTTGTTCTGTGGGAGGTGACCCCCCGCCAAAGGTCGTCTGGTTGAAGAACGGCCGCCCTGTGAAACTCAGCGACCGAATCAGACAGCTGAACAATGGGTCCTTGGTCATATACGACTCTACAGTAAAGTGTTTCACATTTTGGATAATTTCTTTCATAATTAGGAATAATACTGTAAAATCATTAATATTCGTCAGCTTAAAATGTTGTTTTTTTAAATCACTTTTTGGTGGGCACAAATATTTGTGGACAACTGATTTTGGAAAAATTATATATGTATTTGGTATAAAACATATTATCACATGCCATACCCTGTTTCCCATGTAATATAACCATTACATATTTTTTTATAATACACATGTGTAATACAACATTTTTAAGCGTTTTCATTGGCTTAGTTTTCGTTTATTGACCAATCTCATTTTGTTATTTTGCTGAAATGACATTGCAACGTCAAATGACGTCACGAAATGTAAACAGCATTCGGGATTTATCATTATGTTTGCGTAAATATTTATTCAATTTGCTCATTTAAATGCATGTGATAAAAAAGATCTGACACTCGTTGTCCTTTCATACCATATTCTATTAAAGGCTAGCTTACTAACAAAATTCCTGAACTCGTTTAATAAAATATGGCATGATATGACAACTCATGCCAGATCCTATATATAGTTTGGTTCTCTACAAAGTTTTCAAGATGATCCCCGGGATCAAAATTGGCCCAGCTGTGGGGGTAACTTGTTCTCCTTATATGTATTTATTGAAAACTTTAAAACTATCGCCCCTGTAACTTCAACTTCAAGGCCTACAGATTTGCTATGTAACATTAGATAGTGGTCCTCTAGTTTGTTCGAATTATGACCCTGCGATCTAAATTGTCTTCGATTATTGTTAAATTTATGCACCTGGGGTCCAAACTTGCTATGCCACATTGCACAGGTGAGAAAGGGCAAGTTTTGCCCTCTTGTTGTTCTGCATAATTGATTTTTACAAATTGTTGCGTATTTTGAACGTCCTTGTAGAGTTCAGATGCTGGAGAGTACAAATGTGTCGCCACTAACGATGTGGGCACGTCAGAAGGAGTTGCCATGCTTACAGTGAGAGGTATCTTAGACATAACAAACTGTTAATTTAAGTCTCTTTTATTCAGATGCATCATTTTATTTTTTTAAATATTTTTTTCATGGACATTATAATTCATTGATTTCATTATGGAGACAAAAATCAGGAATCTGAGTTGGTCTTTTTCTTATGTGTTTGTGTTTAATTCGTGACCAGTCCACAGGCTAATCTGGGAGAACACTTTCCGCCTTAACTGGATTTCTGCTAAAAATATACTACCTTTAATTAAAAAATTTCATAAAAGCAGAAAGTGTCATCACAGATTAATCTGTGCGGACTGCACCGGCTAATCTGTGACGAGACTTTATGCACATAAATTAAACCCAATTTTTCCATTACTCATCTTAATAAAACCCAATTATTCCATAACTCATCTAAATTAAATCCAATTTTTCCATAAATCATCTAAATTAAACCCAATTTTTCCATAACTCATCTAAATTAAACCCAATTTTTCCATAACTCATCTAAATTAAACCCAATTTTTCCATAACTAATCTTAATTAAACCCAATTTTTCGAATAACTCATCTAAATATAACCCAATTTTTCCATAACTCATCTAAATTAAACCCAATTTTTCCATAACTCATCTAAATTTAACCCAATTTTTCCATAACTCTTCTTAATTAAACCCAATTTTTCCATAACTCATCTAAATTTAACCCAATTTTTCCATAACTCATCTAAATTAAACCCAATTTTTCCATAACTCATCTAAATTAAACCCAATTTTTCCATAACTCATCTCATACATTTCCAGAGCCTCCCTCGTTCCTACTTGAGCCTGTGGACACTCGTGTTGAGCTGGGAGCCAATGTACGACTGGACTGCCTTGGGGTTGGGGAACCAGTACCAGACATGCAGTGGATGGTTGGCTGGACAGTACTCAAGGACGAAGGGCGTCTGTCCATCCTACCCAACAACTCTCTCAGGTATTGTTGTGGCTGGAACAACAGAAAAAATCAGTTCTGTATTCAAATATGGCCTTTTGTTTAAAGGATTGTAAATCATTATTTAATCATCCTATAGCTGAATATGGGATTCAATTTTTTGTAGTGAATTGTAGCTTGAAATTTGATATATTGTGAACTGCCAAAATCTTGCTTAATAACTGAAAATACGGTTCTAGTTTTAAAATTAAATTTTAGTCCTTATTTGCATGTGTGTGTGTGTTACAATACATGTAAATGGAGTAACTTGGAAATACTTGGTAACTTGGACTCAGATCAATATTGAATTGTTTAATATATTAACATTTGATGGTCTTCAAAATCTTAAAATAAATGTTTACCCTTTTGTGTGTTGTTAGGATGGACTGATAAAATAAAAATTCATAAATTGAAGATGAGTGTGATAAAGAAATAATGAATGTAAAACATGTGTATCTTGCAAAGCAATACTTATTAGAAAAAGCAATGCACTCAGGTATTAGAGTAACTTGGTAATACACACTGTTTAATATTGCATAGTGTAATATATTTAATATTGAATGGTCTCTAAAAAATAGATATGAATGTTTACCCTGTTGTGTGTTGTACAAATGGAAGGATAAAATAAATATTTATACAATTCATATTTGGTGCAAAACAACAATACCTTATATAGATATACTGAGCAGTTTCAACAATTTCACACTCAATTCACAAATATCACAAAATTCATCTTATTATTATAACTCACCCTTACTGCTATGACATTTTAGCTAGAAACACTATCATCAGATTTCAAAAGTACTTATGAAATAGCACACTAAATTCTCTGTATTAAAATTGCATGGTAAAATTGGCGCCTTTCCTTCAGTATAATAAAAGAAAGATTCATGTTTGTGGGTAGAAGTGCAGTTTAATAAACTCATGAAAAATACTTTAGGAGAATATAATTTTGATATTGACATTGCATGAAATAAGTAAAATTATAAAAAATTTAAGCAGGATTTCTTCTTCTTCAGGATTGTTTCTGCCCAGCTGTCTGACTCAGGCACATACCGATGTATGGCAAGCAACAACCTGGGCCAGACCTTCATAGAGGTCAACATCACGGTCATAGGTGGGCATTACATGTGCTGGTATAGGAAAATACCGGTTTTGTTCTGGGTAAACTGGGCTTAATGCATGTGCATTAAGTGTTTTCCCAGGTTAGCCT
This sequence comes from Dreissena polymorpha, assembly GCF_020536995.1. Classification (NCBI taxonomy): domain Eukaryota; kingdom Metazoa; phylum Mollusca; class Bivalvia; order Myida; family Dreissenidae; genus Dreissena; species Dreissena polymorpha. The sequence continues at coordinate 2,049,839 of NC_068361.1, read as the reverse complement.
GTGCAGTCCACATAGGCTAATGAGGGATGACACATTCCATTTTTATGTAATTTTTCATTTGCAAGAAATCACTTCAAAACAAAAATCCAGGTGGAAAGCGTTGTCCTTGATTATCCTGTGGGGACTGCACAGGCTTATCAGGGACAACACTTTTGGCACACGCATTAAGCCCAGTTTTCCCCCAAACAAGGCTAATATTACCATGTAAAAATAGTTTGAAGAGCATGGCTTGTATGAAAACCTGGGACAAACATTAATTGAGGTCTCCATCAGTGTTATAGGTGATTTAGGGTAATATAACCATGGGAACATAGTTTGAGGAGCATGGTTACAATAGAACCCTGGGTCAGACATTCATTGAGGTAACCGTCACTGTCATAAGAAGGCATAACATAATTATATAGGGTAATATTTCCATGGGAACAGAGTTTTCGGAACATGGTTACTATGGAAACCTGGGTCAGACATTCATTGAGGTAACCATTGCTGCCATAAGAAGGCATTTCATAATTATATAGGGTAATATTTCCATGGGAACATCGTTTGAGGAACATGGTAACTATGGAAACCTGGGTCAGACTTTTGAAAAGGTCACCGTCACAGTCATATAAAAGGTATGTTTTCAAGTGGTAGTTAATGATTATTTTAGCAATTACACTAGAAATACAGGGCTATATATAATCACAGGAGAAAGCGATTGTATTCGTACTACTGTGTTTTTTGTAGTGTCACATCTTTTGAAAGTTAGGTTAATCAAGTGATATTATTAAACTTCATGTTCATTTACTAAAAAGACATGTTGGAATTTTAGATCACTGCAAATTTAAAGTTAAAGTAATATTTGCGCCTAAATGCATGTGCATACAGTGTCATCGCAGATTAGCCTGTGAAGTCCAAACAGGCTAATCAGGAATGACAATATTCGTGTAGACTGGATTTTCGGTAAGAAGTGTCTTCCTTTAAACGAAAAATTAAATAAAAACGTAAATTGTTCTCAGATGAGCCCGTGCAGCATTTCACCAGCATGCATTAAGCCCTGTTTTACCAGAACGAGCCTCATTTTGTGTTCCATGTTTACTGCAGTGCACGGTTTGTGGTCAGAGTGGTCTCCCTGGGAAGCCTGTAGTCTCAGCTGTGGAGAGGGGATACAGCTGCGCCACAGGTCATGTGACAACCCAGAACCAGCCAATCAGGGACGAGCGTGTGTCGGGGAGCCAATAGAGTCCAGGCCATGTCTGAACAGGGGATGCCCAGGTTAATATGAATACAATGAGATACAAGGAAAGAATTGACAGATTTATGCAGTGAGCAAATCAGAACAGATCTGAAAGACCTACAACAGTCAGTTATGAGCTATAGATGTCAAGGTTCTTTTTTATACGCCCGTTTAAAAAAAAAAGGGGACGTAATATAGTTTCACCTTGGCGGCGGGCGAACGGGCGACGTCCACAGCAGTTTCCGCTCTCTAATTCAAATTGTTTTTATCCGATCTTCACCAAACTTGGTCAGAAGTTGTATCTAGACAATATCTAGGTCAAATTCGAATATGGGTCATGCTGGGTGAAAAACTAGGTCACAGGGTCACTTATATTATTAAGTGCATTTCAAGCATTTAGCATGGTGTCTGCTCTCTAATTGAAGTAGTTTTCATCCGATCTTCACCAAACTTGGTCAGAAGTTGTATCTAGACAATATTTAGGTCAAGTTTGAATATGGGTCATGACGGGTCAAAAACTAGGTCACAGGGTCACTTAAACCATTTCAAGCATTTAGCATGGTGTCCGCTCTCTAATTGAAGTAGTTTTCATCCGATCTTCACCAAATTTGGTCAGAAGTTGTGTCTAGACAATATCTACATGTAGGTCAATTTCAAATATGGGTCATGCCAGGTTAAAAACTAGGTCACGAGGTCACTTAGTGCATTTCAAGCATTTAGCATGGTGTCCGCTCTCTAATTGAAGTAGTTTTCATCAGATCTTCATCAACTTTGGTCAGAAGTTGTGTCTAGATGATATGTAGGTCAAGTTCAATTATGGGTCATGGTAAAGTTATAAAGTTGTCCAAAGCCTTAAAACGGGTGTATCTTGTGACAGTTTGGCACTCTTGTTTGCCTATAAGATTATATTTCATCAATAAAATGTTGCCTGTGTGTATTAATTTATGCAGTCCATACAAAATATAGAACAAGCCAGTTAAATGTGTATGATTTTATTGATTTTTTTTGGTTAATTTCTTTTAAATTAAGTATGTGCTGATAAAATGGTACTAATTGGTTTGAAACAACTGAAATCATATTGGATTCTATATTTTTGTCATTTAGTTGAGGCTGATGTAAATAAACATACACCTTTTTTTAATTTGATAGTTATAAAACGCCCTGAATTTGTTGGAAACAAATATATCTTAATTGGTTTTTATTTTTATTAGCTCATCTATTTAAAAAAAAAAATTATGAGCTATTGTCATCACCTTGGCGTCGGCGTCCGGTTAAGTTTTGCGTTTAGGTCCACTTTTCTCAGAAAGTATCAATGCTATTGCATTCAAACTTGGTACACTTTCTCACTATCATGAGGGGACTGGGCAGGCAAAGTTAGATAACTCTGGCGTGCATTTTGACTGAATTATGTGCCCTTTTTATACTTAGACAATTGAAAATTTTGGTTATGTTTTGTGTTTAGGTCCACTTTATTCCTACAGTATCAAAGCTATTGTTTTCATACTTGCAACACTTATTAACTATCGTAAGGGGACTGTGCAGGCAAAGTTATGTAACTCTGACTGGCATTTGGACGGAATTATGGGCCCTTTATACGTAGAAAATTGAAAGTTTGGTTAAGTTTTGTGTTTTGGTCCACTTTACCCCTAAAGTATCATAGATATTGCTTTCATACTTGGAACACTCGCAAACTATCATAAGGGTACAGTAAAAGGACAAGTTGCATAACTCTGGATGTCATTTTTACGGAATTATGGCCCTTTTTTGACTTAGTAACTTTGAATATATGGTTAAATTTTGTGTTTCGATCCACTTTACTTCTTAAGTATCAAGGCTATTGCTTTCAAACTTCAAATACTTTCATGCTATCATGAGGTTACTGTACCTGGCAAGTTGAATTTTACCTTGACCTTTGAATGACCTTGACTCTCAAGGTCAAATTATTAAATTTTTATAAAATTGCCATAACTTCTTAATTTATTATTAGATTTGATTGATACTTTGACAAAACTACTCTTACCTGACATACCACAATAGACTCCACCCAAACTATCGCCCGTGCCCCCCCCTGGAATCCCCCCCTCTTTTTATGTCCCCCACTATAGTAGTGGGGGACATATTGTTTTTGCCCTGTCTGTTGGTCTGTTTGTCTGTCTGTCTGTTTGCGCCAACTTTAACATTTTGCAATAACTTTTGCTATATTGAAGATAGCAACTTCATATTTGGCATGCATGTGTATCTCATGAAGCTGCACATTTTGAGTGGTGAAAGGTCAAGGTCAAGGTCATCCTTCAAGGTCAGAGGTCAAATATATGTGGCCAAAATCGCTCATTTGATGAATACTTTTGCAATATTGAAGATAGCAACTTGATATTTGGCATGCATGTGTATCTCATGGAGCTGCACATTTTGAGTGGTGAAAGGTCAAGGTCAAGGTCATCCTTCAAGGTCAGAGGTCAATTATATGTGGCCAAAATCGCTCATTTTATAAATACTTTTGCAATATTGAAGATAGCAACTTGATATTTGGCATGCAAGTGCATCTCATGGAGCTGCTCATTTTGAGTGGTGAAAGGTCAAGGTCAAGGTCATCCTTCAAGGTCAGAGGTCAAATATATGTGGCCCAAATCGCTTATTTTATGAATACTTTTGCAATATTGAAGATAGCAACTTGATATTTGGCATATTTTGTGTTTATGTTGGTTTGTATTGTGCTGTATTGTGCTGTTTTGTACTGTTTGGGCAATTGGTCACTTGCCTTAAATAAAGGACCAATTAATTGTTTTTAATGAAAATTCAATACTGCTCCAGCAGCTGGAGTTTCACTTCTTTATAATGCATGTGTATCTCATGGAGCTGCACATTTTGAGTGGTGAAAGGTCAAGGTCATCCTTCACAAGGTCAAGGTCATCTTGCAATGTCAAACATCATATAGGGGGACATTGGTGTTTCACAAACATATAGGGGGACATTGGTGTTTCACAAACACATCTTTTTTTTTTTTTTTTTTTTTTTTAAGATCATCTCACAAATGACCACCACACCCTCACACTATACCCCCCCCCCCCCCCCACCCCACCCCCTCCCCAAATTTATTTTTTAAACGGTTAAAAAAACCCTATTTATTTTGATTATTTTATGTTTGAAATACCATCCAACCATCGCACCCAAGAATCCCCCCACCACCCCCCCTCCCCCACCCGAATCCCCCCCCCCTAATTTTTTTTTTTTTTTAGATCATCTCACAAATTACCACCACACCCTCACACTATACCTCCCACCTCACCACCCCCCCCCCAATTAATTTTTTTGACACGGTTAAAAAACACAAATATTTATTATTATTATTTTATGTTTGAAATACTGTCCAACCATTGCACCCAAGAATCCCCACCCCCCCACCCCCCCACCCGCCCCCCCCACCGATTTTTTTCCCCTTTTTTTCGCAATTTTGGAAGATAATGCAATAAATGTCCACACCCCCACACAATGCACCCCTCTTCACTCCACCACTCCCTCCTTTGTGATTGAAAATGAGAGTCCCTTCACCTTTAAAAAGAAAATAGATGAGCGGTCTGCACCCGCAAGGCGGTGCTCTTGTTTATTTATGTTGTTATATTTTTGGCAATTTACCTAAATGTTAATGTCAGTATACTCATCTGTTCCTAGTGTCTGGCAACTGGGGCATATGGTTACCATGGGAACAGTGCAGCGTGACGTGCGGGCTCGGTCGTCGAACAAGACGCCGTCTGTGTAATAACCCTTGGCCTCAGTTAGGCGGGGCACCTTGTGAAGGGGAGGACTTGCAGACAGAGGTCTGTGACAGCGGCCATTGTGCAGGTATGTACAATGGAATATCTCGGTCATTATGTCAATTTGTCTTTTTGCTTAAAAAATATGAGATTGAGGAGCAAATTACTTCAATATTTATCAAGCAATACAACTGAAAATTTCATAAAATGTCACTTGGAGTGTTGGCATTACATAATGATTGCTTGGATCATCGAGCCTGATATACGCTTTAAATTTCATTAGTAAATTAACTTGAAAAAGTACACTCAAGACAAGGATATTCACTTCATTTCTTTGTGTTACTTTTTGAGGGCAATTACCTAGGCTTATAACTTTGACATGCTTAGAATTTAGCAGGATTATGTCCCTTTTTTGTTCTTAGAAAAAAGGTATAAGTTATGATATTATGTAAATCCTACAGGTATTCACTTAGTGTGCCAATATGTCCTCAAGGCCCTTACTTTGGCTCACTGACAGAATTTTTTTATATTTCTCTCAAATAGGAAAAATAGCTGAGATATAGTTTTGGGCTCTTGTTTTGCTTTTTACCCTAGAATTTTCTATGTATTTAGCGAACTCGTTAAGGGTGTTTATTTAAAACCCAATCTTTTAATTTTCACATGGTTATTCGAAAGAATGTGTTAAGTCGGTACAGGCTAATCAGAGACGACACTTTCCGCTTTTATGGAATTTCTTGTTTAAACAAAGTCCTTTCTGAACAAAAATCCAGTCTAGGCAGAGAGTGTCATCCCTGATGAGCCTGTGTAGACTACACAGGCTAATCTGTGAGGACACTTTAGACACATGCATTACACCCCGTTTTCTAAGAGCACGGTTCAAATACAAATACCCTTCTGCAGTTGCTGGCGACTGGGGTGGCTGGTCTCAATGGCAACCATGTTCTTCCACCTGCGGGGATGGTATCCAGGCACGCTCGCGCACCTGTAACTCCCCATCGCCTAGCAACGGGGGCAGGTTCTGTCGAGGTTCTGACACAGAGAGTCAGACGTGCAAGGTGGCCGAGTGTGCAGGTAACAAAATCTGTTATGGCATGGAGAAGTCTCAAAATTGCCAACAGTCCTTTTTACATAGTCTTGTTTGTCCGGGACAGATTGCACATATTAATTACATAGTCTTGTTTGTCCGGGACAGATTGCACATATTAATTGCATAGTCTTGTTTGTCCGGGACAGATTGCACATATTAATTGCATAGTCTTGTTTGTCCGGGACAGATTGCACATATTAATTGCATAGTCTTGTTTGTCCGGGACAGATTGCACATATTAATTGCATAGTCTTGTTTGTCCGGGACAGATTGCACATATTAATTGCATAGTCTTGTTTGTCCGGGACAGATTGCACATATTAATTGCATAGTCTTGTTTGTCCGGGACAGATTGCACATATTAATTGCATAGTCTTGTTTGTCCGGGACAGATTGCACATATTAATTGCATAGTCTTGTTTGTCCGGGACAGATTGCACATATTAATTGCATAGTCTTGTTTGTCCGGGACAGATTGCACATATTAATTGCATAGTCTTGTTTGTCCGGGACAGATTGCACATATTAATTGCATAGTCTTGTTTGTCCGGGACAGATTGCACATATTAATTGCATAGTCTTGTTTGTCCGGGACAGATTGCACATATTAATTGCATAGTCTTGTTTGTCTGGGACAGATTGCACATATTAATTGCATAGTCTTGTTTGTCTGGGACAGATTGCACATATTAATTGCATAGTCTTGTTTGTCTGGGACAGATTGCACATATTAATTGCATAGGCTTGCTTGTCCGGGACAGATTGCACATATTAATTGTTTAGTAATGTTTGTCCAGGAAGAATTGCGCATATTAATTGCATAGTCTTGTTTGTCCAGGACAGATTGCACATATTAATTGCATAGTCTTGTTTGTCCAGGACAGATTGCACATATTAATTGCATAGTCTTGTTTGTCCAGGACAGATTGCACATATTAATTGCATGGTCTTGTTTATCCAGGAAAGATTCCGCATATTAATTGCATAGTCTTGTTTATCTAGGAAAGATTCCGCATATTAATTGCATAGTAATGTTTGTCAAGGAAAGATTCCGCATATTAATTGCATAGTCTTGTTTATCTAGGAAAGATTCCGCATATTAATTGCATTGTAATGTTTGTCAAGGAAAGATTCCGCATATTAATTGCATAGTCTTGTTTATCTAGGAAAGATTCCGCATATTAATTGCATGGTCTTGTTTATCCAGGAAAGATTCCGCATATTAATTGCATAGTCTTGTTTATCTAGGAAAGATTCCGCATATTAATTGCATAGTAATGTTTGTCAAGGAAAGATTCCGCATATTAATTGCATAGTCTTGTTTATCTAGGAAAGATTCCGCATATTAATTGCATAGGCTTGCTTGTCCGCGACAGATTGCACATATTAATTGTTTAGTAATGTTTGTCCAGGAAGAATTGCGCATATTAATTGCATAGTCTTGTTTGTCCAGGACAGATTGCACATATTAATTGCATAGTCTTGTTTGTCCAGGACAGATTGCACATATTAATTGCATAGTCTTGTTTGTCCAGGACAGATTGCACATATTAATTGCATGGTCTTGTTTATCCAGGAAAGATTCCGCATATTAATTGCATAGTCTTGTTTATCTAGGAAAGATTCCGCATATTAATTGCATAGTAATGTTTGTCAAGGAAAGATTCCGCATATTAATTGCATAGTCTTGTTTATCTAGGAAAGATTCCGCATATTAATTGCATAGTAATGTTTGTCAAGGAAAGATTCCGCATATTAATTGCATAGTCTTGTTTATCTAGGAAAGATTCCGCATATTAATTGCATAGTAATGTTTGTCAAGGAAAGATTCCGCATATTAATTGCATAGTCTTGTTTATCTAGGAAAGATTCCGCATATTAATTGCATAGGCTTGCTTGTCCGGGACAGATTGCACATATTAATTGTTTAGTAATGTTTGTCCAGGAAGAATTGCGCATATTAATTGCATAGTCTTGTTTGTCCAGGACAGATTGCACATATTAATTGCATAGTCTTGTTTGTCCAGGACAGATTGCACATATTAATTGCATAGTCTTGTTTGTCCAGGACAGATTGCACATATTAATTGCATGGTCTTGTTTATCCAGGAAAGATTCCGCATATTAATTGCATAGTCTTGTTTATCTAGGAAAGATTCCGCATAATAATTGCATAGTAATGTTTGTCAAGGAAAGATTCCGCATATTAATTGCATAGTCTTGTTTATCTAGGAAAGATTCCTCATATTAATTGCATAGTCTTGTTTGTCAAGGAAAGATTCCGCATATTAATTGCATAGTCTTGTTTGTCAAGGAAAGATTCCGCATATTAATTGCCCTTAAAAGATGGCAGGTTTATGTCATGATTATGGTCTGATGTTGCTGAGAACAGTTAGATTTTAATACACATCATAATAAAAACTTTATTGTAATTTTGGCCATTCTTCAGTTTCATTCCTACATGTCTGCGATGAGCAAACTAGGGCTCTCTTGTTCAGATATTTTCTTTGTAAGCATACCTTTGGCATCATTTGTTTTAAATATACAGGTATAAACCTATCCTTTACCTTTCTTGTGTTACCTGACCCCTCATTTTTTCCTCTTAGTTGATGGTCAGTGGGGTAACTGGGGCTACTGGGCCCCGTGTTCTCTGTCCTGTGGGGGAGGGTCAAGGTCACGACAGCGGCTGTGTAACAACCCGCGTCCTGAGTACGGGGGCCAGACCTGCACAGGGTCTGGGAACGACACAATGGCTTGCAATAGTGAACCTTGTCCAGGTAACTTCATACCTTTTCTGCAGTTATTATACCCATTCTATTATGTTGTGGGTAATATATAGAATTCGCCACTGATTTATGTTCATCTGTCGTTAGATTGACGCACACTTCAAAGAAGTACTCTAACACTTTAAGGCACAACATTAAAACTTGCATGGATAGTTCCTTATGATGTTAAGTGGTGCATGTGGATATTTTATTATCCAATTTTAAAAATTACTGCAGTTATACCCTTTCTGTATTATATACACAAAGCTTTACTTAATTACATAATAAGGTCAATTCGCACAATTATTTTAGGAAACTTTGTTTAATGGCTTTTCCATCAGATCTCGTATAAAATCACAAGTTTCATTCGAAAATTGCACTGAAGAATAAGTGAATTAAAGTGCTTCCTAGGTGATATTTATTGTGATTGGCCCTGATGCATCTTGCAGTACATGGAGGATGGTCCCCATGGGGACAGTATGGGGAGTGTTCAGTCAGCTGTAACGGGGGTCTGAGACGTCGCTATCGCCAGTGTGACTCTCCATCGCCTAGCAATGATGGGCGCCCCTGTCCTGGCAGGTCTGATGAGGCGGAGACCTGCAACCAAGTACCCTGCCCTGGTGAGTGGCTTTTGAAATTTGTGTGAAAGTTTACAGTAGCCGATATATATCTTAAACATATTTAAGTCAATGTTCTGACTCAACTTTGAGCTTTTTTGTCAATATTTGGATCAGTTTGACAATCATTCTCAATTCAGTGATCACAGAAGTTTTTTGTTTGTTTTGAGTCAGTCTCAACCCTGGGTTTGAAGAGGAATATGTGGATATTGTCATAGCTGAGATTTGAGATTGTTTGAAAAGTGACCCACATTCTCAATACTCAACTGAGTGAAAACTCAAATCTAATTGTCTGAGTGGAGCTCAAAAATTGAGAATGTTTATAATACTGGAAAATTGGTCAAATTGTTTAGTTTGAATATGGTTCATGTGTAACCAAAAACTAGGTGACTATGTAAAATCGCAGAAAAATTACTAATGGTTTGGAAACCTTTTCAAAATGTTTATTTTGACAATATCTAGGCCAAGTCTAGTGTGCCAAAAACTAGGTCAGCAGGTCAAATATATTTTAAACTGTGTCACCACTCAAGACACCACATTACTTGTAATGTTTGAATCCTGTTGGTAGAAAACAAGCATAAGCACCAATTAAAGAACTTATTAATTGTATTCCCACCCATCCATTAATATTGCATATAGTTTATAGTCTTGTAATTATTGGGAAAAGTAAGCAACACCAATATGTGGCCATTCCTGTCCTCGTAGAAAGAACTTTTAGCGATAATGCAAGTTGGTCTTTATCAAAATGAAACATTTAAATACTCAAACAATTATATTCTTAAGTACATTAATTTTTTAGCTTTCACAGGCTAACGCAGCCATATTTGAGCAGCCCAACCAACTCAAAATGTTTCAACTTCATTTTCTTCAAATTTTATATGTGGTAATAATACTGGAATAAATGAAACATATTTATTTTGTTTATGCATTTGTTATGAATAAAGTAACTGCATGGATCACAAAAGGCAAATAGTGTCATTAAACTTTTTTATTAATAAAAAAAAATGATATAATAAGAAAATTAAACCTGACACATTGCATTTTAGTTGATTTTAAATTGATGCTATCTAAAGGAATGGTAAAAATAATTTTCTGATTGTAATTGTTATGATTCATTCTGAAGTAAATGTATCATTCAGACATTTCTTTTTAATAAGCTGTATTAAAGGAAGTTAAAAGCATATACAACTCCACCACAAACCTTCTTCCCACACAAATGTATATTGAAATTGTCTTAGGCAGTTGAGACTAAAAGTGAAGTTTTGAATAATGGGAGTTAGACTCAAGAATGTCTAATTATATTTCTATTAATATAATATAATATAATAATATATAATGGACAACATATAACTTTGAAATGGTCCTTTCATCTTATAGTTTAACAACATATATTTCTGTTTTCTTCTGCAAGATGTTCTGGTCATTTGTAACATTTGTCTTTGATGAACTTGGCCTTTTGGTACCTCTGCTCCTGTTTGAATCAGTTTTAGATAACCATTGCACATTTTCTTCTTGCCCACTTTGTATGGCTTTGTCCGAAAAAAGTATAACTTTTCTATTTAATTCGTTTGGTTCCTTGGTATCGGTTATTTCTAATGTATCTGATTCCTTTCTGGTTTTCTTGTTGGCCCCATTTTCCTGCCTTGTTTCCCCTCTGTTAGCAACATCTACATTTCTCGTAAAGGACTTTGTGTCTTGAAGAACAGTTTTGTTGCTGTCACTTGGTCGCTCTGTAATAACTCTTTGTTCAATATGGCTCTCAAACTGTGCATAGTCTATCTTAGCTATATTCTTATCCTTATAGATGATATATGCTAGAGTCATTAGGCAAGGAAACAGAAATATGGCGCCAGCCATGATTCCTATCACCATTTTAAGGTCACTGACCTTGACTTTTTTGCAAGCTTCCTGCAGAACCTCAGTGTGGTTAAGCAGCTGTTGGATGCAGATGGTGCCAGTGCCTTTCAGCTCGTTACTTATCGTCATTTTGCGTTCTTGACTTTGAATAACTGATGAAGTGTAGAGCGTCTGATCGTGATCATTGTAGAGTATGGTCTTGAATCCATAGATGTTTTGAACTGTTGTATTCACTGTCCATGACATTTCAATGTTATCGTTGGTGACCTCAACTTCTAAATTTAGCTGACCAATAGGACCACATTTTCCTGGATAAGGACTGACCAATAGAAGCAGTCCAAGAACATTTGCAGCCCACCCCATTCCCTGCAATAAACAATACAAATCATTAATTTAAAAGCTGGACAAAGGGAAATGACAATTTGTTTCTGTCTTATACCAAAGGACCAAAATTTGGTCTTATGCCATATGTGGCCAGCATAGCTTAAGACTAGGCTTTGCATTTGCGCAGTCTGGTCTGGGGCTACGCCGTCTGCTTAAAAAAACATGCAGCGTTTAATGGTCTTTTAAGTGGATAGCAGCTCCACAGCAGACTACCCAGATGCACAGGCTGGTCTGGAGCTAAGATGACAACAAATGGCATAAGACCCATTTTTGCATGGCGTGGGTCATATGTCCTGCACTTATTCGCTATAAAAATTGTTTGTTTACCCCGCTTATCTTATAAGCCATCTAAGCCATTGTATAAAGTAGCCCACATAGCACAATCTCTTACTAGGGTTTCCAAAATAACAGCTAGCCAAGAAATATAATTTTATATTACTTTAAATTGATGACTTTTATTGAAAATAATAATACATAGATTGCTGAACTCTGCAACAGTTTTGTATTATCTATATGTTATGTATTTATATTTCAATATGAATCAGGGTTGATGTCTCTGAATTCAAAGAGAATATAATGACTATCTGGTATTTAACTTTTTGAAAGAACAGAGTACTTTAAGATAAATATATATATGATCTATTTGTATTGTCATACATGAATTATTTGTATAATTTTAACAATTATTTAAACATACCTGTATCTCTTAGGATATGAGGATATGTTAAGAATATGCCAAAATTATCAACAGAAAATAGTTGAAGTATAACAGCTTAATATAAACAAATTTTCTGCATAGTTGAAGACAACTGACTTTGGTAGTTTGTTATCAGGCTTTGCACTAAAATACAAGAGTAGGGCAGAGTGAAAAACGTTAGGGCAGTGTGCAATGTTTGTTTGTTTGGGTGGATTTCAGAACACGCCACATCAAGGTCACAGGTTACAGGTTTGAGTGGCTGGTTTTTATCTGACCCAGATTTATTTATCTTTTGCATTGGTTTGATTTACATTTAAAGTACTTACACTGTTGATTTCACTGGTGATTAACATTTGCAAAAAAAAATAGTGCTGAAAATCACAGTAAAAAAGAACTCTGTTTGACGGTATAAATCTTCCATACTCGACATACCCCTAAGTGCCACTTACACAACAAACTGGTAAAATCATTTGTTTGCCAGTATGGAGCAATCCAGATAAGTAGTATAACATACTTTGCCATCTAATGTGTGCATCCATGCATCCATGTAGAATGTTCACCTAATATTTTATGCCTAAATGGAGGAAAAACTGCTTTCTAATAACAAAAAAAGAGCAAACTGTTCCCAAAATTAGACTCCATATTGGTATTGTTAAATCAATTTACCAGGTCACTGAAACACTGTTTGAAATATATATATAGTTCTTATGATCATGAGCATAGGTTTCATGAAACTAATATGTTGGCATATTTTTATAAAGTTCTCTTGAGAATACAGGTGGTCCTGTTAAGGGTACTTCTTGTCAGTCTGTACTTTTCCCATGGTCTGCAGTGGGGTCCCCTTGATATCTGAAGCATGGACACATTTAAAATCTTCATTATCAAAGTCACTGTCAAAATACTAGGTTTAACACAACTCTTCTGTTAAAAAACAAGGTGGACTGCGCAGGCTGATCTGGGATGACACTTTACGCACGTGCATTAAACTACACACTTTACCCACATGCATTAAATCCCACACTTTACGCACATGCATTAAACCCCACACTTTACGCACATGCATTAAGCCCCACACTTGACGCACATGCATTAAGCCCCACACTTTACGCACAGGCATTAAATCCCACACTTAACGCATATGAATTAAACCCCACACTTTACGCATATGAATTAAACCCCACACTTTACGCACATGCATTAAGCCCCACACTTTACGCACAAGCATTAAATCCCACACTTAATGCATATGAATTAAACCCCACACTTTACGCATATGCATTAAACCACACACTTAACGCACATGAATTAAACCCCACACTTTACGCACAAGCATTAAACCCCACACTTTACGCACAAGCATTAAACCCCACACTTAACGCACATGAATTAAACCCCACACTTAACGCACATGAATTAAACCCCACACTTTATGCACAAGCATTAAACCCCACACTTTACGCATATGAATTAAACCCCACACTTTACGCACAACAATTAAACCCCGCACTTTACGCACAAGCATTAAACCCCACACTTTACGCACAAGCATTAAACCACACACTTAAAGCACAAGCATTAAACCACACAGTTTATGCAGATGCATTAAACCCCACACTTTACGCACATGCATTAAAACCCACACTTTACGCACATGCACTAAACCCCACACATAACGCACATGCATTAAACCCCACACTTTACGCACAAGCATTAAACCCCACACTTTACGCACAAGCATTTTACCCCACACTTAACGCACATGAATTAAACCCCACACTTAACGCACATGAATTAAACCCCACACTTTACGCACAAGCATTAAACCCCACACTTTACGCACAAGCATTAAACCCCACACTTTAAGCACAGGCATTAAACCCCAAACTTTATGCACAAGCATTAAACCCCACACTTTACGCACATGCATTAAACCCCACACTTTACGCACATGCATTAAACCCCACGCTTTACGCACATGCATTAAACCCCACACTTTACGCACAAGCATTAAACCCCACACTTAAAGCACAAGCATTAAACCACACAGTTTATGCACATGCATTAAACCCCACACTTTACGCACATGCATTAAACCCCACACTTTACGCACATGCACTAAACCCCACACTTAACGCACATGCATTAAACCCCACACTTTACGCACAAGCATTAAACCCCACACTTAACGCACATGAATTAAACCCCACACTTAACGCACATGAATTAAACCCCACACTTTACGCACATGCATTAAACCCCACACTTTACGCACAAGCATTAAACCCCACACTTTACGCACAAGCATCAAACCCCACACTTTACGCACATGCATTAAACCCTACACTTTACGCACAAGCATTAAATCCCACACTTAACGCATATGAATTAAACCCCACACTTTACGCACAAGCATTAAACCCCACACTTTACGCACAAGTATTAAACCCCACACTTTACGCACAAGCATTAAACACCACACTTTAAGCACAAGCATTAAACCCCACACTTTACGCACATGCATTTAACCCCACACTTAACGCACATGCATTAAACCCCTCACTTTACGCACATGCATTAAACCCCACACTTTACGCACATGCATTAAACCCCACGCTTTACGCACATGCATTAAACCCCACACTTTACGCACAAGCATTAAATCCCACACTTAACGCATATGAATTAAACCCCGCACTTTACGCACATGCATTAAACCCCACACTTATCGCACATGCATTAAACCCCACACTTTACGCACATGCATTAAACCCCACACTTTAGGCACATGCATTTAACCCCACACTTAACGCATATGAATTAAACCCCACACTTTACGCATATGCACTAAACCCCACACTTAACGCACATGCATTAAACCGCACACTTTACGCACATGCATTAAACCCCACACATAACGCACATGCATTAAACCCCACACTTTACGCACATTCATTAAACCCCACGCTTTACGCACATGCATTAAACCCCACACTTAACGCACATGAATTAAACCCCACACTTAACGCACATGAATTAAACCCCACACTTTACACACAAGCATTAAACCCCACACTTTAAATATATGAATTAAACCCCACACTTTACGCACAAGCATTAAACCCCACACTTTATGCACAAACATTAAACCCCACACTTTAAGCACAAGCATTAAACCCCACACTTTACGCACAAGCATTAAACCCCACACTTTACGCACATGCATTGAACCCCACACTTTACGCACATGCATTAAACCCCACACTTTACGCACAAGCATTAAATCCCACACTTAACGCATTTGAATTAAACCCCACACTTTAACGCATATGAATTAAACCCCACACTTTACGCATATGAATTAAACCCCACACTTTACGCACAACCATTAAATCCCGCACTTTACGCACAAGCATTAAAGCCCACACTTTACGCACAAGCATTAAACCCCACACTTTAAGCACAAGCATTTAACCCCACACTTTACGCACATGCATTAAACCCCACACTTTACGCACATGCATTAACCCCCACACTTTACGCACATGCATTAAACCCCACACATAACGCACATGCATTAAACCCCACACTTTACGCACATGCATTAAACCTTACACTTTACGCACATGCATTAAACCCCACACTTTACGCACAAGCATTTAATCTTACACTTAACGCATATGAATTAAACCCCACACTTTACGCACATGCATTACACCCCACACTTAACGCACATGCATTAAACCCCATACTTTACGCACAAGCATTAAATCCCACACTTAACGCATATGAATTAAACCCCGCACTTTACTCGCATGCGTTAAACCCCACGCTTTATGCACAAGCATTAAACCCCACACTTTACACACATGCATTAAACCCCACACTTTACGCACATGCATTAAACCCCACACTTTACGCACAAGCATTAAACCCCACACTTTACGCACATGCATTAAACCCAACACTACGCACATGCATTAAACCCCACACTTTATGCACAAGCATTAAATCCCACACTTAACGCATATGAATTAAACCCCACACTTTACGCACATGCATTAAACCCCACACTTTACGCCCATGCTTTAAACCCCATTTTCCCAGAGCGAGATTCATATCTTTAGTATCAGATACTGTAGATTCTGTTCTAAATTGTTCTCCTAGTAACAGTAACTATTTTTGGATTAGTTGATGGCAGGTGGTCCATCTGGTCTGACTGGAGCAAATGCTCACGTACTTGTGACGCAGGAAGGAAAACTAGGTCAAGGTCATGTGAAGGTCGTCAAAATGGCGGACTGGATTGCCACGGTGAAAGGGAGCAAATCATGGATTGCTTCATCACATCTTGTTACAGTGCGTATTTTATTTTTTCAAATGGACCATAATTAAGATTGATAAATTTCCATGTGGTAAGTTATGACAAATTTTGTATTAAAGCCTTTGTCTAAAATTAGAAATTTTTATGTGGAGTACCTTTTTACGGAGTTGATAATTGAAACATTTTGGAAAAAATCAACTTACGATCGTAGCTTGATTGTGTCCAAATTTGTAATAGAAATAATTTCAAATATGACTTTGTTAATGACTAGTTCAGTGTTTTTTAAGCCCCTGAAGGGAGGCGGATAGTTTCTGGACCGTCCACAACTGAATTTCGCACTTATTGACTTCTTCTCTTAAACCCAACCAGTTTTTATGGGATTGTCCCCAAACTTTCTAAGAATGAATGTTAGCATAAAAAGGAGGCAAAGATTAATAACCAGCCTTATCCCTTTGGTACTTTTGAAAAAGGGCCGTTGAATTATTGCCTTTGGTTATTTTTTGTACAAAAGTTTTGTCTGTAGCATATCTCAAAACTTAAAACACATATTATCTTGATAGGTAAAGTAGATTTCATTAAGGCCCAATAAGGGATGTGCAGTGCAAAGGAACCATAACTATTGCTTTCCTGTTCTTAAAGTTATTGCCCATTGTTAATTTTTTTAGCTCGAAGAAAACCCGAGCTATTGTCATAGCCAGCTCGTCGTGTCGTCCGCCGTTTGCGTCATGCTAAAACCTAA
Source organism: Dreissena polymorpha (assembly GCF_020536995.1). NCBI lineage: Eukaryota > Metazoa > Mollusca > Bivalvia > Myida > Dreissenidae > Dreissena > Dreissena polymorpha. The sequence goes on along the minus strand of NC_068361.1, from coordinate 2,032,407 downwards.
ACATTTTGTTAAGGCTTTGAACATTGGCTCTAAAATCAAATTGCTTCCACCTACAACTTTGAAACTTCATACATGTATGTAGATGCACCTTGATCAGTTCTACACGCCACACCCATTTTTGGGTCACTAGGTCAAAGGTTAAGGTCACTGTGACCTTTAAAAAAAAAATTCTGACAAGCTTTCATTTATTCAAAACTGCACCCACAGCCGAGCTTGGCGGTGCTCTTGTTTACTTAAATTTTGTCCGAAGCATGTCTCAAAAACCTAAAAGAGATATCCACTTTTAACTTAATAGTTATAGATAGTATGAAGAGAATATGCATTGAACAAGAATATTAACCCTAATGCTCTGCAAATTTAAGAATTATTGCTTTTAAAAAATAACTTAAATTTTGAGCAGAGCATTTCTTGAAAACTAAGAGGTATACACTTTAAGTTTGATAGGTAGGTATATCTCATTTATTAATTGCAGTACTCTAGTCTAACTAACTCTTGTTCCCTTATTTTGAGAGTTATTGCTCTTTGTACATTTTTGTACTTAATTTCTTTAAATATAAATTCACATGATAACCTCCCAACACTCTTCTTTTTGTCCAGTTTAATTCGGGGTGGGGGGGGGGGATGGGCATCTGTGTTTGCTGGACTCATTATTCTCAAAGCCAAAATGGAATTCTTCTGATCACAAGTGGGGCACCATATTTTTTACAATATCTTTATTGAGATTTTCACAACTTTACCCCTCACTTAAATCAAATTGGTATGTTGAAATTAGCTGACTTTGTACCCTGCATTAATATATTTTATGTCATGCTTTCAAAGATATTTTAGAGATATATAGGCGAGCTTTTACCACTTGCTTGATCTCAGCAAGCAATGAGATGAATATTTGGACTTGCTCTCTAAACTTTATAATTTACTTATTCCAGTAGCTGTACTATTAAAAGTGAAATATTGTACAGCCTGACATTGTTATAGGTAATGAATTGTTACATGTTCTGACTGTTGAACTTCAGAAATCCCCATACTTGGAGAGGGAAGTTTGATAGGCAGCATTAACAGCGTTGAAATCAGCGGTGCGCGACTGACCGCCCACATGGTTCCGTTGCCGGGCAACACTGCCACCCTTGTGAATGTCACTGTGGAGGGAATACCATCAGAACTAGGTACAGCTGTTAGCTTGCGGGGGAATATTGCAAGTTCAATCTGATTAAAATCACATATTAACCCTTTCAGTGCTGGAACCGAATTTTGAAGGCCTTTGCAAACAGTTTGGATCCAGATGAGACGCCACAGAACGTGGCGTCTCATCAGGATCCAAACTGTTTGCTTTTCTGATAGTATTCCTTGAAATAAATCGAAGAAAATGCTAATTTTAGAAATTCAGCAGACAACATTTTAGCACATGACAAATTTCCCAGCATGCAAAGGGTTAAAATGTTCTACATATGAGCCTTGCTTTGGGAAAATGGGGCTTAATGCATGTGCATAAAATGTCATCCGATGTCAGCCTGTGCAGTCTTCACAGGCTTATCAAGGACAACACTCTCCATCTTAATAGAATTTTTGCTTAGAAGAGACTTTGTTTAAATGAAAAATGCCAGAAAAGCGGAAAGTGTTGTCCCTGATAAGCATGTGCAGACTGCACAGGCTAATCTGGGACTACACTTTATGCACATGCATTTAGCCCTGGTTTCTCAGAACGTGACTCTTATTTACATCTGAGGACATTTTTGGCATGCCAGCTCAGTTGGTACAGCGCTGGACTACAATATTAAAGATTGCAATTATGGCATTTCTAAGAAAAACTATCATTAATATTTTCCAAGAAAAAGTCTTTCTTATATTTGCCAGCTGCTTAGTTTCATCAAATCATGACCCTGGGGTCGAAACTGGCGCCACCCAGAGTGTAAGAATTACCAATAAAAACAATCTTTTCATCTTAAACCACAAGGCCCAAACGTTTAATAATTGCTGTAGCATTTTATTGTGTTTTTCTTTAATAAAATAAAGCATCAAATTTTTATTTATTATAATATGCTACATATATTTCTAAATGCTGGGTCAGGGGGTAGTCCTCAGTACTGTGGCAATTTGTAGTTATTTCCAGTTCCACATTTCCGGCATCTCCTGCCAATTCTGAGTCCGCTCTACTGGAGCACTGCAACTGAGATGGACGGAGCGTCCAATGGTTACAAACTGACCAAGGGAGAGTTTGCAAGGGAGGTCCAGGTCCAGTATACCACTGGTAAGATTTCATAGGACTGTCAGTCTTCACAGGTAAGAAAGGGAGAATTCATAGGATTGTAAGATTCTCAAGAGATTTGCAATAATTAATATTGCGATTTAATAGTATTGTGAGAATCGCGCCACAGGTAAGATATGGAAATGTCATAGGATTGTGAGATTCTCAACGGAGCCTCCAATGACTACACTCTGACCAAGAGGGAGTTTGCATGGGAGGTACAGGTCCAGTATACCAAAGGTAAGACAGGATCATTTCATAGGATTGTGAGATACAACGAATAATAAAGGGTGATTTCATAACATTGTGAGATTCTAACCATAGGTAAGATAGGGGTATTTCATAGGATTGTGAGATACATTAGGAAATATAGGGTTATTTCATAAGATTGTGAGATTCTTACCATAGGTAAGATAGGGGGATTGTATACCCTTGTCAAAAAAGTGGGAATAACCCGGTTTTAATCCGTGTTAAAACCGTGTTAAACCCTGCGGTATTGGCACCGGGTTAAAGCGTGTCTTTTAAACACACTTTTTGCTTACCGACTTGGTTTTTTGTAGGTAAAACCTGGATTTCACTATCATAAACCAACACGCTTATACCTTCTTATACCAACTTAAACCAACTAAAACTAACTTAAACCAACTTAAGTGGGTTAAAAGTGAGTGTGCTTTCCTTCTTTAATTGTTGGCTTTTAAACCTGCTTCTACACATCAAGTCGGTTTTTCCTGTTCTTAAGCGAGTTAAAAGTGGGTTTTTGTTTGAGCGTTAAGTGAGCTAAATGTGTGCTTTTCACAGATTAAGCGCAGTTTAAACTTACTTTAAAACCGTCTTATACCAACTTAAACCAACTTAAGTTGGTTAAAGTGAGTGTATTTTCCTTCTTTATGTTGGCTTTTAAACCCGCTTCTTCATATCAAGTCGGTTTTTCCTGTTCTTAAGCGAGTTAAAAGTGGGGTTTTGTTTGAGTGTTAAGTGAGCTAAATGTGTGCTTTTCTCAGATTAAACGCAGTTAAAATACGCTTTAAACCGCGTTTTTCCAACTTGGTTAAAAGTAAGTGTGTTTTCCTTCTTTATTTTGGATATACACCCGCTTCTACACATCAAGACGGTTTTTCCTGTTCTTAAGCGAGTTAAAAGTGGGTTTTTGTTTGAGCATTAAGTGAGCGAAATGTGTGCTTTTCACAGATTAAACGCAGTTAAAACTAGCTTTAAAACCTGTTAAATGCTCAGTAAAAACCAACTTTTCACCCACTTGAAAACTGAAAAACTTTTTTATGATAAGAACAAAAATATCATAAATTAAATTCTATTTACTGTTTTAAACGATAAAACATAAAATTTTACATATATATCCATATACACAGCATGATAAAACTATTTTGACAGACATGGCATTGTTATAATAAAATATAATAGTGTTATAACATAACATTGAACACAAAGAAAGAACTGAAAAAAGGAAGATTGTATGGAATAAGTACAAACAAGAGATGTGTTTATCAGAAACACAATGCCCCCTACTGCGCCGTTTTGAAATAAAATTTCTATTTATCATTTGGCAGGTATAAAAATTATCTCTCTTTAAAGCTTATTACTTCCATTGGATTTTGACCTCTGACCTTGAAGGATGACCTTGACCCTGCACCACTCAAAATGTGCAGCTCAATGAGATACACATGCATGCTAAATATCAAGTTGCTTTCTTCAATATTGCAAAAGTTATGACCAATGCTAAAGTTTTCGGACGGATAGACAGACAGACGGACAGTTATATGAGACCCTACCGGGAGCATAAAAATAAGTTAATGTTGTTGAAACAGGTGCAAATCAATATAACAAAGTTAAAACAATGGTTAAATAATCATTTTAACAGCACATTTTATTTACAAAGACTTCAGTCTACTTGTGCATCAGCCGCAGACGCCTTAAACAACCTCTCATCTTTTCTTCAACATCAACCAGAGGCTTGTCAAAGGTTTTGGCTATGACATCTGAAAAAATATAATAGACTATTCATTTTAAAAAACATGCCAAAAAAACAAAATCTGTTCTTAAATAGAAAATACTCTAGCCAGAAAAAGAGGTTAAATATTTGCATATTAAGGAAGTCAACACAAATGAGTTTAGAACTGATTGTCCTGGAGACAGTGACTAGAGACACAGACAATGTTATTCAATCCCTGTCTTCATGAATTAAAAAAAACTATTGTTAACTGTCACTTGGATAATAAAAACTCCCCCTTTTCACAAATGATGTAATATAATGATCATTTATGCGACTGTAAACAGTAAGTGATCTGAAAAATATTTGTAGGTTGTGTATTGAATTTCTATACGGATAACTGGTACTTCAAATTTGTATGATGAAGAAAAAGTACCAATGATTGCATTTCTCTCAGCAGCGGGGAGGCATGGTCTTGGTGACCCCGTTGTAGTTGTTGCTCCCTTCATGGAACAAGTCACAAGCTGGTGGGGAGTGAATAGTCGGCACATGGCCTGTGCGATGGCCTTCACCTCCCTGGTTTCATGCTGGATTTCAGCTTTAATGATACTCTGGAACCAAAAAAAGAAAAGGAGTTTTGACAAAATATTTACAATTGGTAATTTTCCAAAGCTTGTAATTTACTTTCATCACATTTCAAACTCTAAAAATAATTGTCACATTTGTCAGAATTATAACGCTTTTAAAATGCAATAACCAGTTTTACCTCTCAACAAATCCAGCTTTCTTGTTCAATGACAGGGCGAGGTTTGCCCACTTCAGTTCCCCTCAAGTTGGCCAGCTCGTGCAGGGTAAAAGCCTGGTGTAAAAGTCCATACATCAGGTAGTATGATTACCCCTTTTGCTCTTGGGGCAAGAGTTTAACCTTCAAAATTAAAATATAAAAGTTCTCATTAAATATGAGGGAAAGAAATCTGTTCAGTAATAACCAGAAATATCTATCAATAACAATAAAGATGACAATAATCATAAAACACAACCACAATAATTTACTGTACACAGCATTTACACTTTGTCATGTGTATGTTTATCTATTTTGCTTCAAAATGTGTTGTTTTTCCTTTAAATTGCAATTCATTAACTTATCAATTTACATTTCCCAGTGACAATACATAAATATAATAATGATCATAATTAATTCAATAAACTAAATAAAAAAGTTTGAAGAAATGACAATACAAACCTGTTAAAACTGTTCTTCAGTATTCCAAAAAAAACACAGTTGAACCTCTTTTCCAACAAACTTATTGTTGATTTCCAAATTGTAGTAAAAAACACATTGTTTTCATCACACAATACTTTATGCTGACAGTATTTCAATACATTTTACAGAACAATTATAAGTCTTAATGTTAATTATATTTAGCTCAATATTCAATTGCTAAAACCAGCTTGTTTTTCAAAAGTTGTTGTTTTCAAATAATTTCCTGTGCAAAAATTTGAACCAATCAAAAGTCTTATACCTCATTCCAGCCTTATGTCTGTGCAACCCCTATCAGTAGCCTTATCTTAGATAATCAGTACCCTGTTTAGCTCTGAATGCCTGACATATTGTTATCTGTTTATTGTTAGTGGTGTGAAAAGGGGTGTTTTTAGGTAGTCTTGTTATTTTGTTGACTGTTTATGTAACACAGGTCATGTTTGGCAACTTATTATTTTATTGCAAATTAAGAAAATGGATATGATGGTATCATATGAAAATATCAAAATCTTGCATAACTTATATACACAAATAAATAGATTATTTCCAAAAAAATGTTTCCAATACCATAATTATTTAAATAGGCAGATTTAACAAGTAAATACTGTTTTAAACAAATATAAACAATCATATAAGATTGTTTTAAAATTAAAAAAAAAAAATAATTTTAAGACATAAAACAATCATAAGATATTGTTAATAATAAAAACAAATATAAAGAAAAAAAACAAAGTGAAACACAAACTCTTTCATTTTCAGGTATAAAACAAAGTTTGATCATTATTATAGTTTTTGGCAGTGATACTTGTTGTCCATCTGTGAACCTGTGATGTTCTGAAAGAGCCATTTTCATCCAATATTCACTAAAAAATTATGGGGAGCACACACATGTACAATAGGGACAATGGCAAACAAGCTGTAAAAAAGCCCCTTTACAATTGACTTGTATTATATATGGCTATAAACATGAAAAAAAGACCTAGTTGAAGAATTATTGTTTTATTGATGAGTATTATTTTTTCAATGTGTGTTAAAGTGAGTTTTTTAGCCTGGTTTCAGCTCTCAAATTATTTACAAAAAGACCAATTTAAACTCACTTAAACCCACTTCTGTTTAAAAAAAGACCAACTTCTGTTGTAAAAGACTCGCTTATAAAACAAAAAGACACACTTAAACACACATAAACCAACTCATAAATAAAAAGGCTCACTTTTGACACACAAAAAACCGACTCCTTACAGAAAAAAACTCGCTTAAACACACATCTTCGTAAAATAACCAACTTTAAACTCAGTTAAGCACAGTTTAGCGCACATAAAACTCGCTTTTAATAGCAAAAACCAACTTTTGCTGAGAAAAACTCAGAAAAAACACAGTTTTATGTTGGTTTAAGCGTGTTTTGGTATGAAAGTGGGTTATTTTTTTGACAAGGGTAGGATTGTGAGATACAACAGTTAAGATAGAGAGGTTTGGAATTTTCTCAAGAGATTTGCTGTTACTAATATTTAATAGGGAAAATTTTAATGGTATTGTAAGATTTCAAAGAGATTTGTAAATATGTTATAATTATGTAAAAGGGTCAGTTGCATCGAATTGAGATTTTTTAGACATTATCTAAAAATGCCTTGATATTAAAATTGTTTTTCAGGTGAAATTCTGCGTGTTTCCCAGTATGGTAAAGGGGTCGATGCCAAGGGCGTATTGCATGTGGATCTCGTAGTGAGAGGGGAGGTGCCAGAGATAGAGGCAAGCAGACTGGTCAAGATGACACCGTTCTGGGAGGATTACACCCAAACTGGACCAGGTTAATTCTTATATTCTAGAAAAAAAAGTTTGAAAGTGGTTATCGCCCCCTTAGTGCAAAAAAGGTACCATGTGGCATTGAAATAAGGAGGCACATGGTACCTTCTTGCTCTAATGGGGGATATATTCTAGTCACTCTCTTGCTTGGTTTGTTGGTCAGCCATAAAATGTTATATTTATGGAGCAGACTTCATGTACTTCCACATTTATGAGGTTATGAAATTGAAATTTCAAGTGTATCATCACCATGAAATGTAGATGTGCAAAATACAGCTTTCATGCCGAATGATACACACATTCTTGAGTTATGTACCCTTGAATTCCGTCATTTCAATGCCATTAGCATGAAATGTTATAAGTATATGGAGCCAACTGATATCACATTTCTCAAGGGATTACATTTAAATTTGAAATATGTCATCTCTATGAAGTGTACATGTGCAAGAGACTGTTTATAACATAATTTCTTTATGTTGTTTTTGAATTTTTTGATGTGCCAATTAGTTTACAATTTAATAAGGAATATCCATGTTGCAGGTACAATCCATGCGGACTCGACCAGCCTTTTCCAGGTGGACGGGTTTGTTCTTCCATATGCGTGGAACCACAGCATCAGCTACAGCTCCAGGAATTCTAGAATGCCGTTCCTCATGGAGAAATTGCATGCGCGAAACATTGATGTGATCGTTGAACCCGAAAAGAATATTGTCCAGTTCCGGTTAGAAGTGAGCATTTCTCCAGGTAATGTGTGGTCTTTTTGACCTGTTGAGAAAATAGCAAATATCTTCACAATATTTTTGAAACCTGCAATTTAGGTAGCATTTCTCTCAATAATGTTTTTTATGCCCCCGATAGGGTGGCATATAGCATTTGAACTGTGAGTCTGTCTGTCTGTCAGTCTGTGCGTCCATTGGAAAACTTTAACATTGGCCATAACTTTTGCAATATTGAAGACAGCAACTTGACATTTGGCATGCATGTGTAACTCATGGAGCTGCACATTTTGAGTGGTGAAAGGTCAAGGTCATCCTTCAAGGTCAACGGTAAAAAAAATAATCAAAGCGGCACGGTAGGTGGCATTATGTCAGCTGGTAGTGCACTGGACTTCAATTCTGAGGATCAATGATTCGATTCCTTGCCAGGCCACATAACTTCTGGCGGTTTTGGTCATGACATTATTTCTACGCCCATTCTTCCCCTATTGTAACTCAAGTAGAGAGCAGTTGTTAGTTACTGATATGAGTATGCACACTTAGGGCTGGAAAACCAGTCATCCAAGAAATTGTAAGTGGTTTAGGTCATGGCCTTGATATGACTGAAATACTGCTGAAGTCAATGGCAAATAATCCACACAAACTAGAGAAATCAATTTCAGATATGTGCATTGAAAACTGGTAAAAGGCTCAGTTTGCCCAGGAAAAGAGTTATAATTCTTAAACTGCCACAAGCACCATTAAAAGGACTAAAACTCCTATCAAACAAACATATGTTTAGGAGAGTTGGTGTATTTGTTAATGCCCTTAGCCTATTAGGATTTTTAGCTCACCTGTCACCAAGTGACAAGGTGAGCTTATGTGATCATCTGATGTCCATCGGGGGTACATGGGTCCGTCCGTCAACAATTTGTTTGTGTAGACAGTGGAGGTCAAAGTTTTCATCCAATCTTTATGAAATTTGTTCAGAATGTTTATCTTGATGAAATCTGGGTTGGGATTGTATTTGGGTCATCTGGGGTAAAAAAAACTAGGTCACTAGGTCAAATCATAGAAAAACATTGTGTAGACAATAGAGGTCACAGTTTCCATCAGATCTTTATGAAATTTTGTCAGAATGTTTATCTTGATGAAATCTGGATTGGGATTGTATTTGGGTGATCTGGGGTCAGAAACTAGGTCACTAGGTCAAATCATAGAAAAACCTTGTGTAGACAACAGAGGTCATAGTTTTCATCTGATCCTAATGAAATATGGTCAGAATGTTTATCTTGATAATATCTTATTTTGGATCGTTTATGGGTCATCTGGGGACAAATATTAGGTCACCGGGCCAATTCTAGTAAAAACCTTGTGTAGATTAAAGAGGTCACAGTTTTCATCATGTCTTAACGAAATTTTGTCAGAATGTATTAATTGGTGAAATCTGGCTTGGGATTGTATATGGGTCATCTGAGGTCATAAAGTTGGTCAAATCATAGTAAAACTTCTTGTAGACGATAGAGGTCACAGTTTATCAGATCTTTATGAAATTTAGTCAGAATGTTTATCTTGATTGTATTATACCAGTTTTCCTCAGATGAGCGATCTAAGGTCATCTTGTTTTTTTAGCTATGGTCCTGAAATTTGGCCCATTGTACTTCATGATATAGCTAGCCATAGTCTGATAGAATTTAAGTTGATGTACGTAGCAAGGTTAGTGAGGTGAGCGATTCAGGGCCATCATGGCCCTCTTGTTTTTAGCTTGACTATTTAATATGAAATATATATAGTGGAGCTATCCTACTCACCCCGGTGTCGGCGTTACCGTGAGCGTTGGAATGTTTAAGTTTGGGTACCACCTCAAATATTTATGCCCCCCTTCGAAGAAGAGGGGGTATATTGCTTTGCTCATGTCGGTCTGTCGGTCCGTCCACCAGGTGGTTGTCAGACGATAACTCAAGAACGCTTGGGCGTAGAATCATGAAACTTCATAGGTACATTGATCATGACTCGCAGATGACCCCTATTGATTTTGAGGTCACTAGGTCAAAGGTCAAGGTCACGGTGACCAGAAATAGTAAAATGGTTTCCAGATGATAACTCAAGAACGCATACGCCTAGGATAATGAAACTTCATGGGTAGATTGATCATGACTTGCAGATGATCCCTATTGATTTTGAGGTCACTAGGTCAAAGGTCAAGGTCACGGTGACCCGAAATAGTAAAATGGTTTCCAGATGATAACTCAAGAACGCATACGCATAGGATCATGAAACTTCATGGGTAGATTGATCATGACACGCAGATGACCCCTATTGATTTTGAGGTCACTAGGTCAAAGGTCAAGGTCACGGTGACCCGAAATAGTCAAATGGTTTTCGGATGATAACTCAAGAACGCATACGCCTAGGATCATAAAACTTCATAGGTAGATTGATCATGATTTGCAGATGACCCCTATTGATTTTGAGGTCACAAGGTCAAAGGTCAAGGTTACGGTGACCCGAAATAGTAAAATGATTTTCGGATGATAACTCAAGAACGCTTTTGCCTAGGATCATGACACTTCATAGGTACATTGATCGTGACCCGCAGATGACCCCTATTGATTTTCAGGTCACTAGGTCAAAGGTCAAGGTCACAGTGACAAAAATCGTATTCACACAATGGCTGCCACTACAACGGACAGCCCATATGGGGGGCATGCATGTTTTACAAACAGCCCTTGTTTCTATGTCCCTTGACATATTGCTTTCATATTTTGCATACTTTTTTACGAACATGACCACAATCTATAAACAAGAGCAGACAACTGTATCCAACATTTTGTAAGAATTATGTTCCATTTTTATGCCCCCTTTCGAAGAAGAGGGGGTATATTGCTTTGCTCATGTCGGTCTGTCGGTCGGTCTATCGGTCTGTCGGTCCGTCCACCAGGTGGTTGTCAGATGATAACTCAAGAACGCTTATGACTTGGATCATGAAACTTCATAGGAACATTGATCATGACTGGCAGATGAATCCTATTGATTTTCAGGTCACTAGGTCAGAGGTCAAGATCACAGTGACTTGAAACTGTAAAATGGTTTCAGGATGATAACTCAAGAATGCTTATGCCTAGGATCATGAAACTTCGTAGGTACATTGATCATGACTTGCAGATGACCCCTAGTGATTTTCAGGTCACTAGGTCAAAGGTCAAGGTCACAATGACAAAAAACGTATTCACACAATGGCTGCCACTACAACTGACAGCCCATATGGGGGGCATGCTTGTTTTACAAACAGCCCTTGTTTATTTTTCCTTTATTTTTATTTTTGACAGATCATCAAATAAATGACCACACACTCACATTATATCCCCCTCTCCACCCCCACCCCATCCCCCATCCAAAAAGATTTTTTTCTTTGAAACATGGTAAAAAAAATCCACAAATATTTATTGACTTTATTTTTGAAGGATCGTCCAACCATCCCACCCAAGCTATTGCTATTAAACTTGAAATAAAATCTTATTAGTTTGTTTTATGTCTACAAATGTTCAAGAGATTGTGGAAAATATACCTGAACTCAGAATCGTCTATAAAGTACAACTTCTTTAAAACGTAAGCGATCAATATGTTTCAATTATGGTCCTCTCCCACTTAGGATATGACTATATTACCTTCACCTTATTGAATTTGAACGATTTCCCCATGATGGCTTATACTGTCAAGCACTCGAATAGTCGAGCGAGCTGTCCTCTGAAAGCTCTTGTTTATATTTATTATTGACCTCTTGTGCTTGTATTTATTATTGGCCTCAGCAAATCAGGAGAGTGCTTGTATTTGTTATTGGCCTTTGCCAATCAGGAGAGTGCTTGTATTTGTTATTGGCCTTTGCCAATCAGGAGAGTGCTTGTTTTGTTATTGGCCTTTGCCAATCAGGAGAGGGCTTGTATTTGTTATTGGCCTTTGCCAATCAGGAGAGTGCTTGTATTTGTTATTTGTCTAAGCCAATCAGGAGAGTGCTTGTATTTGTTATTGGCTTCAGCCAATCAGGAGAGTGCTTGTACTTGTTATTGGCCTCAGCCAATCATGAGGGTGCTTGTATTTGTTATTGGCCTCAGCCAATCATGAGGGTGCTTGCATTTGTTATTGGCCTCAGCCAATCATGAGAGTGCTTGTATTTGTTATTGGCTTCAGCCAATCATAAGGGCGCTTGTATTTGTTATTGGCTTCAGCCAATCATGAGTGTGCTTGTATTTGTTATTGACCTCAGCCAATTGTTCTTATTTTAGGAAGTCCCAGTGACCAGTGCCCAACAGGATTTAGACTGAACCCAGAGGGACCATACTGTCAAGGTGATTACACGTCTCTATACTTCCACTAAGGCAGCTTTCTACTTGTGACATTATCAAATGGACACCAATTTGATACATTTACGAGGGATGATAAAGATTTTATGTTTATCAGCATGTACTTATTCCATGAAATAATTAATTGTGTAAAAATGTTAACAAACATCTTGAACATCATTTATATTTGGATTTTTGCTATTTGATTGTAATAATCTATATAAATACTTAGAAAATAATAAAATAAGTTTTTTACTCAGAGTCATATTAGGTTAAGTTTATATAATAATTGTGATAAATATTTTAAACAAAAAAATCTCAATAGGAACAAAAACAATGAGTTAATATCCTTTATCTTAAAAAAAAATGGTTGTACCGTAGCAACAATATGAATAAACCATTATGTTTATCCTGTTTCTGAGATGTAGATGATCCTTGAACACTTAATTTATTATGGTTACTCAGCAATACCATATTAATTCAGTATCTATGTTGTTTCTTCCTTAGACGATGATGAGTGCCGCCGGTTGCAGCCCTGCACCCACCTCTGCCACAACTCCGCCGGCAACTATTATTGCTCGTGTCCCCCTGGTTACACACTCGACGTGGATGGAAGACAGTGTATCGGTAAATTTGCTGACCAATGGAACCATTGCAGTCACTTGACACTGACTGACATTACTGAAATAAAAGTGTGCATGTTAAAATGAATTTAGCCGTGTGATGTTTGCCCTTCACTGCCAAACAAGTGCAAGCAATACTCTTTTAAGGTCTTCATAACAATTGTATACTGTTTTTGATTCAGATATCAATGAATGCTCCACTCAACTGTTTCAGATATCAATGAATGCTCTACTCTACTATTTCTGATATCAATGAATGCTCCACTCTACTGTTTCAGATATCAATAATTGCTCCACTCAACTGTTTCAAATATCAATGAATGCTCCACTCAACTGTTTCAGATATCAATGAATGCTATACTCTACTATTTCAGATATCAATGAATGCTCCACTCAACTGTTTCAGATATCAATGAATGCTCCACTCTACTGTTTCAGATATCAATAAATGCTCCACTCAACTGTTTCAGATATCAATGAATGCTCCACTATACTATTTCAGATATCAATGAATGCTCCACTCTACTATTTCAGATATCAATGAATGCTCCACTCAACTGTTTCAGATATCAATGAATGCTCCACTCAACTGATTCAGATATCAATGAATGCTCCACTCTACTATTTCAGATATCAATGAATGCTCCACTCAACTGTTTCAGATATCAATGAATGCTCCACTCAACTGTTTCAGATATCAATGAATGCTCCACTCTACTATTTCAGATATCAATGAATGCTCTACTCTAGTGGATCCATGCCCTGGTGGTCAGCAGTGTGTGAACTCCATTGGTTCTTACACGTGCTCCATGAAATGCAGACAGGGCATGAGACTCTCTGATGACAGGCTGAGATGTGAAGGTGAGATAAGTAACCTTCAAGTCTCCATGGTTACTAACTATACTGCTTACATGATAAGGTATATGATTTAAGAGGGTTTTAACCTTGATTCATAGGGGCATAAAGAAACATGGTCCGATTATTAAATCAAAATGCAGTTGGTTCATGAACAGGCAAAAAGTTATTAAAAAAAGATCTTCCATATATTAACATTCATTTAAGTGTGCAATCCCACTCCAGAGCAAGAATGTCTGTATTGTATTGTTGTATTGTTGTAGACATTGATGAGTGTGATGTGCCCCGTTCCCCATGTGAACAGGTGTGCGCCAACTCTCTAGGGACATTTGTGTGCAGCTGCAGACAGGGGTTTGAACTTGAAGCCAGCGGCAGATGTACGGGTGAGGACTTGTATGATCCCAAGGGCAAGAAGTCTGGGTAGGATGTTGAATGTAGTATAGTATGCTGTTGTACTCTGACACTGCTCGCAGAAAGCCTACATGTGTAACATACTGTAAAACCCTGCCCCCTAAAGGTGGGGGAGTAGAAAGTATTAGAAAGTATTAAAAAATATATTTGCTTAATCTTTCAACTAACCAACTCCAAATATCTTTTATTTGAGACTGTGCCTTTAAACATTTATTATGTATCCCCAGATGTGGATGAGTGTAAGGTGAAGACTAATGCATGTCCCCGAGGTCAGGAGTGTGTCAACTCTGTAGGAAGCTACAAGTGTGCAGTACGCTGTCCCAAAGGCTATGAGATGGTGATAGGAGGGTGTGCAGGTATGGATGTCGTTAAAGTTTAAATGTTTTTAAAATAGCTCTTTTTTAACTCACCCGTCACGTGACATGGTGAGCTTATGTGACCGTGTGATGTCCGGCGTCCGTTGTGCGTGCGTGTGTGCGTCCGTCAACAATTTGTTTGTGTAGACAGTGAGGTCACAGTTTTCATCAAATCTTTATGAAATTTGGTCAGAATGTTTATCTTGATGAAATCTGGGTTGGGATTGTATTTGGGTCATCTAGGGTCAAAAACTAGGTCACTAGGTCAAAAAACAGAAAAACCTTTTGTAGACAAAAGAGGTCACAGTTTTCATCCAATCTTCATGAAATTTAGTCAGAATGTTAACCTTGATGAAATCTGGGTTGGAATTGTATTTGGGTCATCTGGGGTCAAAAACTAGGTCACTAGCTTAAATTATAGAAAAACCTTGTGTAGACAATAGAGGTAACAGTTTTCATGTTATCTTTATGAAATGTGGTCAGAATGTTTATCTTGATGAAATCTGGGTTGGGATAGTATTTGGGTCATCAGGGGTCAAAAAATAGGTCACTAGGTCAAAAAATAGAAAAACCTTGTGTAGACAATATAGGTCACAGTTTTCATCCAATATTTATGAAATTTGGTCAGAATGTTCATCTTGATGAAATCTGGGTTGGGATTGTATTTGGGTCATCTGTAGTCAAAAACAAGGTCACTAGGTCAAATAATAGAAAAACCTTTTGTAGACAATAGAGGTCACAGTTTTCATCTGATCTTAATGAAATGTGGTCAGAATGTTTATCTTGATAATATCTGATTTTGGTTTGTATATGGGTCATCTGGGGTCAAATATTAGGTCACCGGGCCAATTCTAGTAAAAACCTTGTGTAGATGAAAGAGGTCACAGTTTTCATCATGTCTTAATGAAATTTTGTCAGAATGTATTAATTGATGAAATCTGGCTTGGGATTGTATATTGGTCTGATATAACTTAAGTTAATGTAGCAAGGTTAGTCAGGTGAGCTATTCAGGGCCATCATGGCCCTCTTGTTTATAAAAAGCCAAAGTCTTATAGAAACAACCTCAAGTATATTTCCTAGGTAGAACAGGTACTGGGTGTCTGTAGAGAAGCTCTATGGAATCCTTCACATAGGGGATCGAATATGTGACGTCATGACACCATGTCCACTATGCTCTTAAAAAATTGGCTTTAAAACTTACCAAAATATACTTAATTATTAACAAATGTATTCCTGAATAGTTTAGCATTCATTATCAGGTTTTATATTGTTCATCACTTCATGCTGCCTCTTTTAGCATTCAATCATTCATATACTTGACATTTTAAATAATAATTGAACATATATTTTTATTAAATTCAAAATTGTATGAATCTTCTGAAATTTAATTAATCAACCAACCAAACATTTAATCATTTCATTACCAGTCATACACTAATTAAGGTATTTTATTTTGTTCATCATGAAGACGTGGATGAATGCAGGACCAATCAGCATCGCTGCTACTACAACCAGAAGTGTGTCAACACGGAGCCCGGATACAAGTGTGTGTGCCCGCGGGGCTACAGGTCAGCTGGTCCTGGAACACCATGCTTTGGTACGGGTGTGCACATAGCTTATGTAAACACGGAAAAGTAGTAGTTCCCCAGGCATCTTCCTACATATGAGTCTGTCTTCGGGAAAATGGGACTTAATGCATTTGTATAAAGTATCGTCCTAGTTTATCCAGTCCAGTCGGAAAATGTCATCCCTTATTAGCACTTTATGTACATGCTTTAAGCCCTGTTTTCTCAGATCAAGGCTCATATTTTCATTATTGTTTTTTCACATTTAACCCTTTGCAGGCTGGGAAATTTGTCGTCTGCTAAAATGTCGTATGCTGAATTTCTAAAATTAGCATTTTCTTCATTTTTTTTTCAAAGAATACTATGAGAATAGCAAACAGTTTGGATCCAGATGAGACGCCACCTTTTGTGGCGTCTCATCTTGATCCAAACTGTTTGCAAAGACCTTCAAAATTCGGTTCCCGCACTAAAAGAGTTAAATGCCTGTACCTTGTAGTCTTTTGGAAGTTTTATAGCATATAAAGTTGATTAATTGGTATATTTGTGGTAAACTACATAAACAAACTATCATAAAATTAACAACATATAAACACAAGTCATTTCAATATGTGTGTATCCTATTTTTGTTAAATCATTGAATACGTATATAATTTTTATTTTATTTGTATTTCAATTCATGTCTACAATATTGCAGTCTTTGCAGATTTCGATGGAAATTTTCATTACATGGACAAGAATAATGAATTATTTTTTGCGCACTCTCAACATGTGATGGTTACAACCATGACAACTTATATAAATACATTTTAATGTTGGTTAATTAGAGATGGATGCCTATTTGTGAAGTAATAATGAAGTGAAAGTTTATTTTTGAAAATATGTAAGCATATCTGCCAGTTATCCCTATTTTTAGTTTATTAATTTCTTCTTGGTTATAGTTTGTATGGTCTTAACGTGGGATTTCAACACTTATTAATAAAAAACACAACAGTCACAGCATCATAATGTTGGACACTGTGTGGATCACAGGGAACGGAAGTATATACAGCCTAGTATCTGAGGATGCAACGGCAGACCTGGATGTTGAAAGTGATTTGCCAAAGCAACAGGAGTCTTAACCCCATTTTCTGAACAGAAACTGCTGTATGCTCGTCCTTAAAGCTGGCAAAGAATGCATGATGATTGGCCAAAAGCTTATGCTGTGTTATCTTTCATGCTAACCTCAGTTTCAACTTCTAGATTAGATTACTTTAGCCGAGTTATGCGAAAATGGGTCTTATGTCACATGTGGTCAGGGTAGCTCCAGATTAGCCTGCCCTTTTATGCAGTCTGGTTAGAAGCTTTACTCTGTCCACTGTAAAATTACGCGATGATTTGTTGTCTTATGAGGGGACGGGTATCTACTAACCAGACTGCGTGCTGGATGTGCTGGCAGGTCTGGTCAATGGCACTGTTTCTTTAAGACTGAGTGTTATTGTTAAGAAATGTGAGGTATTGTCATAGCCAGCTCGTCGTCCGGCGTCTGCCGTCCGCATTCCGGGTCGTGCTAAAACCTTAACATTGGCTCTAAAATTAAAGTGCTTCCACCTACAACTTTGAAACTTCATATTTAGCTGCATCTTGATGAATTCTACACGCCACATTCATTTTTGGTTCACTATGTCAAAGGTCAAGGTCACTGTGACCTCTAATATAAAACTTTAACATAGGCTCTTAATTCCAAGTGCTTCCACCTACAATCCGATCACCTCACTGGCTGGGATTACTTGGTAGAAGTCTTTTAAATGAAAGTATTCTATCTACGGATGCATAGTCTCTAAGATGAGTTCTTCTTGCCACTTACCTTTCTTTCTTTTCTTCTTACAAGCTTTCATTTATTCAAAACTGCACCCACAGGCGAGCGTTGGCACCCGCTATGCGGTGCTCTTGTTTTTATTTTTTAGCAATTATAATTTGTTGGTGCCGTCTCAAAACTTTCTCTATTTATTACAGAGTTCCGCTACCTTCAATCAAATTGCCAAAAATAGCCTGAAAAACTTTAGCATAGGAAGAAAGAATATTGCATAGGATTTTTATTTCTGTAATTAAACCAGATAATTTAAGTGAGAAGTAACTTTTGCATAATAATCAATAAACAAATAGTTAATGCAAAATCAGAAGTAAGGCCCTCCCTGTTTTCTTTGGAGATGATATTGGAAACAAACAACATAGTGTTGGACCTTAGTGAGTACGGCTAACTTGATGTTGAATAACATTTGAAACAACTAACTTATTGTTTGGCCTTATTGAGTACA
The DNA here is from genome assembly GCF_020536995.1 of Dreissena polymorpha. Classification (NCBI taxonomy): domain Eukaryota; kingdom Metazoa; phylum Mollusca; class Bivalvia; order Myida; family Dreissenidae; genus Dreissena; species Dreissena polymorpha. The sequence continues at coordinate 2,014,020 of NC_068361.1, read as the reverse complement.
GCTAACTTTCTGTTGTATAACGCAGACATAGATGAGTGTGAAGAGACGCCGGAAGTGTGTGCATACCAGTGTGAGAACACTCATGGCGGATACGAGTGTCTCTGTGCTCCCGGACAAGTCAGACTCGCCGACAGGAAATCATGTGCCGGTTAGCTCCTATAGGCACTTCCTGTCTCTTAGTGATGATGCAAAAATTCTCTCCTATGATAAAAAACACTGTCCCATTTATTTTATGATTTATTTTGTAATTTTTGCCTTTAGATATACTTGCCTTGCATAGCAAAATAACAGAATGCTTCATTTGTATAAGTTTTATTTTCATCTAGTATTTAGTCTGTCATTTTACCATTTAGATTAGCATGCATTTTTATGCTCTCTGAAAATATTTTCGGTGGAGCATATAGTTGCCAGTTTGTAGTTCTGTACTTCCTTCCTTCCGTCACACTTATGCTACCGTTTCTCATAGTGCCTTCAATACTTTACCAATCACTTTCATATTTGGCATGTAGGTACCTTGCATGGACCTCTACCTTTTGATTAGGTTTGAGGTCACTGGGGTCAAGGTCAAGGTCAACGAGGCTAATAATAGACTTCCTTCTGTCACACTTTTGCTACCGTTTCTCATAGCGCCTTTAATACTTAACCAATCGCTTTCATATTTGGCATGTAGGTACCTTGCATGGACCTCTACCTTTTGATGAGGTTTCAGGTCACTTGGGTCAAGGTCACCGAGGCTAATAATAGACTTCTTTCTGTCACACTTTTGCTACCGTTTCTCATAGCGCCTTCAATACGTAACCAATCGTTTTCATATTTGGCATGTAGGTACCTTGCATGGACCTCTACCTTTTGATGAGGTTTGAGGTCACTGGGGTCAAGGTCAAGGTCACCGAGGCTAATAATAGACTTCCATCTGTCACACTTTTGCTTCCGTTTCTCATAGCGCCTTCAATACTTTACCAATCACTTTCATATTTGGCATGTAGGTACCTTGCATGGACCTCTACCTTTTGATGAGGTTTGAGGTCACTGGTTCAAGGTCACCGAGGCTAATAATAGATATTTTTAGGTGTTTATTAACACATACATTGACAAAGCGCATCATCGGGGAGCATCCATCAGTTTCACTGATATTCTTGTTTTATATATTTGCTTTGCTTGTTTCCTTTTATTTGCTTGCTCCTCTACCCGCCTTGTTTTGCTCTGCCTTGCAGGCCTTGAATTCATTGACCAACCAACCATTCACGATGTCAGCAGCTTAAGGGCAAACCCCAACACCCTCAGTAAAACACTTCACCGCTCCTCTGATAACGATGTCATGGATACGCGTCATAGCAACGCAAACCCTGCTCAAGGGTCAACGACAGACAACACTAGCACAAAGAGTGCGGCACGTTTGGAAGTTCCCACCGTTGCCCCTAGCGATGGCTTTGGCACTGAACAAGGTCAAGGTCAGGTTGTTCGACACACAGACCCTGTGAATGGTTTTGGGGCAGAGGTTGAGTGGATTGAAGTGTATGAGAAGAAGCAGATACGGAATAAAAAAGAAAAGAACAAGGACCCAAAAGTGAAAAACAGCAAGAAAGCAAAGCGAGGCCGCTTGACTAAGAAGTGTTCTGAGGGCTTTGTGTTAAATGATGGATCTAAGGAGTGCCTAGGTAGAGAATGTATGCAATTTGAAATGAAATGTGTTCAATTTAAAATGAAATGTGTTTAATTATGTTGTGAAGATCTACCTTGTAGTTATCTGGCTCACCATGTAATGATCTAATGTAACATCTCTTAGAATCATAATGTATGTAGAGATAACAATTGGATCACCATGTAATGATCTAATGTATACATCTTTAGAATCATAATGTATGTAGAAATAACAATATCATAGATCTGTGAAAAACATGAGAACCTTTTCTACCATATTATATATATATTACAAGCCTTCTCCCCCCCCCAAAAAAAACCTACCATCCTCTTGATAATTTAGGGACACTTGGGTATACTCCTCTGGCTTATCCAACACTTACTCCATGAGGTAAAGGTATATTTAAAGGTGCATTACATGTACGAAATGTTATTGTTTCTGCTTTCAGATATTGACGAGTGTACAGAAGACCCTGGGGTGTGTCAGCACAACTGTACAAACACTGTGGGGGGCTACAACTGCACGTGTCCCCCGGGCTACCGTATATCCAAGGATAAACGCACCTGTGAAGGTGAGCACTCTTATTTTAATTAAATATGTGTTCTCGTACCAAACAGAAAATGAGCAGAACCCCAACCTTGCAGTGTGTGTATATATTTCCATGACAAAGGTGCATTTCATGTTGAGGTAGTGTTTTCTAGTTTCACAAGGCACAAGTTTACTGAAAGTTGCGAGTTGATCAGTCTAAATTAGGGACAAGTGATCAATAAGGTTACAACTTAAATTATGGGTTATCCAGTTACCGACTCAAATGTGAATTTTACCAAAAGAAAAAGAACAAAGTTTGAAGGGAAAATTATTTATACAGAAATAATGCCTTAGTGAATATAACAAATTAGTCAAATAGTGTTTCTATAAAATATAAAAATTAATAATGTTACCATAGTTTATTCAGTCCCTGATTCAAGGCCACCGGCCCATAACAAAATGCATATACATATACTTGAATATAAACAAAGATATACATACATTTATAGTTGTTACCTGACAGAGGCAGAACAAGAAAACAAAAGCAGTTTTATTTATAACAAAACAATGGTGTGAATGCAAACAAAGTGGTGTACAAAGTTGACATAACGATAACTGTAATATTTATTGATCATAAGTATAACTTATCTTCATTATATTAATACTATCTTCTCATTATATTATTAATCAGCTTACAAACAGCTAGAATTTCATAATTTCTTCCAGAGTTTAGTAAATTGTAAAATCTATTAACTGTAAAATGATTTGGTTGTATATTAGGCAGATAGAATGAGCGTATATCTGAGTACTTTTTACAATCAAATAAAACATGATGCTCATCCTCAACAACAACAATATTGTGGTTAAAACAGTAAGTATATAACTGCTCAGCTCTTGGTATACCAAAGTGTCTTCCTGTTTCAATTGCAAATGTGTGACTAGAACATCGAAGTCCATTAATAAATATTTTTCAGTCTCTAATAAAGATTTAAAATGTTTATAGTGATCACATCTAGGTGAAGAATATTTGATAAAACGACTCTCATAATCGACATAAAGAAGTATTCTACCACATTCACCTAAGACCATATCTGTGTTTGTCGAGCGTGAAACACCCAGAAACAATTTACAATAGTGCGTTTGAACACGTTCAATTATAGGTGAAAATTTAAAACCCCATATCTCTGAACCATAGAGTAGAATAGGTTTAACCATAGAATCAAACAATTTATGTATATCCACCATTGTTAGTAATGTTGGTCTTATTTGAAATATCTGGAATGTTCATAGAATAGCCTTTGTAACACGATTGATGGGAATTTTTTCTTAAGAATGAATGGATTTTTTATGGACTCGATTTGATCCTGAGTTTATTTGTCATCTGCTGCGGGATTAGTCCCAGTAGCTGGGGTAGGCATAGCTTCTAACCCCTAATTTCCACGCTCCTCTGCTCTGTGGGTCTGTGTTTTCCATGCCACAGGTGTGCAGGTCATCCCTAACACAGTCAGACCACGATTTTCTTGGTCTCCCTCTACCTCTAGTACCAGGAATGGCCATCTTCATGATAGGGTTGATGCAAGAAGTGGCACGTTCAACATGCCCATACCACCTCAGACGTCTGGCTCTCAGTGATGCAGTGACTTCTGGTATCCCTAGTTTTCCATACAGCGTGTCAATGTTGACTCCGTCATCAGGTTTGACGCTGCAGATCCAGCGGGCCATTGCTCTGTCGTTTCTACGAAGTCGTTAGATCAGAAGCGGATGGTGCCCACGCTTCACTACCATGTAACATGGCAGGCTGGACACAAGCATTGAAACTTTGTCACGGGTTTTAAGGGAAACATGCTTCAACGTCAGTATTGGTAGTAGTTTCTTTAACTTTCCCCAGGCAGTGCAGCATCTGGTGATGATGGCAAGTTCGCAGCCTCCCCCAGCACATAGTGTGTCACCCAGATAGCAGAAGCTGGCCTCAACATCAAGCTGTGAGCCGTCGATGACCACCTGGGTAACTGGTCTTCCATTAATTGGACGTGCCTGGTCCAGGCATCTCGGACATACATAGTTCGGGATGCTGGTGATCCTTCCCTTGATGCCACTGCACTTTTTGTGCACCCACAGTTTGCACTGGATGCACTCAATGGAGTTCACTCCCACTCCACTCCTACATACCCTACAGGGATATGCTCCAGCGTCACGCAGGAGATTCCGTCCAGGACCGGTGATCAAGAGCTTTGTCTTCTTCATATTGACCCTCAGCCCTTTGCTTTCCATACCATCCTTCCAACAATTCAGTCTGGAGAGACACTCCTCCAGTGAGTCTGCGATCACAGCAAGATCATCTGCGTAGAGGAGCTCCCATGGAACCCCGGTGCGGAATTCCCTTGACAGAGCTTCAAGGACTAGGATGAAAAGCAGGGGACTGAGAACTGAACCCTGATGCACCCCTACTCCAACTCCAAATTCCTCCTTGACACGTACTCGGCTCCTGGTGCCTCTGTATATGCCCTGTTTGACACATACTGCCCATTCCTGAACCCCAAGACTCCTCAGGGCCCACCAGAGGACCTTCCTTGGTACTCTATCAAATGCTTTCTCAAGGTCGACGAAAGGCAATATACATTGGCTTGTTTGCAGCGATGTATTTTTCCTGCAGCTGGCGTATGATGAAGATTGCATCAGTGGTACCTCTACCAGGAACAAAACCAAACTGCATACCATCGATGTCGACCATCTCGCGTATGAGGGTGTCAAGTACACGCTCAATCAGTTTCATCGTCTAGTCCGTAAGCTTTAACCCACGGTAGTTTCCTCTGTCTAGAGCCTCCCCTTTATCTTTGTAAAGATTAAGGATGTGGCTCTCCTCCCAGTCATTGGGGATCACAACATTGCTGAAAACAATATAAAAAGAAGAAATCAACAACAATACTCTTCAAACAAATGATTAAAACTAAAGAATGCTTTTATTTTTAAAATTTACAATGCCTTGTATTCTTGTAGCTAACAAATATGATTTACTGGGTTGTCGCAGTTTACAATATTTATTATTTCTGATCAAGACAAAATTAAGGTGAAAAATGCATTATAATATGGAGGTAACAGTTTCAGGCAGATATGGTATCTGCCAAGCAATCAACAAGTCGCAGGATTGTTCACCACTGTGGGAACATATTCAAGTTTTTCTGTGAAGATACTAATTACTGGTGATATCCAAGAAACAGACTTTGACAGGGTCTCAATAATCTTACAGCTTACCATGCAAAAACATATATGTTTAAATTCATCTATAATGATGTTTTTTGTTATTGTTCTTTAATTATTTATGGTACATTAACATTTTGCAGACGTGAATGAATGCATCGAGTTTGATATCAACTGCGGGCGTGATAAGATGTGCTTTAATACATTGGGAGAGTTTACGTGCATTGACGTCCCCTGCCCAAGGGGCTACCAGCGGGACCCCATCACAAAGTAGGTTACCATACACCACCAAGTAGGTTACCATACACCACCAAGTAGGTCACCATACACTCGATTTATTATGTGTTGATCCATTTAGAAAACTAGATGTAACCCTAACTAAGTCATGATTTTATTTACACATTTCTTGTTCTTATTTGAACATATTGAATGTTGAATTGCTTTTCCTATAATAGTTCCATAGAAGAAATAATGGTGTTTAAATAATTTGGTTATAATAGTAATGTTTGTAACAAAGCTTATTTTTGAATTTGACTTTTTGATGGTAACAAACACAAATGCAAATAAAGGAGCCTGCATGTTAAATTATTTCAAAAATGGTGAAGTTATCTAGTTTTTCAACGCATCCTTATGTAACAATGTAGTGATGTGTTTCTAAATATATTTGTGCAGATTATTCTCTTACTTTTAGATCTATCAAAATCATTTTACAACATTGTCTAGACCTAATAATTTCATGAATATGTGTTCCAACTTTACTAGTCTGTTTCACTCAAGCCAGCCATTTAATATTTTACAGTAACTGTGTCCTTGAATGCATAGACGCCGAGATCGCCTGCCCACAGTCCGCAAAGTTTGCAGACGTCATGGAATTCCGAACTCTGGCGTTGCCTAGCGGCGTCTTAGCCCAACAAGATCTGATCCGCCTGACTGCGTACAACCAAAACAACGAGATTCTACACAGGACAGTTTTCACAATTCTGGAGAACGATGTGCTTATACCATTCCAGATCCGGCTGGAGGACGGGATAGGTATCGTGTACACGCCCCGCGTCCTTGAAGACAGCCGACTGTACAAGATCAAGGTGCAGGCCAAGTCATTTGACAATGTGAAGGACAATATCCAGTACCAGACAACATTCATGATTCATATCTCGGTGTCCGCTTTTCCGTATTGATAATTTTAGGAATTACCATGTTTTTATTTCCAATATGGTCTGTTTTCTTTTGCCTCTCTGTATTTAATGTTAATTAAACAGTTCGCAGTAATGATAATTTTATGTAAAGCTATTGTCTGGTTCTTTTTATTCATTAATGTAATTTTTAGATCACCTGGTGATAAGGTGCACATGGCAACTACCATGATCTTGTTTTGTATGTCTTGCATTATTTTCATCAAACAATATCTCTTCCTTATCTTGTTACCAAATATTGAGAAGATCGTTGGTTGAACCTCTTGAAAAAAATCAATTCTGTATTTTGCCTATGTAAGTCACCAAAGCTAAAAATAGAAGATAAAAGAAGTGGATACTAAAAAAAAAACAAAGCTGAAACCACAAAGCTTATGTCTGCAATGTTGGTTTGTGACTGCCCCTTAAGTACCTTTACAAAGATTCTGGAAGAAAGAAGCTGTGTCAAAACAGGCAATATACACGTATATTGAAAATAACTTCCAAAAACTATAAAACCACACATAAAAAACCTTTGATCTTGAGTATTTAACATGGGGTGCTGGTCCTCTACTCTTTCTTGTAGGTTCAAAACTGGCCATGCACCAGAGGTCACAAACTTTTACTAAGGTGAGCTATTTAGGGCCTTGTTACCCCTGTTGTTTAAAATGATAATTGGTCACCATTTAAGTCTACATTATACCCATGTTACTACTTAAGATATTTACCGTTAGGATAAACCCCTTACCAAACTGACTTACTCCCGCTTATATGCGAAGTATAAGGGAGTTATATGCGGTTTATAAACCGCTTGTAAGTCGCATATACTCATTCAAATATCTTGTATAAGCGAGATATAAGTCTAAGGCAGTTATAAGCGAGATGCAAGTCTAGAAATGTTTCGCATATAAGCGGCTTATATGCGGTTTATAAACTGCATATAACTCCCCTAGAGCATAGCCAAAACTATCCACCTTTTTCTTTCGCTTATATGCGGCTTATACACCGCTTATATCCAAGCCTCAAACTGACCAATCAGTGACATTTTTGCCACATGATCCAGATTGACCAATCAGAGCAACACAATACAATAACAAGTTTGAAATTTTCAGTCAAACACTGGTGTGTGTCTTTTTAATGATTTCTAACAATGCTGCCCAATAAAGAGGTAAATATATAAATCTTTCTAATCAGATACTGTTAATGGTGTGTATTTTTATATAATTTAACGAAATAACACATTCATTTTGATGAATAAGGTATTAAATTAGGGCATAGACATGTCACAGTTTGTCAAAAGTGGGTGGGGTAATGGTCAGTGTTTTCTTAAAAACAATGTCATAAGCTCAATATGATATTGGTAAGATTTATCTATTTTATTAGATAAAATAATGATATATAGTTAAATGATGTCCGTCTGACTAATAAAATGTCTTGATTTTGAGTTTTTAGCTCACCTGAATGCTCAGGTGAGCTTTTGTGACCGGTCTTTGTCCGTCGTATGTCCGTCCGTCCGTCCGTTAACATTTGCACGTAAACACTAGAGGCCACATTTCTTTTCCCATCTTTATGAAACTTGGTCAGAAGCTTTGTCCCCATGAAATCTCGGCCGAGTTCGAAACTGGTTTGTGCCGGGTCAAAAACTAGGTCACTAGGTCAAAAAAAAGAAAAACATTGTAACACTGTAGAAGTCACCTTTCATGCCCAATCTTCGTGTAACTTTGTCAAAATGTTTGTCTTAATGATATCTTGGTTGAGTTAAAAAGTGGTTCCGATCCGTTGAAAAACATGCCGCCAGTGGGCGGGGCAGTTTTCCTTATTTGGCTATAGAGAACCCTTGTAAACACTCTAGAAGTCACAATTGTTGCCCAATCATCATGAAAATTGGTCAAAACATTGGTTCAATTGATGTCTCGGACGAGTTCGAAAATGGTCGAGATCGGTGAAAAAACATGGCCACCAGTAGGCGGGGCATTTTTTTCTATATGTATATAGTGGCAGTTTTCCCTATTTGGCTTTAGAGAAACCTTGTAAAAACTCTAGAAGTCACAATTTTTGCCCAATCATTATGAAAGTTGGTCAAAACATTGGTTTTATTGATATCTCGGACGAGTTTGAAAATGGTCGGGATCGGTGAAAAAACATGGCCGCCAGTGGGCGGGGCATTTTTCTCTATATGTATATAGTGAAAACATGTGAACACAGAAGTCACATTTTGGCCCAATTTTCATGAAATTCGCTCAGAACATTTGTTTTCTTGATACGAGAGTTGAGTTAAAAAAATGGTTCCGGTCAGTTGAATAACATGGCTGCTGGGAGGGGGCAGTTTTCTCATTATACCCCCACCCTTTCGAAGAAGAGGGGGTATATTGTTTTGCTCATGTCTGTCCGTCCGTCCACCACATGGTTTCCGGATGATAACTCAAGAGCGCTTATGCCAAGGATCATTGAACTTCATAGGTACATTGATCATGACACGCAGATGACCCCTATTGATTTTCAGGTCACTAGGTCAAAGGTCAAGGTCACGATGACCCGAAATAGTAAAATGGTTTCCGGATGATAACTCAAGAACACTTATGCCTAGGATCATGAAACTTCATAGATACATTGATCATGACTCGCAGATGACCCCTATTGATTTTCAGGTCACTAGGTCAAAGGTCAAGGTCATGATGGTCCGTCCGTTCGTTAACATTTGCTCGTAATTACTCTATAGGCCACATTTCTTGTCCCATCTTCATGAAACTTGGTCAGAAGCTTTGTCCCAATTCTTGTTATCGCGCTGACGTCACCCACGGGGCAGTACCTTAGCGACGGTGAAAACAATGCCCTAGATACGGTCGATTAACAACGCTGATTAAGCTATCTCTGTTGGCATTTCGCCAACTGCATTCCTATTTGGAAGTTGATAAGTAATTAAATGTGCTTTAATTGGCGTTTGAAATGTCTTTTGACTGTTATAAATGGTTAGATTGCACTTCGAAAGCCCAATTATCCCCAATATGACCAGCAAATTAAAATATTTTGACTAAATGAAATATCCGTATAAATTACATACGGGATGTTGGAAAAATGACCCGACCAAATGGCCAATGTTCGAGTACGGCGACATTCATATCTTTCTCATTGAGACACTAGGTAAATAAGTTTATTCTCTAATAATGGGAGTATCATTGTAGATGTTGATGTAATTAATATTGTCGTTCTTTTAGAGTTCATTCATATTCGTACATTGTATATTTCTACTATGTCAATTCATAATAATAACGCGAAGCTGGAAAATTAGTAGGAAATTCTGGTACACCTACTGAAAGCCTAAGTTGTGTTATCAAAATCAGGCTTTATTTACTTTATACTGATCTGATTTATAGTATTTCTTTTATGTTGGTGCATTATCCGTTTACATTGTGATTTACATGCCATTCATTATGACCCAAGATTGGTTTAATAAACGTGACTTACTTACTAATTGTCTATCGCTTTTACGTTTTTGATTAAATCAAATTAAAACAAAAAATAGATCTAATTAATATTTCAATAAATAAAAAAAAAACTCAACCTGTAAGTTAGCATTTACTAAATTGGCAAATGCATTAAAGCTGTTAGTATATAGGAAGTCAATACTAAAACTCTAATACTCAGCCCTGTTATATATCACTTCTCGTCCCTGACATGTGTTGTATAAACCAGTTGATTGTTATGAGTATGAGTGACAAATATATAAGATTTTTAACACACGCATCTATGTACCTTTTTTTAAATTATTTACCCCCGTTGCTGTCAAACGTAATTTCTTGCTTTTATGATGTCGTTCGTTTGTTGCCGTAACATATAATCTTAATACGGTCCGTAGGAGCGATTGTCCGGGAATCGGAATGACGTCGTTTGAATAAACCGATTCACGCTAGATACGTTACTTGTGTTTTACGTAAATTTTATAATTATTAAATGCTTTATTTTTTTATAAACTAATCGGTCTAGTATCTTTACGGTGTACAATTTCTGATAATCTTAATTGGACATGACTTTTAATTTGTACAATATGTAACATATCTAATTTAAGCAACTGTTAATATAAGTATGTCGGCGTTAATTATTCAACCAAATGAATGCTTAATACACACAGAAAGAGAAGAAGACATGGTGGCATCATCAATCGTGTTTATTGGCGCTGTCATCTACCACCCAGTGAGGTTTATGACACCATTCTGTTAGTTAAGTCTGAATAATATCTGATCAAGACGAGATAATCGGTTTATGCAGAACAACGGGGCAATTAAACACCGGAATACAAAGGCTTACGCGCTTTTAAGATTGATGCAAACAATCAAATCAAAAATATTGCATTTAATTAAATTAAATGTTTATTTAAGGTATCAACGTGTTTGTTTTCCCAGTTAAATACCATTATGGTTAATGTATATGTTGTATATTTGAAATTGATATATTTATTGTTTGTTTTTAATCTAATTTGTTTCAGTAAAGTAGAAAAACTTGTTTGTATGTTGAAAAAAAATCTTAATTTAATCGTTTAAATATATAAATAACGATCACGCTCTATTTCTCAATGCAAATAAAATAGCGCAGCGCTAAATATTGTTTTTACCTCCGTCAAGGGGCACGTAACTCTAACTGACGCAAGTGCCCGGATGTTGCGATATTATGAATGAAATCTCAGTCGAGTTCGAAACTGGGTTGTGCCGGGTTAAAAACTAGGTCACTAGGTTAAGAAAAGAAAAACCTTGTAAACACTGTTTAAGTCACATTGCATGCCCAATCTTCATGTAACTTTGTCAAAATGTTTGTCTTAATGGTATCTTGGTTGAGTTTAAAAGTGGTTCCGATCCGTTGAAAAAACATGACCGCCAGTGGGCGGGGCAGTTTTCCTTATTTGGCTATAGAGAAACCTTGTAAACACTATAGAAGTCACAATTGTTGCCCAATCATCATGAAAAATGGTCAAAATATTGGTTCAACTGATGTCTCGGACGAGTTTGAAAATGGTCGAGATCGGTGAAAAAACATGGCCGCCAGTGTATATGTATATAGTGGCAGTTTTCCCTATTTGGCTATAGAGAAACCTTGTAAACACTCTAGAAGTCACAATTTTTGCCCAATCATCATGCAAGTTAGTCAAAACATTGGTTTTATTGATATCTCGGACGAGTTTGAAAATGGTCGGGATCAGTGAAAAAACATGGCCGCCAGTGGGCGGGGCATTTTTCTCTATATGTATATAGTGAAAACATGTGAACACAGTAGAAGTCACATTTTTGGCCCAATTTTCATGAAATTTGCTCTGAACATATGTTTCCTTGATACGAGAGTTGAGTTAAACAATAGTTCCGGTCAGTTGAATAACATGGCTGCTGGGAGGGGGGCAGTTTTCTCATTATGCCCCCCCCCCCCTTTCGAAGAAGAGGGGGTATATTGTTTTGCTCATGTCGGTCCGTCCGTCCACCAGATGGTTTCCGGATGATAACTCAAGAGCGCTTATTCCAAGGATCATTAAACTTCATAGGTACATTGATCATGACTCGCAGATGACCCCTATTGATTTTCAGGTCACTAGGTCAAAGGTCAAGGTCACGATGACCCGAAATAGTAAAATGGTTTCCGGATGATAACTCAAGAACACTTACGCCTAGGATCATGAAACTTCAAAGATACAGTGATCATGACTCGCGGACGACCCCTATTGATTTTCAGGTCACTAGGTCAAGGTCACGGTGACCCAAAGCAGTAAAATGGTTTCCGGATAACTCAAGAACGCTTATGCCTAGGATCATGAAACTTCATAGATACATTGATCATGACTCGCAGATAACCCCTATTGATTTTCAGGTCACTAGGTCAAAGGTCAAGGTCACGATGACCCGAAATAGTAAAATGGTTTCCGGATAATAACTCAAGAACGCTTAGGTCTAGGATCATGAAACTTTATAGGTACATTGATCATGACTTGTAGATGACCCCTATTGATTTTCAGGTCACTAGGTTAAAGGTTAAGGTCACGGTGACCCGAAATAGTAAAATGGTTTTCATATGATAACTCAAGAACGCTTATGCCTAGAATCATGAAACTTCATAGGTACATTGATCATGACTGGAAGATGACCCCTATTGATTTTCAGGTCACTAGGTCAAAGGTCAAGGTCACGGTGACCTGAAATAGTAAAATGGTTTCGGGATGATAACTCAAGAACGCTCATGCCTAGGATCATGAAACTTCATAGGTACAATGATCATGACTGGCAGATGACCCCTATTAATTTTCAGGTCACTAGGTCAAAGGTCAAGGTCACGGTGACCTGAAATAGTAAAATGGTTTCTGGATGATAACTCAAGAACGCTTATGCATAGGTTCATGAAACTAAATAGGTATATTGAATATGACTCGCAGATGACCCCTGTTGATTATCAGGTCACTAGGTCAAAGGTCAAGGTCACAGTGCCAAAAAACGTATTCACACAAAAGCTGTCAAGGTCACGGTGACTCAACTTAGAAAAATGGTTTCCGGATGATAACTCAAGAATGCTTACGCCTAGGATCATGAAACTTCATAGGTACATTGATCATGACTCGCAGATGAAATAATGATAAAACTTGACCAGGATGTTTGTCTGGACAATATATAGGTCAAGTTTGACATTTGGTAAAGATTGAATGAACCGACTCCTTTCAGGCAGTGCTCCAGCTAGGCCTAAATCGAAGGGCGCCGCGCTCTGCCCTCACGAACTTTTTTTTTTTTACATATGATAATTCATAAATCTCTTATTACATTGTAATTAGTTTAATCCTCATTGTAGACATTATATTTGAATGGTTTAATAATAATGGGAATAATACAATTATTTATAACATATAAATGAACATGCAATAGAAAGCACTCCAGAAACACCCGCGCGCTCAAACGTGTCCTTTTCACAAAATACTGCGCGTCGAAAGTGCCCTTTTCACAAAATACTGCGCGTCGAAAGTGCCCTTTTGACAAAAAAGCCCCCCTGCCCTTTTCAAATCCTAGCTGGAGCACTGTTTCAGGTGAGCGAACTTGGGCCATCTTGGCCCTCTTGTTTTGTTTTCAAGAAGGTCTATATGCGCGCGTGACGTATTCGTTGTTTACATGTAAGAAATCTTAAGTGATGAAAGTGATGTTTGATCGCCCGTCAAGTGACGTGTGCTATTGTAAGTTTTTTTTTTTTTAATATATTTTTAACTTTTATTGGTTGCAATACACTCGTTGAAGGCTTATGGTTATGTAACATTCAAAGCGTGAAAACTTGAATAAATGTAGTTTATGACAGAACAATTTTTAAAAGGTTCCCCACCGTTTTGCAGGTGTGATGAACCCTTAAACTGATAAAGCAGCACAAATTTCTGTTGCTGTGACGGTTAAATGTTTTCCAGCATATGCCGTTTTTTAGCTCTACTGGCCGAAGTCTGCAAGAACTTATGTGATGGAATGGTTTCCGTCGTCCGTCCGTCCGTGCGTCCGTCCGTATAAGCGGCTTATATGCAAACTGCTCAATTTCTTTATAGCTCGCATATAAATCGCATATAACTCCCTTATACCCCGCTTATATGTATCCAATTTGTATATGCCGCTTATACGCCGCTTACATCTCATTTGCATGTAAAATGCGAACATGCAGCTTATAAGCGACTTATATGCGAAACTTGTAAACCGTCTATATGCGACATATATTTTTTTTGGTAAGGGATATTGTAAAATAGTTTTGATCTTTATGTGCAAATCAAATTTTTGTTTAAATATAAAATGAACTGCAGATTTAAATTGCAGATTTAAATGTATGTCAATCAATTAAAAACAAAGCGTTGAATGCTGTAATATATTAAACAAAACAATTGTTTAAATTTTATGAACATTTTAGGCTTCTATAAAATATTAAAAACTAAATTTATTTTTGTATCATTTATTGATTGAAAAGGGCATACATTAAATATAAGTGATTGTTATGACATTTCTTTCTTCTTGTTCGTTTAAGCCACTTATTGAAATAGGCACAGAATGTTGGTTCATTCGGCCTGTCTGTTGGTAGACCTTTTTTTCTCTCCTCTATATTCATGATTAACTCAATCCCCGATTAAGGCGCATGTAAGCTTTGTTGGTTGTCACCATACCACGCTGGTTTCGTTTCCTCCGGTTATTCCCCCGCACATGACAATGCCAAAATTAGAATATTTTTCAGTAAACGAAATATAGCTGAAACTTATAGCTTTAAATTCTTTCCAACTTTCATGAGTTAAGTAAATGCTGTATGATTGCTGGGAACACTCCGGGTCCTCACATTATGCAGCGCGGAAGGCCATCACAAACTTCGAAATACACAGAATTAAATTAAGGCTGTAGTCGTGAGGCCAGAAGCACTGTAAGGAGAGCATATGCACGGTTCGCATTTACAAGAAGCTTATTAGTGATATAAGGCCTGTTTTATCATAGATCGTATTATAAAGTTATGTAGCGACTGAATTTGATGTCCACCAAAAATATACATCTAATATGAACATGTCCCTAAAATATATGCCGTATGAAAGATAAAAAGGAAATTAACAGAATATCTATATTTGTACTGTTTATGGAGGCCGATGCTTAGATTATGCTCTTGTACAAAAGTACATTTTAACTTAAATATCCAACGATGGTTAACAAGACGTGCCCCAGTTCCTTTATAACATAAATATTAATATGTCTGTGTTCATGATAAGCCCCATTTGGCTCTCATGGAACTATATAAGTCTGGTTCTGGGAAAACTGGGCTTAATGCATTGCCGAAAAGTCCCCATAGGCTAATCAGAGACAACACTTTCGGCCTTAACTGGGTTTTCGTTTAGAAGAGACTTTCTTTAAAAGAAGAATTCAAATAGCGGAACGTGTCGTACCTGATTTGCCTGTGCGGAGTGCATGCACATGCATTAAGCCCAGTATTCCCAGAACAAAGCTCATAAAACTACAGCTTGATTGGTCATTGTTGGATCGGTTACTACTATAACGTAACCAGAGTACAGAGAACACAACATAAATGCACGACATACAGCGTACACAAAAACACAACATACAGTGCAACACATAGAACACAAACACACAGTATTGCGCATAGATCACAACACAAATACACAAAAGACAGTGTCACACAAAGAACAAACACACAAACAGTGCAGCACATAGAACAAAACACAAACACACCAGACAGTGCAGCACATAGATCACAACACAAACACACAACAGACAGTGTAGCACATATATCACAACACAAACACTTCACAGACAGTGCAGCAAAGAGAAAAAAAACACATATACAACATACAGTACAGCACATAGATCACAACACAAACACTCCACAGCCAGTGCAGCATATAGATCACAACACAAACACTCAACAGACATTTCAGCACATAGATCACAATACAAACTCACCATGGACAGTGCAGCACATTAATCAAAACACAAGCACTCAACCTACATTTCAGCACATAAATCACAACACAAACACTCGACAAACAGTGTCACAGAGAGATCACAGCACATACACACGACATAGGGTGCAGTACATACCTGGTATTTCATAACACAAACACACAACATACAGTGCAGAACAGAAATTACAACACAAACACAGGACATTCAGCGTACCAAAGAGATAACATCAAAATCACACAACAGACAGTATAACACAGAGAACACAACAGACAGAACATCACATTAAACACACCACAAACACAAGGCTGACAGTTAATTACAGAAACAGTGCAGTAAAGAAAACACAACACAAATACACATCAGACTGTGCAGCAAATTGATCACAACAACACAAACACTCAATAAACAGTGAAACACATAAATCACCACACAAACACTCAACAGACAGTGTCACATAGAGATCCCAACATATACACACAACATAGGGTGCAACACAGATAACATAACACAAACACACAACATACAGTGCAGAACAGAAATAACAACAAACACACCACATATACCGTACCAAAGATATTACATCAAAAACACACAACAAACACTGCAGCACAGAGAACAAAATGCAAACACACAACAGACAGTATACCACAGAGAACACAACAGAGAGTGCAGAACATACAACACACCACAAACACACTGCTGACAGTAAAACACAGAGAACACAACACAAAAACACACAACCTACAGTGACGCACAGAGCGAGCACACAACCGACAGCGCAGTAAAGAAATTACAACACAAATACACATCAGACTGTGCAGCACAGAGATCACAAACAAACAAACGACATTCTGTGTAAAATAGAGAACACATCACAAACATGTGACATACAGCTTTACACAGAGAATACAACACACTAACAACATACAGTGCAGCACAGGAATGCACATCACAAACACACAACTGACAGTAAAACACAGAGAACACAACACAAAAACACAATAGACAGTAACACTTGAAGCACAAACGCACAACAGAAATTGAAGCACAGAGATAACAACGCAAATACACAACAGACAGTGCAGCACAGAGAACACAACACATACATATAGTGAAGCACGTAAAACACAATACAAACACAGGACAGAAAGTGCATCGCAGAGATCACAACATAACCAAATGACAGACAGTGCTGAACATAAAAAGCAACAGAAATAGACAACATACAGTGTTACACATAGAGTCCATCACAAGCACACAACAGAACAGAGAGAACACAATGAAATCACACAACCGACTGTGCCGCAAAGAGAACACAACACATACACACAGTGTAACAAAAAATAAGCACAGAACAGACAGTGCAGCACAGAAAACAAAACACAAGCACACAACAGAGTTCAGCATAGAGAACACAACAGAAACACGCAACATTGTAGCAAATCGAACACACACACAGCAGACAGCGTAGCACATATATCACAACACAAAAACACCTCACACAATGTAACACTGAGATCACAACACAACCACACGACATACTGTTTAAAACAGAGAACACGACAAAAACAAATTACATAAACAAATTACATACCGCGTAACTTAGATAACACAAGCACACAACTGACAGTGCAGCACAGAGAATAAAACGAAAACACACAACACACAGTACAGCACAGAGAACAAAACGAAAACACACAACAGTCAGTGACGCAGAGAGCACACAACATAAACACACACACAGTGTTACTCAGTGATCAAAACACAAATGCACGACGGAAAGCGTACCACAGATGTTACAACAAAAACACACAACATAAATCATAACACAAACACATTGTAGCACATCGAACACAAAAAACTCAGACAGTGTAGCACAAATATCACAACACAAACACACGACATAGATATTACACAAACAAACACAAGCGACCGTACAGCACATATATCACAGCACAATCACACAACACAGAGTGCAGAAAAATAATACTACACAAACATATGACTGACAGTAAAGCAATCAGAACGCAACACACACACACAAAATACAATGCAGAACAGAGAACACAATGCAAACACACAACATACAGTATAACAATACAGTATAACACAGAGAACAAAATGGACACACACAATAGACAGTGTGATATAGAGATAATAAAACGAACACACCACAGAGAGTACAGCATAGATAACACTACACAAACACACCGATGGCAGTACAACACAGAGAAAACAACACAATCACGCAACAGACAGTGTAACACAGAGAACACAACAAATACAAACAAGAGACAGCATAGCATAAATAACAAAGCACAAGCACACAACATACAGTGTACCACAGAGAAAACAACACAATCACACAGCAGACAATGCAGCACAGAGAACACAACACAACCACACAACAAATAGAGCAGCACAGAGAAAACAACACAAACACACAACAGACATGTGCCGTAAGAGAACACAAGCAGACATCAGACAGTGAAGCACATTTTTATCAACACAAATACACAACAGGAAGTGTAACACATAGATCATAACACAAACACACGACATTTTAGTACCACAGAGGTAATGACAAAAACAGATCGTGCAGCACAAAGAGCACAACACAAACACACAACTGACAGTGCAGTATAGAGATAGATCAAAACACAAACACACAACATACAGTGCAACACAGAGAAGAAAACATTCACACACCAGAGAGTGCAGCACAAATAACACAACACAAACATATGGCTGACAGTAAAGCATAGAGAACATAACACAAACACACAACAGACAGTGCAGCAAAGAGACCACAACGCAAACACACAACAGACAGTTCCGAATGAAAACACAAACACATCATACAGTATATCAAAGAGAACACAACTCAAACACGCAACATACAGTAAAAAACAAAATACACGCACACAACAGACAGTATAACAAAGAGAACACAACACAATATAAAGTGCAGCACAGAGAACACAACGCAACCACACCACTGACAGTATAACTCAGAGAACACACCCCAATCACACAACAAACAGTGTAACACTTAGGACACAACACAGCTAAACAACAGATGGTATAACACATATAACACAACACAAGCACACAAAATACAATGTAACACAGAGAATACAACACAAAAACACGGTTGGCAGTACAAAAACCAAATACTAAGTACAACACAATCACTTAATATAGTACAAAATGCAAACATACGACTGTTAGTGACGCCCAGAGCACACAACATAAACACACAACATACAACGTAGCAAAAAGATCACAACGCAAATACACAACAGACCCTTCAGATAACACAACACAACAGACAGTGCAAAAAGAAAACACAAACACACAACAGACAGCGCAGCACAGATATAACAACACAAACACACAGCAGACAGTGTATAACACACATCACAACACAAACACATGACATAGAGGGTACCACAGAGGTAACAACAAAAACAAACAACAGATCGTGCAGCACAGAGAGCACAACACAAAAACACAACTGACAGTGCAGCAAACATAACACAACACACGCACACAACAAACAGTGCAGCAAACATAACACAACACACGCACACAACAAACAGTGAAGCACAGAGATCACAACACAATCACACAACTCACAGCGTACCACAGAGACTTAGATAGAAACACACAAAAGATATTACAGCATAGAGAACACAACAAAATCATATTACTGAGAGTGCAGCACAGGGAACACAACACAAGCACAATACATACTGTGTAACATAATGAACACAACACAAACACACTCCAGGCTGTGCAGCAAAGACCGATAGTCAGTGTAACGAAGACAACACAACACGATCGAACAACATAGAAATCATCAAATAGAACACAACACTAACACACAAGTGTTTCACGGTGAACTAAAACACACATCAGTGTATCACAGCAAACATATAACAGACAGTGTAACAAAGACATCAACACACAACAGACAGGTCAGCACAGAAAACAGTACTAACAAAAAGCGGACATTATAACACAGAGAACACAACACAACAGAGAGCGCAGCACATAAAACACAGCAAAAACACATGGCTGACAGTAAAACATAGAGAATACAACACAACCACACAGCAGACAGTGTAACACAGAGAACACATCGCAATCACAAAATCGACAATGAAGCATAGAAAACACAACACATACACACAAAAGACAGTACAACACAAAGAACACAATTCAAACACATGACAGAAAGTGCAGCACAGGTAAAGCTACAAAAATAGACAGCATACAGTTTTACACATATATCATAACACAATCAAACAACATACAACATAACACAGGTAACACAAAACATTTACAATAAAAACTGTACAGAAAAGATAATGCAACACAAACATACTACAGACAGTATAACACATACATCGCAATACAAACATGCAACAGACGGTGTAACACAGAGAACACGACATTAAAAACACACACCAGACAGTGTACCACAGAGAACAAAACACAAACACACAACATACAGTACAGCCCAGAGATCACAACACAAACACACGGCATATAATACAACACAGAGTTCACAACCAAAACACAAAACAGACAGTGCAGTACAGAAAACAAAACACAAAAGCATATTAACAAACATTATAACACAGAGATCACTTCACAAACATAAAATAGAAACTGAAACACAGAACACAACACAACCACACAACAGATAGCATACCACATATATAACAACACAAGCATACAATACTTGTACGAAATGTTCCGCCCGGAATCGGCACGGAATCGCATACTAAATGCCGGGCGTAAAAAATATTTCCGGGCGTATTTTTCTATATATGATTTTAAGAAGAGGGGCTGAGTCCGGGCGGATTCCAGGCGTAATCCGGGCGGAAACAGGGGCGAAATATGTTAATGAGGTGGGACGGAATGTTAAATTACGGGCGGAAAGCAGTTTACGGGCGGAATTCAGATTACAGGCGGAATGTTAAAATTACGGGCGTAACTTAGATTACGGGCGTAATTTAGATACTGGGCGGAAATCGGATTACATGAATATTGTAAATATACCCATATTAGGACAGGCCATTTGAAAAAAAAAGGTGATCGCAAAAGCTCACTTAAGTAAGCTAAAAACTAGTCAAAATTATGAAAAGATATACATTTTGTATTTAACATAGTATTTTTATATTCATTTTAAGATAATACATTTTAAAAAGATGTATCATCATTTTATACTTGATACTTCTGCAAATGCGGAACAAATGCTGAAAATTCCCGCATTTTTTCTGTGGTTACAAAGAATGTACACATTTTCGTTCCGCATTTCGATGTCACTTTTAAGAGACAATGTAGCTTTTAAAGACATACAAAATGCGAATTAAAAGGTGTATAACTAACTTTCAACGCAATCATGAGTGTACAGAAAACGATTTTTTTTCGAACCTGCCATTTGTAAACGTTGTAGCGACTATGGTATATAAACAGCATAATAGCAGTATGATTTCTGTTTACAAATGGCAGGTTAACTTATGCATTCAACACTCCTGTCATATAACGGGCACTGTTTACACTACACTACTGGAAAGCATCATCTACACTACAGTAAGGAAAAAAAACAAAAACCGTCACAATTCTTTTTTTGGTCATGATGCGTGGGTCATTTCAACAGAGCCAGAGTGCACGGACGAGATGGTATTTCACCAGGCGCGCCCTACTAGCCCTGCCGACACGCTCCACCCAACATGTTTTAATAGTGTGCATAGGGGAAAAATTATTTACTTATCATATTTATTTACAACATTATTTACACCTATAGGGGTTGCACTGTGAGTAAATGCGATTTGCCTACGTGAGCACTTAATGTCTTCCGATATTGCGTGGAATTATGTTGTCTGTGTGCTTTTCCCTGCCTTTGTAGTCGGTAGCTGTTTACAGCTTGAGAGAAGGAAAAAGAGGGTCTCGCGGAACCCTGGGTTTTGTTATCTAGAGCGATATTTGGTTTTAAAAGAAGGATTAGAGCTTTTCCATAATGGTCGAAAACGGCTGAGTGACCTGCGTGTTGGGGAAAACGTACCCTTCCGTCGTTTTAGCATTGTGTGTTGTTGATGTTGTACCGAGATACTTAATTCTCATTTGAATTTATTTTAGCTAATATGTATATAACTGGTTTCGATTTTTTGAGGGCTATACTGTAGCCTGATGATCACAATGTGATGTGTATTATAGATTATTGTTGTTGTTCTACTGTGTTTAGCATGACTGCCCGTTCCCGTCCATGGCGTCCTCACAGGGCGCAGCCCAAGAGGTCCCCATGACACTCGTCGATGTGGCCCGTCGGTTACTCCTGTGAGGGGTTAACTATGGCCAGGTGCAGTCCGAGCTGGCCCGAAACAGAGGACCGTTAACACTCGTTGATCGGCCCGTCGTCCGTGCCGGCCCGGCTACACCCTTCACTGCCAAGTCCATGGATCGGGTCCGGCAGACAGGATACACATTGTATTATTATAAGTATGTTTATGTCCATAGTTTCCTGTCTGTGAAATTATTCTGATGTCGTATTTTCTGGAGTCATATTTGGTCGAGTTGTTTTAAGGTAGTTTGCACGTTATTTAGTGTGTATTTGGATATCGAGTGGCACGGGCACGCGTTTTATTAGCACGCTTTGCGGGAATCACGTTTTGTCAATATACGCATATTTGATCTTCCGGTAATCCTAAGCGAGGTAATTGCTATTCTTTTCGTCACAGTTCAATAAACATGCGTGCTTACTAATGCACGGGGTGTTCGTGTGTTTTGGCGGGTATAGCGTCATTCGAGGTCCGCTTACAGGAGACAACGCACGTTGTGGTTCAATATATTTGTTAAAAGTTTGATATTGCGTTGGAAAAATGTCGTAAACTCAAGAAGTTTTGTCGGGGAATTTCAGCAATTCATCGGCTGTTTAGCAGTCGTTGCTCAGCAGAGAAGTAGAATGTTCGTTTCAGTGTAGAAAATAAATTAACAGTATCAAAAAGTTTAGAGATTTTATATTTTGTTTTGTTTTTCATGTTTGGCTAACGTGATTTACATACTTAAGTTTCTTCTTTGTTTATTCGATAAAAGCGGACCGCCTTCTACATTTGGTGTTTGTTGTATTGTTTGTTGTCACTGGTTTGCTAGTAAGCAAAGAATCAATTCCCATTAAAAAGTTGTTCAAAAAATGTGATTCGTCAAAAAACATGGCGACAGGAAGTCGTTGAACTTTGCATGTTATGCGTTTTTGCTATTTATTCATTATGGAATGAATAAACTTTTTTTCTCAAACTAAAAGTTTATCAAAATACACTTGGAATCCAAGTGTATTTTAATAAATGGAATAACTTTTTAATTATTATAGATAAATGCATACATGTCGAGCGTGAAAGGTAGACCAACATGTTAACTATCCATAAATGTTAACCCTTTACCAAACGACACATTTTGGACTGCCCCAAATTGAAAGAGATTGCAGACGAGAAATAATATTGTAAAGGACTATTTATAAATTCGCTGGGTGGGGTAGAAATCATTGTGATAAAAGGAGAAATTGCTCATCATGAGCAATTTCTCCTTTTTGAAACCGGAAGTCCTGTTTTCAAAACGAAACGAAACTATTCAGAATGAGTTATGGTCTATTGGAAGGTGGAGACTGGCATTTGGTACTTAATCATCCCATATCTACAAAGAAATTAAATTTATATCATTTTTTGCCGGTAATATGACAACCCATCAGTTCAAAAGCTCGATCGAAAACATTTCTGCTTATGCGCGGACAAGTCTAAGACGTTGTTTACATAATTAGTTCCAAGGTCACAACAACAACAAGAACAACAACAAACCTACATGCATGCATGGGAATCAAGTCTTTTTGCGTCCGTTTGTAGACATTATCTTTACTTTTTAACGATGTTGCGAAGCATCGTCTAAGTTATCATATCATGAAAAAATTCTTCACAATGGCAACCTATGTAAAAGACCGAGCCAGTCCGATTGAGATAGCTCGATTTTTCTTATCGGCATACCTCGCTGATTATCATTGATAAAGGTATATGAAGCTCAGCTATCAATAGGACAGCATATTCTAGGAAAAGATTTAATAATAGTTTGAAAACGTTAATTTTAAATCAGTTATATTCAATCCATTATATGTTTATAGATCAATAAAACAACTATGCATTTTCTGTATTGTATTTGACATTTGTCGTGATTCAGTTAATAAATTGCGAATTAAAACGTGTATAATTAACTTTCAACGCGATCATGAGTGTAAAGAAAACGAATAATTTTGAACCTGCCATTTGTAAACGTTGAAGCGACTATTGGTATATAAACAGCATAATAGCCATATCATATCTGTGGTACTCGCTCTTCTGCGTGCTTTCTCATTTGCATATTTTATAAACTTTTCAAACATAAACTACAGAGCCACATCAGTGCACATACTATGTTTGACAAGTCATTCGTTTGTTGGATATTGTTTGCTGTTTTAAACACATAATAGGTCATATCGCGGAGATTTAGTTAACCTTACCATGTGTTCATGGGCGAACTCACGTATTCAAGTGCTCTTACGACTATGTGCTCATACCCACTTTCGATCGGGAACCATCATGAAATTATTGCCGTACTTAACGAACAAACATGCCTAAGCTTATTGAATTAGAGAACTTAGGAAAGGAAACAATAAAATATAAAGCTTGGTATGATATACATGTGAAATTAAAGAGCATGGTGTAATTAAAGAGCATGTCAAGTTTTGAATTTATATGCTGAAACGTAATGTTATAACCCACAAATGTTTTACTGTAACATACAGTTTTTTAAGATAAGTGGTACAGATAATACACGTCGAATACCTTTTTAAAGATATATCTTGTTATATTTGATCGAGAATGTAACCCGCCTCCCAGTTTCGCTGAAAGGATCAAGTTCCCCACGGGTACTACTTCCCCGTACCCCCAATGTTTTTTTCGAACCCTACATTTTTCGTACCAAATTTTTTTCGTACCCAAATTTTTGCTCGTAACCAAATATTTTTTCGTACCCATTTTTTTTCGTACCCAATTTTTTTCGTAACCAAATCTTATTACGTTGTTAATTTTTTTTGGCATAATTGTTCTACCCAAAATTTTCGTACCCATTTTTTTCCTTCCCAAAATTTTCGTACCCACATACACAATTGTGGTGATGTAGATAAACTTAAATAGATGCTTTTATATCAATCCTCTTCAAAAGCATCGTCACACCAGTATCAATAAAAAATCTAATAATACATGTAAGCAGAAGCACAACTATTTATTTCATTTTTTGGAAATCAATGTTTATACAGACTATCGGAAATTGGGTCACGAAGCTGCGGGAAAAAATGTCGATTTTGTTGTTTTCTTCTGATTTTCTTGTAAACATGAGATACAACCCTGGAAATTAGTGTCATTTTAGATCAGATGGTGACTGCTCACAAAGGAATTGAAGTAAGAACATGTGCTATGCATGTTTTTCTTATAAACTGAAAATAGTCGGGTTTTATTTAAATATGTCGAAAGTGACCATATATCCGCATAAAAATATTTCGGATGACATGTTAATTTCATGTCTCCTTTGAAGTGTTTAAACCAGTTTAATAATATCTTATTGATTTTAAAAACACAACTTCCATGAACATAATTATTTCAAGAAAAGTCAATATATGATACTGCATATGGTAAACTCAAACTTTGTATCCAAGAAAAGGTGTTGGAATTAATGAAGTGAAATGTTCTTAACTATCGTATATGCTGCTTTTTAATTACTAATGATTCGCTGTCACATGCTTGAGTACATTTTAACCTATGCGCATTGCACGCTTTTTTCGCATAAAAAACAGTGGAGCGATACAGAGCCATCATAGTCCTCTTTTTTACTTAAGCTGTAGTTTAAAGTTCGTTAAATGATCTTGATCGGGTAATTGATAGTCCTTCCAGTCATTTGGGCTGAACCAGTACATGGTGTCTTGTGTTGAAAAGTTGATAAAATTACCAGAGTGTGGATTAAAGTGGACATAGAGCTCAGTGTTCATCTTGTCTCTGATTTTTATGCACAACTCTATGTCCTGTTCTTCAAAAAGTAAGTAAATACCTCGGAACATGGTTTTGTTTGGAAGTCAAGCTTTTTACTAACCATCCAAATTTATTTAACCGAATTGCCCTGCTTTCATGCATGCTATCAATTCAGATTCATTAATAATATAACCTGGCACATGCTTCTAACCAAATTAAATATGTCTTTTTTCAGGCTGAGCTATGATTTGAATACTGTGACTGATCATGAAAATATATGAACTGTGCTCTGTGAAAAGGGGGTTTAATGCATGTGCGTAAAGTATTTTCCCCAATTAGCGGGGACATTTTACGCTTTTGAAAGTCCATTCTTGGCAAAAATCCAGTTAAGGCAGAGAGTGTCGTCCCTGATTAGCCTATTCGAACTACACAGGCTAATCTAGGACACTTTACGCACATGGCTTAAACACCCACAGCCCATATTTATAACACAGAGTGTGCTATTTTTAATCTCAGCTATTTGCATGATAATAGGATACGTTGTCCCTTTTTGTGCTTTAAATAATAATATTTAAATGAAATTATATTTATCATCAGGATAAGATTATGTGTGGAAAGATGTTTGTAGTTTGTCACCCATGGTTGAATTATAGATATAAGCATATAACAAGTGACTCCAGACCTCATTTATCCAGTATTAAAACACCATCAAATCAAGCTTAAACCAAAGATCTACTTGAATAAAGATACTGAATGTTTCATACACAAGCAACAAATGATGAATTCTTTCACATGCCTTATGTTAATAAATTAACAAATATATAACTTTGCAAGATAGGCGTGTTGTGTGTGGCGTTTTTTTGTTGCCGTTGTTGCATTTTTGTCATATTGTTCAATTTGCTAGATTTGATATTCTTGAAATATTGTGTAACGATGAAGTATTGCTTAACGATGAATTATTTTGTTACAATTAAATATTGTGTAGGGATAAAATATTGTGTAGCTAGCTATGAAATGATTTACTACAACTGTTTGTTTATTGCTTTTATTCAGGGGAGAGAAAATGTACAGTTGAAATGACTGAGTTATGTACTATAAATAGATCAAAACGGTTGAATGAAAACATAAGCTATTTTTAGACCATGGTTGACTGAACCTACAGCTTTTTTTAGATTGCCTTGGGATTTTTAGAAGCATAATTTATAAAGTTATGTTTACTTCCGTAATAGAGAAATGTAATAATTTGTGATAAAACACTTACAATAAAAAAAGGTTTAATAATAAAACTCAAATTTTAAAATCATATCAAATTTAAGACATAGTAATAGAAAATTATAATGGAACAATTTCTTAAATAATTAAATTATAGAAAACATTTATAGATTCAGTTCTTTAGACAGTTAAACATGCATCTGAATATAGCCATTATAAACCAAAAAGCGTACAATGAACAGGATTACAAATGGTCAAAATACTGCACTGAGCATGATTTACCACTTATCACTAACCCCAGCCATAAGATCCATATCTATAGCCCCATTAAGCAAGAAGATAGGGCATATACGCGTATGCGCTTAGGGGTGACTAGGTTACACGGTGATAGCTACGAAACTGTTCTGTGCCCCATATGCAGTGTCCCAGATACCTTCGAACATTTGTTCTTCATATGCCCTCAACACGCGGCCCAAAGACTAGAACTAAGTGCAGGTATAATAGCAGCATATAACAATATTTCTGTTATAATTGATCGCAGCCTACTGTTAATGCCCCCAAACAAGATCGGATCAGTTATAAGACAACATGTTTTTAAATTTTTGCGGGATACGGGATATCTCAATAAAATATAAATACAATAATTACATCGCATATTAGACAAACAGTTAAAATACTCCGATAAGCGAGCTTCCACTGCGTATGCCTTAATAAAATAAAATATAAATATTACAAGTTAAATACACAAGATACATTGTTTCCTTAGCAATCTAAATATTATAAATATTACAATATAAATACACTAGATAAATTGTTTCTCTCACAACCTAATTATTAAACCGTAGACCCCGAGTGGGACGCCGCGTTGGTGCGGGAGACGCCGCAGGGGAGTAGGTATTATAATAGTATATATGTGTGTGTTTCAGAGTTTATTTACAGGTCCTACTGGCCTCTTCACGAGGTTACGGTAGCCCGACCTGCCCCTGTGACCTCTTAGGAGAAAAAGATTAATTTTAGAGTCAAAGTAGGTCAAATTTACCCCGGTTTCCCGGGTATTCGCCAAATACTTTAATTTTTAAAAGAGTTTGTTGCACGTTGGCCAATATATGTATGTGTATCCCAAGATATTATACAGACATCATATATCCGTAACAATATCTCTCCATCCCCATACTAATAGTAACTTAAGGTTTAATTCCCATATATATTGCAAAACAAACATAAATATGCACGGAAAGGACTATTTTTACGAACTTTGAGTATTTCTATTATCTCCCTTGCATAAGCAAGATATAAGGAAAATCGCATTAAAATCAAAATTAAGGGTAAAACTAGATACATACCTGCACTTAATCTATAAAATAAAGCGATACAGTAGGGCATACTAACTATCCAGAGTCTTCTTGCATAAACTATCTTCCTTAGGCTTAAGCCGTAATAACAAAAATATGCGTATAAACAAATCGCGTAACTTACAAAAGTGCGAATAAAGCGCGTTCTGATGCCGGACTAAACACACATTTAGGTAACTACATAACATCTACCCTGTCTGCCGGACACCGCCCGTGGACTATAGCCATAAGGGAACCCTCTGTGCGGGCACGGACGACGGTCACTTCCGTATGTCACTGGGGCTGCTCGCCCGGGCCAGCACAGAGTGAACCTACGGTACTATCACGGCCTGAGCATAACGCGGATATGACAACCGACCTATAGTTATTCGTCGCAGGGCATAGCCAACGGGTCACTCCTGTGTGTCAGTGGGGCCCCCTGGTCTGTGCCCTGTGACGACGCCACGGACGGGCAAGGGCTGACAAGCTACCCAGTAAAACATCAACAACACTCTCTTACTAAAACGACGGAAGGGATTACGGTACCGAATATAACTGTCAACCAAATCATGTAATATATCGGCCGCCTGTCTAGTTAACAACCGCGACCGTACAACATAAACGCAACTTAACGCTAAGGGCACGCTACCAGAATCAATGACGGATAGGTACGCTTGATAAAAATAAAAACGAACATCTGTAACCACTATGTAAAGATATGGACAAATCTAAAATCCCCCCCCTTTGTAAACCAAAAAATCGGGCTAACAGTATCCGGGTTCCGCGAGACCCTCCCCCCCTGTGCTGGTCCTCGGTATTTTAAATTTTTGTCGCTGCACCCAGCACGCAGCAACCGACGACGACGGTAGTGGGGTAAGCACGCAGACACTACACTTCCGCACAGAGACGGAAGCCGCATCAAGTGCGCACTCAGGTAACTCAATAGAGAAACCTTCAGTACAACCCCTTTAAATGTAGATATCACAACCATTTTATATATGCATTATATTAAAAAACAAAAAATGTTGGATGGAGCGTGTCGGCTGGGGTGGTGAGGCGCCCCCCCCTCGCGCTGCGGCTCTGTCGACACGACCCACCCAAGATTACCAAAAAAAGAAAAGTGATGATAATAAGTATATTTGTTTCTCAGTGTATAGATAGAATAACTCATTGCAGTCCATTTATTTACTAACCATTGAAATAGCCACAATAGCACATAGAACTGCTGCCTCTGATATCATACATAACCCGAACCAGTAAAGCGCTCACTCTCCTAATACCAAACTACCATAACCACAGCCCATCTCTTCTATCATCAAATAAATGATCTATCAAAAACGAAGTCTGGCCCTCACAACACCACAGTGCCACAGGCAATCACCTCAGAAAGAAGAAAGAAAATCTCGAAATTGTCAAAGCCCACAAAACAAAATAGTCATCTTGGTCCATTTACACACACTCAGTCCCTCTCTTCTATCATCTAATACATGATCTGTCAAAAATCTAGTCTGACCCTCAAATCAACATCCAACCATTACCCAAAAAAGCAACAGAGAGTGCCCAAGCTACTATAACATATGACACAAGGCAGCAGATCTCTATATGTACCATTACTAACACTATAGACTAATATGTCCTCAGCGAGAGACGCTACATGCCGTCCCTCTTGAAAAATACTGAAAAGAATTACTGTTTGCAGTTCATTGGTACACTAACCTTTATATGCTCCTATGTAGCCGGCTCGAGCCCTTAGCTCGACATGCCCTAGACCAGACCACAATACTAAACCTGGCATATTACACAAACACATAGGAATGCTGTCTTTGCTTGTATAACCAGAAACACTAACGTGTGCGCTCTCCCTAATACCAAATTTACTCAAACTCAGCCCCTCTCTTCTTTCATCAAATAAATGACCTATCAAAACTAGTCTGGCCCTTACAACACCACAGTCTCACAAGACACTTAACACATCAATAAGAAAGAATTTACAAAAAGATTGTCTGCCCCCAACGAACTAGTCATCTCGGCCCAATCAAACAAACATAGTCCCCTTCTTCTATCATCGTATACATGATCTTTCAAAAACTAGCCTGCCCTACGCAATAACATCCAAACTACATACCAAATAACAACAGAGAGAGCCCACGTTACCGCAAGCTATGGCACAAAACAACAGAACTACACATGTATATAAACACCAATACTAACACTATGTACTAATATGTCCTCCGCGAGGGACGTTAAACGGGGGTGCAGTGTATCGGTGCTATACACCGGGCACTTAAAAGAACCAGGGGCGCCTCTGGAATCGGGGCGTTTCCTGTATCCTGCTCGAACCCCCACTAACACCTCTCATGGGGCGGAGAGCACAACAACCACACTTGGGTAAATGAAAGCTAGAGCACAGGACATAATCTATAATACCATGAGTTTTACAAATTAACATCAAACATAAATAAATCATATGATATATCAACGGAGTTTTTAGATCATTTATTTACTTTACCTATCCAATTATAAAAGCAAATACAACATAACAGCAAAATTAATACATCCCAGCTTGATACATGGTCTGGATGTTTGGCAGGCGGGTGGGAAGGAACGATGGTGACTCTGGATAGGGCTTTGGATGGCTCCATGGTTGGTTCTCGACTGATTTGTTGTCGCGCGCAGCAAGTGGGTGGATGAGGGTGCTTGTCTCGGGGGTCTTCGGCGGTTGGGTGCTCGGGCCGGGGCAGTATGCGGGCGCGAGGGGGGGCTCGGGCTCGCTCGGCGTGGGTGCGCTTGTGCGGGGGCGGCGGGTTCTGCGATCTGGGAACTGCAACAATATACAACCCTTCACGACTGACCGACGACCGTAAATTACTGACAGACACCTCCTCTTCCGCTCCAGACAAATGCACAACAATCACATACCACACACTATACACAACCATACACAGATCACCACCAAGGAACCCGGAACGCACGGGCGTGGCGCTCTCATACGCGCCACCCGTAATGAGTGGGGTGTGAGAGCGATACGTGTGTGTGTTCCGGGGCCTATGTACCGGGTGGTGTTGGGATGTGGATCGCGTTGAGTGTCTTGTACATTAGTAATGTGCGGGACACTCGGCGGGATCTGCTCCTCATCACCACCTTTAGGTAGCTAGCACACTAAGGTCTCATTGGCCAACGTGCAACAAACTCTTTTAAAAATTAAAGTATTTGGCGAATACCCGGGAAACCGGGGTAAATTTGACCTACTTTGACTCTAAAATTAATCTTTTTCTCCTGAGAGGTCACAGGGGCAGGTCGGGCTACCGTAACCTCGTGAAGAGGCCAGTAGGACCTGTAAATAAACTCTGAAACACACACACATCAAATTGGCCATTCAGGTCGGGCTACCGTAACCTCGTGAAGAGGCTAGTAGGACCTGTAAATAAACTCTGAAACAAAAAAAAATCAAAATTGGCCAACGTGCACGGAACTCTTTTAAAAATTAAAGTATTTGGCGAATACCCGGGAAGCCGGGGTAAATTTGACCTACTTTGGCTCTAAAATTAATCTTTTTCTCCTGAGAGGTCACAGGGGCAGGTCGGGCTACCGTAACCTCGTGAAGAGGCCAGTAGGACCTGTAAATAAACTCTGAAACACACACATCAAATCATACATACCTGGTACAGGGAACACCTTGATCAAAAAGTAGGTTTCCCCAGGAAGAGGCCCTTCCATTGCACTTCGGTTGGGCTGACGCCTGCGATAGCCCCAAATGTGGGTTACTCGGGTACGCAATTTATTTGTGTGGGGTCTGCGTTCGCGCTAACCCTGATAAACTAGCAATTCAAAAAAGTACAATAGAGATATGTTTGTATAATGACTAACGTTTACAAATTAAATGCATATACAACCAAAAGATTGATTTATACTATATTTTTCAACCACCAAAAGAAGTCATTTTTTTTAAATCTGAAACGTTTTTGTTAATGCAGTTTGCCATGATGGAAGGTTAGAAAACAACATTTTGCCAATTATACTTAGTTAGCCGATTTCGAAACATTCAACATTTGTAGATTTTTTGTGTTCATGGACTTTTAATGCAGACTGCATGCTTGGCAAATGTTTAATCCCTATTCATCAAAAGTGTTCGGCCGAGTTACGAAATTGTTTTAAGCCCAATTTTCTCTCAATGCATTGACAGTATTTTGCCTGATGTTTTTTTTCCAGATTTATACAGGAATTTGTAGGGGAGGGTGTGGTAGCCATGAAATACTACGTACAGAATGTGACGAGAGAATATTTCCAGAATAACAGCGGCGTGGAGAGAACAAGCGTGCTAGGTAGTTTGCTTTATTGCCAAGATCATTGTTTTCAAACTTGGAAGGACTCCTTTTAATGCTTATGTTTAAAACTGTTGTGTCAGTTTTATATAAGATGATATAGCTTCTGCTCCACCATAGTTTAAAATGTACAGTATACTCTTTACCTTGAACCTATTAGGGGTTATGTCGTTTGAATGCCTTAATGAGGTAATTTATTATGTGCAGTCCATTTGTATTTTTCTTTGTTCCATTATAATTTCCTGTGCAGACTGCTTTAAGCCCAGTTTTCCCAAGACGAGGCTCATTTACTCATGGACTTACTTCCACTAATATCAGTTGAATAGTTACTCATGGAGTTACTCCCCCTTTCAGTGCTTCTTACCAGTTCAATAGTTACTCATGGACTTAGTTCCCCTTATTGCAGTGCAATAGTTATTCATAGAGTTATTCCCCCTTTCAGTGCTTCTTACCAGTTCAATAGTTGCTCATGGAATTAGTTCTCCTTATTGCAGTTCAATAGTTACTCATAGAGTTACTCCCCCTTTCAGAGTTTCTTACCAGTTCAATAGTTACTCCCCCTTTCAGTGCTTCTAACCAGTTCAATAGTAACTCATGGAGTGAGTTCTCCTTGCAGCTCCTCCGGAGATCCTCACGCCGCCTGGCAACAAGGCGGTCATTGTAGTAGAGCGAGTGGTGCTGGTTCTGTGGGTGGTGACCCCCCGCCAAAGGTCGTCTGGTTGAAGAGCGGCCGCCCTGTAAAACTCAGCGACAGAATCCGACAGCTTAACACTGGGTCCTTGGTCATATACGACTCTACAGTATTGTGTTTCACATTTTGGATACATTTTCGTTCATAAATATTAATAATGCTGTAAAATCATTCATATTGTCAGCTTGACATTTTGTGTTGTTTTTTTAATTACTTTTTCGCGGACCCAAATATTTGTGAACAACTGATTAGGGAAAATTATACATGTATATGGTATAAAACATAATAGTTTGATGATCCCCAGCTATCAAACTTGGCCCAGCCCTCGGGGTAACTTGTTCTCCTTATGCGTATGTATTGAAAACTTTAAAACTATCCCCTCTGAAACTTCAAGGTACACATGTTTGGTATTTGCTATGTAACATTAGATAGTGGTCCTCCAGTTTGTTCGAATTATTACCCTAATTATAATTAACACTATATCTCAATTACAAGGTCTTATGTTCACAGTATGGAGAAGTTCGACCCAACCTTTATTGAAAACTTAAAATTCCAATCGCTGTAATCATTAACGTTTCGAGTCAGTAACTGTGTTTGCCAAACATGAAAATAAGTATACATACTTATTAAATAAAATTCGATCTTACACGGAAACCAAATAATAATTATAGTTGGTTTTGTCTAGAATACAGGTGGAAGGACATCTCTTGTGAAAGCGATAGCTGTGGCCAACGTCGAAATATATTTGCGATTGCTTCTTAAAAGTAAGTGTCAGGGTAGGCTTTATACTCTTCACTGAATTGTTTTAAATCATGAGATTTGTCATACTTACATTTGACAATATTTATAAGGTACTAGTCGTTTAATGAATTGGATGTTAATATTAGACACAAACAGATAAGCATTACATTCTTTTTTGTTTCACTAACATGTAGAGTGGAGGTGCGGACACAAATCAAGCCGTCTTTGTGTTGACCGATGAAAAAGATCCTGTCTGGCGCGATTCACAAATGTTGAAAGACAAAACTAAAATCCCTTAAAGGTTTGTTATGAGAATGTGCTTTATTACCTTAGAAGCCTAAGGTGAAAATACTGTTAACACTGCTTTATATACGAGAACTTCCTCATAGTGATGAATATTGATGAGCCGACCAATGAAGTCATATGTGACATTAACATAATCTTCCAATTAATAAGGGAAGCAGTTGATTAAAAAGATAACGTTAAATAATATCGAAACGAAAATTATTCCATTAAGTTACATCTTATCCACTCGGTTGTAGTCTTTGTGTTGTTCGCATTTTAAACCCTGTCTTTAAAATGCCGGATACATTCAAGTACACTGCGACACTCGCGTATTATTCCCTATATGTAAGGGTAATGTCGTTTGTCCTTAAATCTTAAGAAAACTAAAAATTGTAATAACTCATAAAGTACATATAAGGTTTTATCATTTGAATTGGTATGCACATTGGGCTAAACGTTTGTTATCCGTGCCCCTGTTCACCCTACCTTCTGTCTGTCGATCAACAACAAAATGAAATAACTCGAAGAGAACATAAGTTACTATCAAAAATTGTGGTAGTGTAAATATGTAAAGATTAATAAATGACTCTCAATTGGTCATGTAAGGTTGTTATTAACATTAAAGTACACTTACTTAACACCGCACACATCTTAAATCGCATTATACAAATGTATACATGATGGTAAACACATCAAGACGTTAAGAGCAATATTTATGTAAATCACTTTTTATGTCACAAAAGATCTTGAAAAATCTGTCGAATGTTCAACGAAATCTCAGTGTTGTTGTTTCAAACGAACATCAGTTTGGATGATGAAACTTTGCATTTGAAAAGATAAAAGGAACTATGAAGGTTATGCGCCTTCAACGTGTGGGGTCTCCTGTATACCTTGCAATTATGCCTTAGCCTTGTTAATAATTGTAAGCATCTGTTCTTATTCGACACCAACTAATTGTCCTTCATTTGAATATATCGTTCTTTTCAAATTCACATTTGATCAGCAAAACTTCTAATAATATGCTTATATCGTCTCTTAGCGTACTTGAAGTTTTACGACAAGTTGCTGAAAGGCTTTATTGGCGAGGACTGGTAGGTTACTCGGATTTTCATTTCAACTTGTTTTAGCTTGTACATTTCCCTCACGAAGTTCTTTTTGCAGAAGTCATTCTTTGATGGAAGTTTAACACGGACAACTTAAACTTTTAAATTGAGTAATTATATACACCACCGTTAAATATGTATCAAAACGGGACATAAATGATGGGCACACGGCGTTTGAGTGTTAAAATGCGGAGGAGTGAGTGGGGCCCTCAAAATAATTCGCTAATTAATTGTTAAATTGTTCTCGTTTTTGGTACAAGACTTCGCCGATTGGTTAATGTAATTTTGTAACTGATAAATAAGAAGTAAGGCGACTTAAATATTAATTTGAATTTTATAAAGATCTCTTGAACATACGTATTTTAGTTGTATAATTAAAAGGGGGAAAATTTCCATTTTCAAGTTAGATGCAAATTTTTTAATTTGACTCAGTGGAGTACTTCTTACTTGTCGTTTAAAATAGCGGCCGTTTTCGTAGAAGGAAAATATTGTGTAAACGTTCATAGAAAATCACGATTGTGCGGGATTTTGTTGCGTTTTTTTAGCGATTTTACTTCTTGAACAAGAACCAAGTAAGCAGTTACATATGTGCATGTGTTTTTTTCCAGGGACCGCTAAATTTATTGTGTTCCTGCGTCAATTTACTTTGCTATTATGTTTGAGATGAATGCTTGATAAACTAAACATGATAATTACGGCGAAGATCATATCATATTTATTATCGCATGTGCACTTTTTAAAAGCAGAAACGACTGCAGAGTTTGTTTTGTTGTTTGTTTTTGAGAAAACAAAATTTGCGTGTGAACAAAAACTTTCGTTTGTTTATGGAATGTGTAATATTTGGCGTGCAGAATATATTGGAATAGAGGCATATTTTGTTAACTTTCTATATGGAATATTTTTATGGCAGAAGGAACATGTTTAGAAAGATCAGAAACATATCCGATATAACTATTACTACACGGTTATATCGGACGCCTTTTGGTGCTTTTTGATGTATGAAATATTTGTATTGGTATGATGCTTGCTGAAGTGAAATCTACCAGCCAATTGTACTACCTTTATTATTTTAAGAACAATGAGTATCTCAACATAAAATCACACACCTATTTATTATCACTGTGTTAAGTGATCATTCAAACATTTTGAACATCACTCATGCCTTTATTTATACGGATATGTGTATGTTTGTTAAAAGTTTATCTCTTACCTTTGATAACACCCAGACTTAAACGTTTGGCTGATAAGAGCTAACCATATCTTTATTTAACACTCCTAAATTAAAACCTCCTACTAGACATGTGACTTTTACTGTACATGTACATTTAAGAACAATAGTACTTTATTTTGTATTGAACAGACGTTAACCATATTCATAGCTGTATACATTGTTACATGTATTTAATTTTTATTAACGCTTGTTCGTGATGTACTTAGTATGAATTCCCAGGATTTGCGCCTTTAGATGCTTCGTTTCATCTGTTGAATTTAAGTTGAATTGGGCGATACAAGAAAGGTAAGAGTCATGTTTTTCATTGATTCGTCATTACAATTTAAATCCAATTGATTTATTAATAACTTTCGTACGTACAACTAACATAATCTTTACGATACGCATATATAGACAAAGAGGAGTCTTTATTTTTGGAACTGGATTATGTAAATAGGTAACAATATGTAAGTGGTTGATTTTTTATTAAATCTTATGATGTGAAATACCGATATAGAGTGCTTTATTAACATGTATTTAATTTTTACATAATTTCGTATTTCATTCCACTTCCCATTTATTATTCCAAATTGCCTCCTTACTGACTCCTCATTGTCTCCTCTTCAATTTCTAAACATTACTCCTATCTACTACTCAATCATTCCTCACTTCATCCTACCTCACTTCATCCTCACTGCCTTTTGCCTGCCCATACCCGCTCAATTCCTCAAAAGTTCAAAAGATTACTCCTCCCTTTTACACAATTTTTCCTCACTTCTTCCGCACATTCTCTAAAATTCTTCCCCTATATGTTTACTCAATCCACTGACTTCACATCCTCTTCAAAGCCGCATCAATTCCTCCTTATTCCTTCTTTCTGTCATCTCATTAATTCCCTTTTTGTCATTATTTCTTTCTCATTCCTCATAACTCTCTCAACATTTATTTATCACTGCTAATTCTTTGTCATGCCATCACACGTCTCCTCGCTTCTAAGCTATTATAAAGATGCTTTTGAGAGAGAAAATATTCACGGGGCAAAACATTCGAATAATACAAACAATGGTAGAAATAAATCTGTCTATGTTCTTTTAGTAGCGACCAGATTTTGGTCGTTATTACTAACCACCGAATACGAACATTACCAATTCATAATTAATATAGCTGAACAGATATTTTAACTATTTGTACATCTACTTAACTGCAAGATTTTCTCCGTGACTTTCCACTGGCGTTATTCATTAAGGCTCGATTTTCGTTATTGACTCAGGTACTACTTTAAATACTTCGTGCTACTTTTGAGTATCTGTTCCGTACTCGGGGCTACTTTGTGTATACTTAATAGTATCCGGTGTACTTTTAAATTGTTCCTGAACCGACAACGTAAAGTATTGTGGTTAGACTGTCCAATTAAAAAACGCAAGTAGTCATAAATGTGTGATTAGAATGTGTGGAAAGACAACTGCGTCTAAATGAAATACCTAAATACCATATAGTTCAATCGTTGAGAACAGACGTATGCTACATACATAATATGCCATATGAGGACGCATATAACAGTGCTAAATGTAGTTCAAGTTACATGAAAGCACACAAGTGTGCAGTTTGATAACGCGTTTACATTCATTTACTTGATAATTCCTGTATGGTTTTCTTTCCCGGCAAATACTACAATAAGTGTATACAAGTGCACGGGAAATGTGATATGCCCTTTTTATTGATTTATACATTATATCAGCATGACTTCAAACTGTCATACGTAAATATATAATACACTACATACAACATTTGATGTGTTTGATGTGCGACTTAAAACATAAAAAATCAGTAATTTAAATATAAACGTTTTATTTCAACCTTAATTTTCACGATCGGGATATGCACCGCGCATCTTTAAAAAAGGATATTTCTTGCTTCCATTATCGTTGTTTCATACAAAATGAATACAGGTAAAATAGTCAATTGGTAAATTAACAACTATTTTTTTATGTAATTTCGTATTAATTTTTCAAACTAAAGATAGTCACACTTAAGATAATCAATATACTTTTAATATAAATTGAAACCAAGAAAGAGTCAAATAAATAACCTGTGACATTTGTTTTCGCAGTCTCGTATTGTTTAGCAATATAAAGTACAGTTATCACCATTACTAAAAGCGGCTTTATCACATTAAGGGTCCAATAAACAGGACAATGTAGCATGACACACCGACATCAATCACCCTTTCGGCATGAGATGTCTTAAAGTACCCAAGGCACCCTTCCTCATGCTATGTGACGATATCACCAATCTATTTTGTAACTTTATTCAACATGTATTTTGTTTTAACGTGGCAGCATTTACATAATATGCATTTAATATAAAACAGTACAAATAATACAAAATATATAAAGAAATGGAAAAAAATAAAAATACAAATGATGATGATGATGTTGATGATGAGGAGGTGAAGGAGGAGGAGGAGGAGGATAATGATGATGATGATAATGATGAAGAAGAAGAAGATGATGATGAACGCAGAAAAGCTCTAACGCACAAACGAACGAACGAACAAACAAACGGACGGACGCATGAACGAAGGAAAAAAAACGAGCGCACGACCGACAGGCCGGCCCGCTCGCTCGCTTGCTGACTGACTGAAAGAAATTACGAACGAACGAACGAAGAAACCAATAAATACACTCACGTACGCACAAACGGAATGAATAGATAGATAGATAAATAAATAGATGAATAAATAAATAAAGAAAGAAATACATGAACGAATGAATAAACGCATGAATGAACGCATGAATGAATGAATAAATAAATACATACATCAAAAATACATTAATACATAATTAAATACATTAATACATAAATAATTGAATGAAACCCTGTTCTGTTTATAATTATTGATTTTTTTTTTTTTTGGGGGGGGGGGGGGGGGGTTATTTGATACTGTAACATAATTAAACTACAAACAAAGCCCTAGTGTTTTCAAAATTATTAATCTATTTATTATCAGTGTGCAATATATTTAATCACTATCATAAACAGAATTCTATTCTCCTAAGCAAGATGTTATTTTTAAAACTGAACTCCTAATATAAACGCTACAAATCGGTATAAAGTACGAACATGTCAACCGTAAATCTAGATTCTAAAACTCCAAAACGGTATGATATTTGCAAAAGTTAAAGTTATAACTCGCCGAGCTGCCAAAATCAGAAGAAAAACTTAATATATATTTATATATCTGAAAACTACATTACGTAAGCTTTCTAATGATATATAATTTGTCAAAATCGGCCTAGAAATGAAACTATAATTTAACAAAATACGTGAGTGGGTACATCAAATGTATAACATCGGCGCTTCGATAAAAGATCGACAGATACGACACGGTCACGTGACTTAGACACAACAAGATATTTGGCGTAACGGTCCCGTTTCATATCCGTGTAATCTAGAGTCCGTGATTTAATCTTAAAATGTTCTGAATTCATTGAATAAAATATAAATTTATAACTAATATTTCCATTCTTAATTGGTTTAAGACCTAAAAAGGCGTTTTTCTTTAATAATTATTTTTAATAAATAATCGAGAAGATCAAGATACCGTAGCCTAATCCCTTTCACTGCGTTATCTATAAATATACTATTTATTTATAGATCTTTGAGCCAGGTTATCTAGAGGCTAACCCCATACCAAATAGTAGGGCTGCAACGAATCCAAAAAATTTGTTCGGATGCGAATCCGAATCCAAATATGGGTTCTTGCAGTTTTTCGGATCCGGATCCCTCAGATAAGAGTAAATTAGAATTTTCTGTCTAAATTAAAGTAATCAATGTTTTAGAAGTATAAATTGACTAAAATACATTAAACAATTATTAACAAAAAACATAACCCATTTTCTCGTTTAACATTGTAGCGATGTCCAAATAAAACGAAACCGTAACACTTATTCACTTCATAGTTTGCTCGTTAAAATACACTTTTCACTGTTCATAAGTTTGATGTTTGTTTTCACAAAAATTAATATATCAACATTGCCCGGGTCCAGGCAAGCCCTTAGTCCATATAAACGGACTGCCAGAGCCTTTGATAATTTTTGCTATGGCTGCTCTGTCAGTCCATATGCACCCCTTCATAAACATGGGTGCAGTTTAGCACAGAGAATCCGTGCGCTTCACTAAACAGACGTCGTTCGAAACAAATTAAGGAAAATAATGAATAAACTTCATAAACATGTTAAATTAACCTGAATGGCAACCTACGGATGTAATCCGTTGCATGCACCCTATAAAACACGACGATGTTTCAAAACACTTTCCTCGCTGACATGTTTTATGTTTAAATTTGAAACAGTGTATTCTGTATATACCACATCGTGATCGACTTTGTTTATTACAGTAATATATTATCTTTATTGAGGATTAATGCATTTGAAAAAAGATTCTCTTTGTCTTTTGCTTCAGGTATATCGTCGTCGAAATGAGAAGAATAGATACAAGAATATGAGACGGCTTTGAAAATAAAACAAACTATAAAATAATTTATATTACATTTATTTGGATAATTTTAAAGTTATAACAATAAGGAATACATACGTCTTAACAACACAATACATTAATTTAACCTAATTACATACTACATAATTTACTGCACACAAGTTGTTTATTTTATTAATAATGCAATTACATCATCATAATAATCATCATATAAATATAAATCATCATCATTCATCATTCATCATAAGAGTCACAATCATAAGCATAATACGCGGTACACATGAACGTTTTCCGTCGCACGCTGCATCGCCACACAGCTTGCTTCTTTGTCTGTTTCTGTAAACGGGAAAATATAACGGTAACTAATATACAAATACTTTATTCATTACGTAAAATAGTTATAAAAAAAAGAAATACTTTTCGCACATGCATTAAACCCCATTTTTTACAGAGCGCGTAACTAGTACCTCAAGCATTGTCGGCTGCGCGACATTTTCTAAGTTAAGGCTGATGTTTAGGCTGATGTCAGGCGTTGTATGGCGGTTGCGGCAGTCATTGCAGATGAAGGTAAGAACAATATCCCCCCTCTTTGCACTAAAATATTCTGTCGCGGATATGCTTACAAAGTGTTTGCAAAATTCGTCATAAATTTACAACATAACCTAATTGATTAATAACTAACTTGACGATGTTCACACAACGGTAATGCATTAAACAGATGTTGTTTTCTTTAATTACTCCGACCCCGTCAATCATTATCGAATGAAGCCATTGTCTAGCACACTCGCACCTATGCCCGGTTTTATGATCTTTGTCAGGTTGTTAAATACATGTGTGGTGTGTATTCGGGTTAACAGGTAACACAAAATGTAGATTTAAGTTGATAAATTAGTAAACTTTGAACTGACAATGAACTGACAATAAAATAAATTTAAAAAAAATGCAAATTATAACCATGACAATAAAATAAATTAAAAATTTTGCAAATTAGACCCATGTTCAGTCTTACTTAGGAAAATAATTTATTTGTCGATAATCTTAGCTTGTCAGTTGGCATTTACACTTACCTGTATTGCATCATCATCTTAATGTTTTATATGATCAAAATTATGAAAAATATAAATATGGATAAGACTATAATAATAAAATCCTTATCATAATTCATTAATTAATGTGACCCCGTCTTTCATTATCGAGTGAAGCCATTGAATAGCACCCGCACCTATGCCCGGTTTTATTACCTTTATCAGGTTGTAAAATTCATGTGTCTAACCAGATTTACAAATTGTAATAAGGCAATTAGATTAATTCACGTTTTCATTAAATGTCTCAGTTCTCATTTGAAAGCATTTTTACAATGTTTCGCGAGAGAATTTTAACTTTTATTGTTAGTATTTGAATAAACACTTACCTGTATTGCAGGTGCGATGCTGCCATTTGTCGCAAACGTCACATGTGATGCCATGCTGCAGCGAGCGAACGGCATTCTTACACACTAAACACTTGTCCTCCTCCATCACAAATTCACAATCACAAACACTTACAAATTTATTTACGATTCACACAAGTTACATCCAATATCATACCAAATTTCACAGCACAATTATAGAACTAGTAACCAAAGTATGACATAGACAGCAAAATGACTAATGATACCAATTAACACAATAATAGCACTTATATACTTTTTTGCAATAATTTCGTTAAGAATTGCTAATAACCGACAAAAAACAAGAATGGACCAACCAAACAAATACTCATCATTTACACCTTTAATCAAACGCAATATTTAACAAACAAACTGACAATCGATGCAAAATTAAAAGCCGGCACAATTTAACAATTAAAACAATTACATACATTGGTAACAGTTTGTAAAACAATAATGGTTTTCAATTAATTTCATTTTATCATCAATAATCAAAAGCAATACAAAGGAACAAACAGACAACACAATATATATCATTTTGAACACCTTTATTCAATCATACACCCTTGTTAATAGGTGTAATAAAATATGGGGCCGAATGAGCCTGGTCGATTTGGGGCCGAATAGGCTTGGGGCCGAAAAGCCTGAAATTTCGGACTGGGCCGAAAGAGCTTGGGGCCGAAAGAGTCTGCTACCCAATATGGCGGATACAGCG
The DNA here is from genome assembly GCF_020536995.1 of Dreissena polymorpha. NCBI lineage: Eukaryota > Metazoa > Mollusca > Bivalvia > Myida > Dreissenidae > Dreissena > Dreissena polymorpha. The sequence continues at coordinate 1,970,449 of NC_068361.1, read as the reverse complement.
TACGAAAGCAAAACTAAGTCAATAAAAAGCAATTATTTATTGTTGTAATGGTACCATTCGTATGAGTTTGTGGTTTAGACAGGTAAACTTTGATAAGATCTTGCAGTTTCAGTGTTCCTTAACCATTGCATAGTTGATTAAATTTTGTAAACCCATGGGCAAGAGACGGCGCATTGCAACCCACAGCTAACCATTGGGTTATAAAGCTGAGACTGAGAGTTGAATTATTGCAACAAGGCAAGCCCTATGAGCACTGACAGGGTCTCCTGCTGTGGAGAAGATTCTCTCACTGGGCCCTGAGGTTCTTTGTATCACAAGATAGCATTTAAATATAGTATATGACGCAATATACTTTCAAGACAATACATTATGCAGGAACACAATTTGACAGGTCGCGAAATTATGCAAAATTTACCTGAATCACCTTCTTGCCGCACTGGATCCACTACCGTTGTTTTTAATACAACTCAGAAAGACAGTAAGGATTGAAAACTTACTTATTGTCATTAGGAATTGCATTTGTAATTTGTAGATCCTCCATGATTTCGAATTAGTTTTGCTATGTGCCCAAAATATGAAATTTTGTATTCTCTTGAACCTCTAAATGTGAGCTGGCTGTGCATATTGACCTTCTGCTGCACTTGAAAGGCATCCATGACATTATATGCTAGAATATTGGTGGCTGGTAAATAAATGGGCTCCAAGTGACAACGCGCTTTCAAGATTTCACACGTTTTATTGGTGCGAAACAACAAGTTATTGGAAGCTTATTGATTTTTACACTTCAAAGTATCTTTGATATCTCATTTTTACTAACTTGTTTATTTTCTTGGATGAAATTGGATTTTTTTGGCTTTGAAATTGACATTTTTGGGGTGATTAAAAAAACACACAAAAAAGACATTATAAAAAATGCTTAGAGTGAAAATATCTAGCAAAGTCATTTTTCCCCACCCCGCATAAGCCCCACGTGCCTGTCCATTTGGTTTGTTTTGGTATTTTGTTGCAGGTATTGAACACAACAGCTTTAAATCTTAAAGGGACAATTAGGCTTTAACAGGCCTAAAATCGCCTTCTTCGGACAGAAAACACCCGCATGTGAAAATATGATATAAAATGGCCAAATGGACAGATAATCCAGCCAAACTTAATATGTTGGTGCAATATGAAGAGGAAGATAATAATATGGAAGAATAACACATTTTAATCAGAATTTATTTCACCTTTAGCTTACAATATACTGAATCTTTTTGGAGTGCAATGCTATACTCTCTAAAAACATGAACATCATTTATTTGAAGACACGGTTCTCTGTAGGGTCACTTGCCATGACCTAATTTAAGAATATTTCTGTGAGCATGTGGCAGGGAAAACATTGTTGTTTACTAGAAATTCACTCTTTTATCTGCAGATTGGAGACTACATAAGACTTTGACAGATGGCGGGAAACCCTCATGAACTGGATAGAAGCCGGTAAATAAATGGCCGTAAAACAGTGACTTTTGATTCGTGACGAGTTCTTTCTTGCATACCGCGTGACCTATCTTTTTTATTGCTTGAATAAATTCGGCTCGGAATGCTCTTCGAGAAAAGGCATGGTTATGAGTGTCTCTATGCACACAAGTTTGATTTTTTTTTGGTTAAAGTTATTGCTTTTACATTGAATTTGTGTAGGAAATCTTTTGGTATATTGTGAACTTAACTAACTTTAGGTTAAAATGAAATACCATCTGCAAGTGCAAAATATGACTGGGAAAGCTGATTTTTGGTCGTTTCTTAGCAAAAGAGAAGAAAATAAGTGCAATAAATGCATGAACTCAGATTATTTGACCTGAAATAGTCGTTTTTCAAGTGGACCCCCACCCTTACATAGCGGAATAAGGGCCAAATTGCTTTCCGACTTAAATTCAAAGGCATATTGGTTGACTGTGTAGTGTTAATGTGCTACATGAAGTCAGAATTCAACGCCAGGGACTTCATGATCCAGTAACGCATCAATAGCTTGTGCGTTAAGCATGAACATTCAAACAGAGCCCCATTTCACCGTCATGGAATGGCAGACATTTTTTTACAGTATGGACAGTGCAACAGATGCTTACCTGAGCCAGCTGTCATATTTAGTACAATCATTAATATAACAAGCTTTATCACTTCATATTATTCTTAGAATACACTTAAAATACATAAATGCATGTTTGTTTTTCATTTTATATCTATTTCTATTAGGAATTTTGACTTTTTTAGGTAGATGAATGTCTGCGACTAAGCCGAGGGCCACTGGATAAGGGTTGTTGATGGCAAAACAGGTAATACTACCAAATTATTATCATGTACACAAGCAAATAAGCATATTCATGAGGCTTAAGGTGTGAAATAATGTCATAATCAGGTTTGTGGTCACTCAAACCCTTGCCGGCGTGCAATTTCCCATGCAGTTTGTATCGATAGTTCCGCGTCCTCACACGTAAAGCTTGTGCTTTGTTGTCTGTGGAAGTTGGCACTGAACGGGTTTATCCTTGTTCCTGAGCATGCATGCAGTACAGCTGAGTTGATATGCTACTTGTAACCCTACAATAAGCTTGTGTTTGGTATTGTTTTCTCACAATATGCTAACAGTCATGGTTCCGGCTTGAAAGGATGTCGCGTCCGAGTTAAACATAGGATTGTTGTAGCACGTGTCCCCTTCATCATTTACCTTAGAGGGATCTTTTTGCTAAAATGTGTCGCTTTCAGCAACCATTTATGTTTTCTATTTGGTACATGCTTGTCTCATTCAGTGTTTTAAGGGAAGTATTGACCTTATTAACTTGTCTTTGCATACAAAGGTGACATGGATCAATATTTGTTGTGTTGAGAATTATGCGGGAAGCTGTGTCCCTAGAAGAAGAAGCCTGCATTGCTCTTAGCTGCCTTTCTGCCCCTGATATTACATGGAACCTCATTTCTAAGCTTATAATGCTTGCCTACATATATGTATCTTGTTCATTTTAACCTTGCCTTCCAGTCTAAACCCCCCCCCCCCCCCCCCAAAAAAAAAAAATGAGCATTTGTTTCATTGGCTCAGTTAGGAACTCCCATTTTGATCAGATTGCCACCATAAAATTAGTCAAAAGTACATATTTTGTGCCCAAAATATGAAATTTTGTATTCCCTTGAACCTCTAAATGAGAGCTGCTGTGCATATTGACCTTCTGCTGCACTTGAAAGGCATCCATGACATTATATGCTAGAATATACAGTACAGCTCGCGCGGATTTGTGTATCAACACTGCACATTCTAGTAAGAGAAATATGCGTGTTTCAGTGCTGTGTTAATGTGACGTTTGGTACACACCACGTGACATGTGTACTTTTAAATATAAATTTCGTCGCCAGTAATTCCCGTAACTGTTCTTTGTAGATGTTTTGTTTGTGGATGTGTTAATGTGAATGTGTTACCTTAAAATGTGCGATTGGACTTACTAAGTAAGTCTATTATATTAACTTATTTTATTAATTTATTTTAATATTTATCAACTTACTTCATTAATTTATTTTAATATTTATGGCGCACTATTTGTTACGTGTGCGTATGTGAACAAAAAAAGTTCCTTTGGTATCAAATATAAACAGTACGTAACATGTTCTGTATGTCAGTTCGGTGTTATTTCAGTAATTGAGAATATTGTATTAATTTTAAACATGAGAATTTTTTGTTGGTTTTTATGAAACGTTTGTAGCGAAGTTCATTTTTGTAATAATAATTTTCAGTTTACGGTTTTAATAGTTATGCAATATGTTTTCTTTACCGAGAGATTTTATTCATTGGCCTTAAGGTTCAATTACAAATTAAAATCGACATGCTGTAGTTAATTTGTAATATTGTCTACTTGCATTTCTTTTGAATAGTAGTAAAATTATGAAACTTTTCAGTATTGTTATAGTTTGGCAATTATAAAGTATTTGCAGAAATAGTTTGTTTTAATTTAAGCGTGACATTAAAAGTTTCCTTGTAGGCTTTACCAAATTGCAAGTTAGTTGTTTATCAGACGTATTAGCTTAGTTGAAATATTGATATTGTTTGGGAATTGAATGATTGGTTTAACGTTGAACAAATGTTGATTTTATTTGGAATATTAGTACATATATGCATATTTTTCACAGTATATCTTTAAACATTTCCATTCTAAGTATGTGTCAAACAGTCTAGTCTCTAGGTATGTCATTGATAGTTAAGAAATTCATTTTAAATGTTCTAAACCTGATGCTCTATTAAACATTTTAAATGGCAATGATCATATCAAAAGTTTGCGGAAAAGCACACATGCTTCTAGTCACTACCAAATCACATACAGGTTCATGTATTGATACAGATGGTGTCATTAAATTTAGCTGTATCGCTGAACGTGATAACACCCCTTAAGAAACATATGTAATCCATTTAAAATCATAATCTTATGAAATATTTGTAATATCTAAATTTTCATTTTAACTTATGTAATAATTTTAATTAATCCTAATTAATAAAGTTTTAATTAATTTCAATTAACAAAATTTTAAAATTACTATTGCATATTGTTTAAAATAACTATTGCATATTGTTAGAAATGCTTAATTTTATGTAAGGAATTGTGCAGTCAATATCATGCATTAAGCCCCGGTTTCACAACACTACATAGGTATATTTTTGTGCTTGGTGAGCTACAAATTCTTACATGTTGAAAACTATCTTGATGAACTATAAGAAAACAGCTTAGTAAGCTAAGAGAGCGAGTAGAACATTCCAATCTAAATTGTTTCCCAAATTTGGAAAATAAAAGTGCACAGTCGAAGCTTCGAGAAAGTTCCATGACTAAGGGTTAACAGTTTTGATCCGAACAAATATAAAATGTAGGTGAATAAGCGTATCACGTGAGACCACGTGGGATCACGTGAGATACGTATTTGGAAAAGTCTGATCAAATTTCAGAAAGTTGCCACTGAAAGAAAATTTAAGGAAATACCGTGCGCGATTCAAGCACTGTATTTACTGGATATTCTTTCAGGCGAGATATTATTACTTATTTATTTTCAAACCGAAAGTATTGTTTGCTACAAATAAATATATTCATATTTAAATTATCGCTTACTACTTTAATTTGTTTCAGTTACATTCAATGTAGAGTATTTAGGAAAGTTGTTTGACTGCACAATATCCGAATAAATATATATTGTGTATTTATGATAATTTCTATTTTATAAGTATCACATTAGTAAAACTAATAGTACTGTTTTCTCATAAATAAATAATTTCTTTATTTTATGATTTGATAAAACAATGTTAATGCCTGAAAACTGTTAGTGAAAATGTATAATATTCTGTGTGATTAATTAATATATAATAAGAATCAATATCGTTACATATGTATTATGTACGTATATATCATAAATGATATTTGTGCGTGCGAATATTTATCTTGTTTTAATAAATTATCACTGTATTTTCTGGATATTCTTTCAGAAAATAAAATGAGCTGTTTACACTACTGACTTATTTAATTATTTACACTTATCATAAATCAAAGAATGCTAGCGCTTAACGCTCACTTTCAGAAGTTAAAGAATGGTTACATTTAATACTAATTGAAATTGAAATATGGCAGAAACAATATTAGAACTGTTAATTACTAAGATTACTAAGAACTAAATAATTTATCGTACGTAAACGAAGATCCCGTCACCCATTACATTAAATAGAAATGATGAAAACCTCAATGAACATAGAATTATATGATAATCACGTACGATACATAGACGCGTGCGTGCACAGCTGACTGAAAGAAGATCCGTCTCGTGACAATCAGGAACTGTGCGAAAGCGCGAAAATAATAACCTTGCATTTAGGTATAAGCACATGAAGTTTAAATGTCAATTCAGCTATATTAATTATGAATTCGTACTGTTCGTATTCGGCGCTTAATAAAAAGACCCAAATCTGGTCGCTACTAAAAAGACATAGGAAGATTTATTTCCAACAGTGTTTGTATTATTTGACTATTTTCCCACGAATATTTACTCTCTGAAAAGCAAATTAATAATTGCTAAGTGCTTAAATTATTTTGCTTGGATGAAGCGAAGTTAGGTCGAGTCTGCCTTAAATTTTAGCAGTAGTATTAAATTAACGCAAGACAGATTATGTGCTGGAGTCAAATTTGAATCAATTGCATTATGTTTGTTTCAAAATGAATATGGAGGCAGTAGAACACCTATATATTTAAATCCCCTTTTTCCCTATAAAAAAGAATCATACCAACCATGGCGTAGTGTTCAGCAATCAGGAGACCCTCTCGAATCTCCCCCTTAGGGGAGGTTGAACAGCACTTCATAGAGCAGTCACCAGCTGATCAGGTCTGAAAACTATACTGTCATGGCCTTTGCGAGGTGCGTCTTGTGCATGATCTCATTTGAGATCAGGTCCTGAAAGATATTTATCCCCACGCTTTTTGAAAAAAAGGTGGGGATATTGTGGTGATCTCCGCCGTCCGTCCGTCCTGGCCACTATCTCCTCCTACACTAAAAGCACTAGAACCTTGAAATTTACACACATGGTAGCTATGAGCATATGTGCGACCCTGCACTATTTGGAATTTTGATCTGACCCCTGGGTCAAAAGTTATAGGGGTTGGGGTGGGGCCGCGTCAGAAATTATCACTCATTTTTTTAGGTTATTTTACATTTACTTCTTTATTTCTACACCGATTCACTTCAAATTGATACTGGACCTCACCTATGACAATACGGTCAATCTCAACCATGCATGGCCCCATTCCCAACCCTGGGGCGCCCCGCCCACATAGGCCACACCCACCAAAAATTTCCATTTACTATAATTTTTTCATTTCTACACGGATTCACTTCAAATTGATACTGAACTTTTGTTATGACATTAGGGTCAATCTCAACTATGCATGGCCCCAATCCCAACCCTGGGGCGCCCGCCCACATAGGCCACACCCACCAAAAAATTCCATTTACTATAATTTTTTCATTTCTACACGGATTCACTTCAAATTGATACTGAACTTCTCTTATGACATTAGGGTCAATCTCAACTATGCATGGCCCCATAACCAACCCTGGGGCCCCGCCCACATAGACCACACCCACCCAAAATTGCCTTTACTATAATTTCTTCATTTCTACACCGATTCACTTCAAATTGATATTGAACTTCTCTTATGACAATACAGTCAATCTCAACTATGCATGGCCCCATTACCAACCCTGGGGCGCCCCGCCCACATAGACCACACCCACCCAAAATTGCCTTTTACTATAATTTCTTCATTTCTACACCGATTCACTTCAAATTGATACTGAACCTCTCTTATGACAATACGGTCAATCTCAACTATGCATGGCCCCATTACCAACCCTGGGGCGCCCTGCCCACATATGTCACACCCACCCAAAATTGCCTTTTACTATAACTTCTTCATTTCTACACCAATTCACTTCTAATTGATGATGAACTTCTCTTATGACAATACGGTCAATCTCAGCTATGCATGGCCCCATTACCAACCCTGGGGCACACCTAGGTCAAACATTCGGCGTGGGGATACGCGTCGGCCTCTGCCGCGCCATTTCTAGTTTATAATGTAAGTGATAAATATTGCTGTTATGGTATATCTTGTTACTATAAATATTATTAATTTAAATCAATACAAGTTTGTTTGCTTGTTGTTTTTGTTTGTTTATTTTTGCAATTTAAATCCTGTGATCACATGTGACTTAACGCTTGTCATAAATAATTAAAAGAAATTACGTGTGGTAGAAAATACTGTTTGAAAATGTACCAAGATATGTGGTCTCATTTGGCTGTGTGGACTGGTCGGAAGTGTGACGCCTTTCAAATGCTAAAACCTGTATAGTTTTACCTCTCAACAAATCCAACTTTCCTTGGTCAAGGACAGGGCTTGGTTTTCCCGGTTTCCGGACGTTTCACCCCCAAGACGTTTCCTCCCCTAGACGTTTCTCCCCCAAGACGTTTCCTCCCCAGACGTTTCTCCCCCACTTTGGTTTCAGTTTATTAAGAGCGAAATAAACGGTAGATTGTTAAAAATTATTCGGTCTATGTATGATGAAGTGAAATTATGTGTAAGACATATGGGGACGTTGTCAGATTTCTTTAATTGCGAAGAGTTCACAGAAGATTTTTGAAACGAATACTGGGTGTCAAAATGAGTACCGCTAATTCAGCTGTGTACGGGGAACTAGGGCGATACCCATTATATATAAATCGCTATGTACGAATAATAAAATATTTCATAAAAGTGTATACTGTTAAACAAACTAATTGTATATTATATATAACACCTTTTAATGTACTAGTTTGGTCACTTTAGCATTACTATGCATGTGCTTATTGCTTATTATATTGTCAGTTTTGTATATGTAACGATGAACTGTAAATGTTCAAGTTATATGAATAAACTATCTGTTCTGTTCTGTTCCATATATAAAACTATAAATTAAGTCAAATCAAATCGATTCATTAATAATATTTAATACAGTGATAAACTATTTAAAAACGTTTTTTTGCATAATAATGTGCTAATCTCATCTTATCCCCCTGTCACCTAATCTCATCAATGCTGATTAAAGGGCCTGTATATTGCACCCATAATCTAGCTGTTATCTGTTGTACTACACTTGCTAATCTAATCAATGCTTGTTTATTGCACCCTAAGTGCCTAATATCTTGTATAATGGTAGGTGTGGTTGTTATTTAATATTAGCCAAATGATGAAAATGCTGTCACATTTTTTTGGCTTCAAATTAAATTAATTTTTAAATTGGAAGGTAAATGGTATTAATAAAGATCTATGACACACTGATAGTTATTTATCAAAATTATTTTTGAGAACTACAATTCAAAACTGGCTGTAATAAATTATAATTTTAATGTCATATAACAACTTTATTTACTCAAAAATAAAAATATGTTATAGTTATTATTCATTCTTAAAAATCATAACTTATGGCTTATCTTCATTGCATTATGTGAATTGGGAATAAGACATCAATTTGGGAATAAATTGTGTTTTATCAAAAGTGCATAATATGCAGTTTTATATGTTGTATTTATCTAGTTTTACAAATTATAATTAAAACATATCGCCTACTGAATGTAATAAGTCATGTAACTGACATTTTTATACATTTTTACTTTTTTCCATTTTTGTGTTTATTAAGGTGACATACATCAACTGATAAAATATTAAGTCAACCTTTTTGGTAAAAATAATGTTTTTATCCAATTTTCGAAATTGACATAACAAACGCATGTCATTTTCTGAATGTAAAAAGTAGCGTAAGTGACATTTTGTTAAATTTTCACGAGAAGCACAAAGATATTTTATTAAAATAATAAACATTTTTCCGTATTCAAATTTTCTGATTATAAAAGCATTATTTAAATTGATTTTACTTCGAAACTGGATTTTTTATTAATTAAAAAAAAATCCTCATAAAATGAAACAGTGTCCATGCCGTGCAAAAATACACTTTAAATGAAAAAAATTAAATCACTGTTAATGAACAAGTAATGGAAAATATCTTATTAAACTTAAATTATAGATTTGTTTGTAGCAACATGAATTCATTAATTCAATAATAGTAATTCTTTACTTTGTTACATACCATTCCACTTAAAATGATCATCAAAAAAAAAAAGGTGTTTGTTTACTCAATTGATTTATACAATAGTTATAATTGTTTAATTTGTAGCATACCATTCCACTTACAATGACCATCAAAGAACATCAAAGGTGTGCTTTTACTCAATTGATTAATACAATAGTTATAATTATTTTAATTTGTAACATACTTTTCCATTTAAAATGACCATCAAAGAACATCAAAGCTTTGATTTGACTCAATTTTTCAATGAGCTTACTTAATGCAAGAACAATTTAAGGCACTTATAAAATCAAGTATAATTAGATCTATTTAATTGTTAAATTTGTTAGAGGCTTCCCTTAACAACCATATAAAATCATTAATTAATATTTCAATTAGTCAGGACTCAACTAACATCATTTTTTTACACATAAAATGCACTCAATTAAAATACTAATACTTTATTTTCACTTTATTACAAATAACTGTTGCTAATATACATTTACATATTATGCAGACGTTTCACCCCCATATTGGGGGTGAAACGTCTGGGGAGGAAACGTCTGGGGAGGAAACGTCTTGGGGGAGAAACGTCTGCCACCCGGTTTTCCCACTCCTGATCTACTCAAGTTGGGCTGCTCGTGCAGGGTAAAATCTGGTGTCAAAATCCATACATCAGTTAGTCCCCCTTCTGCTGTCTTTTGGCATGAATATTCTATCCAAAGAATCTTCCAATCAATGTAAATTTCACCTTGGGAGTTTAACCTTCAAATTTAAAATATAAAAGTTTTCATTGAATATGTGGGAAAGAAATCTGTTCATTAATGACCAGAAATAGGTATAAATAACATTTAAGATGACAATAATAATAAAATACAGCCATAATTATTCAAATGGTGTTGTTTTTCCTTATAATTGCATTACATTTATACTTATCCATTTACATTTCCCAGTGACAATACATAAATATGATAATGATCATAATTAATTCAATATAAAACTAAATAAAAAAGTGATGTAAAAATGAAAATACAAACCTAAAACAACTGTTCTTCAGTATTCCAAGATAACAGGCAGTTGATGAATTATGAGACCATATCACTTTAACCATCCACTTTGAATCTCCTTTGCAACAAACTTATTGTTGATTTACACATTGTAGTACATAAACATTGTTTTCACCACACAATACTTCATGCTGAAAGTTATTCAAGACATTTTAAACTAGAATTATAAGTCTTAATGTTACTCAATTATACCTTAAAGCTCAAAGTCAGTTGATGAAAACACCCTTTGTTTTCAAAACATAACTTCCTGTCTCCAGCCAATCAAAGTCGCTTGTTTTCAAATAGATGGTGGCTCAGCCAATCAAAAGTCTATCAACACCCCTTTGTTAGGCCTATAGATGGAGCACTGATACTGTGATAAGAATTAATGTTTATGATTTAATTGGGGGGGGGGGGAGGGCTAATCTCTTATGTGTGTCAGCCAATTACTAAATCTGAGAATTATCTACTGATTTCAACACCAACATATATGTATTTATTGAATAATACACAGCACCCTTAGCATATTATATTTAATTGTGAATATTTAAAAAAAACATGCTGAATGGTGTTAGCAAATAATATTAATAGTATAAATATTATTTATTTTTATTGCCTTTTTAATTGTATGTTAAAGGTCAATGTGGTAGGCATTAATTGTATTGGGGTTAAATATCAGTATAAGAAAGTTAAAATAGTTATTGTTTTTATGTTGAGGAGATATAATTGATGCTGGCAAGCCCACATAAGTTTCCATATATTAATCAACACTTTCACACTGAAACTAGTTTTATTTATTATAGAAACAGTGTCACTCTCCCCCTCAAAAAATGAATAAAAAACACACTGTAAGTCTATTGAATTCTCCAATGAACATGAATTAAATGGAAGTATTCACATTTTTATAGATGTGTGATTGTTCTTATAATATATTTAATATTTATGTATTGATTCAAAGTGAAAGACAAACAATTTCATATTCAGGTATAAAACTAAGTTTGAACATTTTAACATTTTTATAGTATCTGTGAACCTGTGATGTTCTGAAAGAGCAATTTTTATCCAATGTTTCCTTAAAATTATGGGGAGCCCATAAATGTACAAAAGGTGCAATGGCAAACAAGCTGTAAAAAAGCCCCTTTACAATTCACCTTGATAATATATGGCTATAAACATGAAACAAAGACCTAGTTGAAGAATTATTGTTTTATTGTTGAGTTATGTTAATAAACAAAAGACCAACTTATTGATAAGTGTGTTAAAGTGAGTCTTTTAGCCTTGTTGCGGCTTTCAAATTATTTATAAAAAGACCAACTTAAACTCGCTTTAACCCACTTCTGTTTATAAAAAGACCCACTTCTGTTGTAAAAGACTCGCTTATGAAACAAAAAGACACACTTAAACACACATAAACCAACTCATAAATAAAAAGACTCACTTTTGACACATAAAAAACCAACTTCTTACAGCAAAAAAACTCGCTTTAACACACATCTACTTTAAAAAACCAACTTTAAACTCAGTTAAGCACAGTTTAGCTCACATAAAACTCGCTTTTATTAGCAAAAACCAACTTCCGCTCAGAAAAACTTAGAAAAAACACAGTTTTATGTTGGTTTAAGTGTGTTTTGGTATGAAAGTGGGTTAACTTTTTGCAAGGGTTAAAGCCTCACAACTTGAAATGAAAAGCATAATTGGGAAACATATTTTATCCATGCCAATTAGAATATATCGGGTGTTTACAAGGTAGAAATCCGCCTTTTGGCGCTTTAAAACTTAAAAATAATCGCGTTTGTTAAATGGACTTCTTGAAATCCTATTTTCGGTTTAAAAAGCCGCACCGTTTGAAAAAATATAATTGCTTGCTAACTAGGCTAAAGATTTATTTGTATCTATGCCAATGAGAATATATCTAGTGGTTAAATCCGTATTTGTTTGCGCTTTAAAACTTATAAATAATCGCGTTTGTCGAAATGGGCGTATACGCATAGAAATCCTACTTTCGGTTTTAACATTTAGAAAAATAATAAATTACTTGCTAACTAGGCGATAGATTTAATGAGAATTTTGCAAGCTTTCAAATTGCATCTAAATGTATTGATTAACATGTATTTCATTTCAAGGTGTGTTGCTTTAAACGATAACAGTCCAAGGGAAAAAAAACATATTCATTTAAAACCATAACAAAAAACACAAAACTCAAACTATTAACCCAATCCATTTTTGACGACAAACACCTCGGAATATATTGAAACTGAAAAGCAGCAGTAGGGTAATAGTTAATATCGGGAATGGACGTAATCAACATTTTGCAGATTGATTTCTATTTAGCATTCGCTCATTATCTTGTATCCTGTCTTAACGGCTTGATAAGATATTTAGGCGGTCTAACTTAATTTACAAAATCGTGTTTATTTCTCTTTCTCAAATAAAATGACTTGAAATTTATGACATCACTAAAACGATTTGTTTGTGCAATTGAAGTGAGATAAGCATACAAATAACACAAATGTAATGAATGTTAGTTAAATAAAACTCTTAATATATTATCCGGTCTGGGTACTTGTAACGACTTACGAGGTTGTTCTTATTTTATCGCACATAATGCGCGCACTAAGTTTCTTACTTAGTATTGAACTAGAATATAATATATCTTGTTATATCTTTAATTTATCAGTGTATAATCTTCTACTTATGATAACCGATATTGCTATCAGACTTTCAACTAGTATCCTCCCAATCAAATCACTTTATCGTACGTCGTCAGTAAACTTGATAAACGGTCACATGAATTTACAAGTTTAAACCGAATTGAATAAGTGTTATTCGTAATTGGTAATGAAAAGATTTTAATGTTTCCACTTGGTTTGTGGATGTAATTGTGTTATCCTACTAACATATGTGTAAAATTTGATATGTTTAATTATTCAAATTTATATCAAACGTAAATGTTAACAAATAAAACATCCAAGCACGACATCATAATGTGATTGTTGTATTGCGAATACTTTGGATTTTGTAATTGCCATTCTTGTTTCACTTGTCAGAGAAAGGGCAGAAACGGGGCAGCAAACTGTTAATGTGAGTATTGTTAATTATAAACATAAACATTTAATAAAAGTTATGGACTAGCACTGTTATCGGTTTAGGTCGACTCGACCTAACTTCGCATTCATCCGAGCAAAATAATTAAAGCACTTAGCAATTATTAAGTTGCTTTTCAGAGAGAAAATATTCATGTGGAAAAAATGATCAAATAATGCAAACACTGTTAGAAATAAATCTTCCTATGTCTTTTTAGTAGCGACCAGATTTGGGTCTTAATCGCCGAATACGAACAGTACGAATTCAGAATTAATATAGCTCAATAGACATTTAAACGACATTTACATAACTGCAATATTATCTGCGTTGATTTTCACCAGCTTTATTTATAAAGGCTTACTTTTCGTTGTCGACTCGACTCAGGTACTATTTAAACGTACCCCGGCTACTCTTCAGAAGTATACTACAATGTACCCCGGGTACATAATCGTTGAATATTGAGCTACTTACGTTTGGGTTTTTTTTCAGCATGGTATATGAACTTGGAAAGCTTAAGAGCAAAATCTAATGTTATGTTTTATTAATGTAGCCATCGTTATCATAATCATCATCATCATCGTCGTCGTCGTCATCATCTTTATCATCAACCTGAGCATAACTATCATCATCATCAATAGCAGCATATATATGGAATGTTCTGACTGTAAACAACAGTAACTTATATAACAGTAACATTAACCTATATATACCAGATCCAAAACATTGTCTAACTACAACATGTTCGGTTTTAAGTGTTTGTGTAATCGCTATTCGTAAAAGATAAAACCTAATAGTTGTGTCAAGTTTATCCGCTTCATACGAGTTATCATTGTTTATACAATAGGCTTATATTGTTGTATTTAGCAATCTGTATTTCATATTAACTTGATATTGCTTTACCTATTTTAAAACCAGTTCTACTATAATAATTTTACCAATCTAATACCATTATTATCCGAGTCTTTGCGTTCGTCACGCCCCTTTCCTTTCTGTCTAACCGATAGACTAACTTAAAGGGGAAAATAGGTGTTATCAACCCGTTGGTATTGGCAATCAGGTCGTCCACTGCCCTAAGGACTTCAGTTGGTGTCATGTCTTTACCCTCTTCTCTGTACAAGCTCATTGGCATAAATGGCAGGGGATCTTCTTTAGCTTGTGGAGGTTTCCTTTGCCCTGGGAACATCTCGGGAATCAGGTTGAAGAAGGACGCGTTGGGGCAAGCCTGATATAATGCGATCAGTATCTCTTCACTTGGAAGTGGGTCCTTGCCGGATGGTGTTACTGATGCAACCGTCTTCTTTCTGTTTCCGAACAGATGCTGCATGTTGGTTACCGGAGCAGGATCAACCTGAAAATTTAAAACATATGTAAACCGAAAAGCTAAATATGTTGCAAGATTTAGTTGCATCAACTAACGATGAGTCTTGTTCTTCAAGACCCAAGGTACATGATAGTTCCCCAAGGCTCAACACACTGACACATGATAATGACTACTGTTGTTTTGTGCATTTCTTAGTTTCTTATTCTTTTTTTGACAATAGACAGTCAGAACAATATTGCATATGGGATAATTTACTCAAATTTCACAGTAAATGGCCATAAACATTATGATGAAAAACATGGACCCTGAATAAAATTCATTGTTAAAATTCTTTATCCGTGAAATGATTGTTGATTATTCATTTTTCATAATTATCAGTAATTGCACCTGTTCTTTGAAATGCTGATTCCACATTCTGCCCACATCTGTTGAAGACTTTTCCGTAAACTTCCATCTCGCCGCAATCTCCATTTTGAATAGTATCGCTGCAATGTGACTGCATGTTTCTCCCAATCTAAAATGTAAATACTTGTTATTGCATAGTTCAATATTAATGTGTTATTTATACACAAACTTTAGCTCATGGATCCAACTGGCAACATACCACGTGTAAACAGTATGAGACCATAATTATACTAAAGGTTTATGGATACAATAAACTGTTGGCTGACTTTGCAAAATGTAAGTCCCAAAAAGAACATAGACAATACTGAATAGGTTATTGAAACACCAAAAATCAAGAACAAAATTTTAACTTACCCTGCCATGCAATTACAATGAGCGTAGTAAACATCTCCAGAATCCTTCTTAAGGCAAACCCAGGCTAAGTGGGGTTCATCTCGAGTTCTCATTGATGGCGTGACAGCTGCACGAAGGAAGCAATACAGGCTGTCTGCGACATCATAGTAGTACACCACTTGCACGTGACCGCTTTCCACATACCTGATAATTAAGATAATTTGAACACAATATTTGAACATACTTTACAACTTATCACAGAAAGCCAAAGTAAGTACAAGTGCCAAGAGTTGAACAGTATAGTAAGTTAATCATATGCCACAGTTAACAGTAAAATTAAAAGAAGATTAAGTAAGCTGCAAATAACTTGACATTATGCAGCATGTTTTTAATCAATAAACTAAGTATAAACAATTTGCTTGATCTTTTATGTAAAGTTATATTTGAATTTTGATTGAGGTGCCTAACTAGGTACGTTTATAAGTAATATTTGAATTGTGATCGAGGTGCCAAACTAACTAGGTGCATTTATGTAACACTAACACATATAAACAAATAACTTTAATTAAATACCTGTAAGCCTCCAAACTTTTGTAGTTTCGCATTGATGTCGGGTTGAAAATGGCTGGGCTGAGAATTAGGTACATGTAGATCTGTCCGAACTCAATAATCGGCCAGTTAGACACATCTCTGCTCCATTTTTCAATCGGGATTTTGTAAAGGTCTTGAAGTGATTTCAGACCATTTTCGTACTTGAGTTTAGAGAAATACCTCGATCTGGCTTCAGTGTCTAACCCTTTCACATAAATCGACACGTCTGACAAATTTTCCCGTACTTTTTCTTCCATGACCTTATCACGATGCGGTTTATCTAATGGCGAAATGGCCACTGTGTTGACGGCCAAGATTAGAGCGTGTGCAAAAGTGACGTCATTATCGGAATCCCCAAAAACTCCTATTGGTGCGAAACAACAAGTTATTGGAAGCTTATTGATTTCTACACTTCAAAGTATCTTTGATATCTCATTTTAATAACTTGTTTGTTTTCTTGGATGAAATTGGATTTTTTTGGCTTTAAAATTGACATTTTTGGGGTGATTAAAAAAACACACAAAAAAGACATTATAAAAAATGCTTAGAGTGAAAATATCTAGCAAAGTCATTTTTCCCCACCCCGCATAAGCCCCACGTGCCTGTCCATTTGGTTTGTTTTGGTATTTTGTTGCTGGTATTGAACACAACAGCTTTAAATCTTAAAGGGACAATTAGGCTTTAACAGGCCTAAAATCGCCTTCTTCGGACAGAAAACACCCGCATGTGAAAATATGATATCAAATGGCCAGATAATCCAGCCAAACTTAATATATTGGTGCAATATGAATAGGAAGATAATAATATGCAAGAAAAACACATTTTAATCAGAATTTATTTCTCCTTTAGCTTACAATATACTAAATCTTTTTGGAGTGCAATGCTATACTCTCTAAAAACATGAACATCATTTATTTGAAGACACGGTTCTCTGTAGGGTCACTTGCCATGACTTAATTTAAGAATATTTCTGTGAGCATGTGGCAGGGAAAACATTGTTGTTTACTAGAAATTCACTATTCTATCTGCAGATTGGAGACAACATAAGACTTTGACAGATGGCGGGAAACCCTCATGAACTGGATAGAAGCCGGTAAATAGATGGCCGTAAAACAGTGACTTTTGATTCGTGACGAGTTCTTTCTTGCATACCGCGTGACCTATCTGTTTTATTGCTTGAATCAATTCGGCTCGGAATGCTCTTCGAGAAAAGGTATGGTTATGAGGGTCTCTATGCGCACAAGTTTGACTTTATTTTTAGTTAAAGTTATTGCTTTTTCATTGAATTTGTGTAGGAAATCTTTTGGTATATTGTGAACTTAACTAACTTTATAAATATGACGGGGAAAGCTGATTTTTGGTCGTTTCTTAGCAAAAGAGAAGAAAATAAGTGCAATAAATGCACAAACTCAGATTATTTGACCTGAAATAGTCGTTTTTCAAGTGGACCCCCACCCTTACATAGCCGAATAAGGGCCAAATTGCTTTCCAACTTAAATTCAAAGGCATATTGGTTGACTTTGAGTGTTAATGTGCTACATGAAGTCAGAATTCAACGCCAGGGACTTCTTGATCCAGTAACGCATCAATAGCTTGTGCGTAAAGCATGAACATTCAAACAGAGCCCCATTTCACCGACATGGAATGGCAGACATTTTTACAGTATGGTCAGTGCAGCAGATGCTTACCTGAGCCAGCTGTCATATTTAGTACAATCATGAATATAACAAGCTTTATCACTTCATATTATTCATAGAAATACACTTAAAATACATAAATGCATGTTTGTTTTTCATTTTATATCTATTTCTATTAGGAAGTTTGACTTTTTCAGGTAGAGGAATGTCTGCGACTAAGCCGAGGGCCACTGGATAAGGGTTGTTGATGGCAAAACAGGTAATACTACTAAATTATTATCATGTACACAAGCAAATAAGCATACTCATGAGGCTTAAGGTGTGAAATAATGTCATAATCAGGTTTTTGGTCACTCAAACCCTTGCCGTCGTGCAATTCCCCATGCAGTTTGTATCGATAGTTCCGCGTCCTCACACGTAAAGTTTGTGCTTTGTTGTCAGTGGACGTTGGCACTGAACGGGTTTATCCTTGTTCCTGAGCATGCATGCAGTACAGCTGAGTTGATACGCTACTTGTAACCCTACAATAAGCTTGTGTTTGGTATTGTTTTCTCACAATATGCTTACAGTCATGGTTCCGGCTTGAAAGGATGTCGCGTCCGAGTTAAACATAGGATTGTTGTAGCACGTGTCCCCTTCATCATTTACCTTAGAGGGATCTTTTTGCTAAAATGTGTCACTTTCAGCAACCAGTTATGTTTTCTTTTTGGTACATGCTTGTCTCATTCAGTGATTTAAGGGAAGTATTGACCTTATTCACTTGTCTTTGCATACAAAGGTGACATGGATCAATATTTGTTGTGTTGAGAATTCTGCGGGAAGCTGTGTCCTTAGAAGAAGAAGCATTCATTGCTCTTAGCTGCCTTTCTGCCCCTGATACTACATGGAACCTCATTTCTAAGCTTATAATGCTTGCCTCTATATATATATATGTATCTTGTTCATATTAACCTTGCCTTTCAGTCTAACCCCCCCAAACCCCCCCCCCCCCCCCCACCAAAAAAAAAATGAGCATTTGTTTCATTGGCTCGGTTAGGAACTCCCATTTTGATCAGATTGCCACCATAAAATTAGTCAAAAGTACTTATTTTGTGCCCAAAGTATGAAATTTTGTATTCCCTTGAACCTCTAAATGAGAGCTGCTGTGCATATTGACCTTCTGCTGCACTTGAAAGGCATCCATGACATTATATGCTAGAATATACAGTACAGCTCGCGCGGATTTGTGTATCAACACTGCACATTCTAGTAAGAGAAATATGCGTGTTTCACTGCTGTGTTTATGTGACATTTGGTACACACCACGTGACATGTGTACTTTTAAATATAAATTTCGTCGCCAGTAATTCCCGTAACTGTTCTTTGTAGATGTTTTGTTTGTGGATGTGTTAATGTGAATGTGTTACCTTAAAATGTGCGATTGGACTTACTATGTAAGTCTATTATATTAACTTATTTTATTAATTTATTTTAATATTTATCAACTTATTTCATTAATTTATTTTAATATTTATGGCGCACTATTTGTTACATGTGCGTGTGGGTACAAAAAAGTTCCTTTGGTATCAAATGTAAACAGTACGTAACACGTTCTGTATTTCAGTTCGGTGTTATTCCAGTCATTGAGAATATTGTATTAATTTCAAACATGAGAATTTTCTGTTGGTTTTTATGAAACGTTTGTAGCGAAGTTCATTTTTGTAATAATAATTTTCAGTTTACGGTTTTAATAGTTATGCAATATGTTTTCTTTACCGAGAGATTTCATTCATTGGCCTTAAGGTTCAATTACAAATTAAAATCGACATGCTGTAGTTAATTTGTAATATTGTCTACTTGCATTTCTTTTGAATAGTAGTAAAATTATGAAACTTTTCAGTATTGTTATAGTTTGGCAATTATAAAGTATTTGCAGAAATAGTTTGTTTTAATTTAAGCGTGACATTAAAAGTGTCCTTGTAGGCTTTACCACATTGCAAGTTAGTTGTTTATTAGACGTATTAGCTTAGTTGAAATATTGATATTGTTTGGGAATTTAACGTTTGGTTTAACGTTGAACAAATGTTGATTTTATTTGGAATATTGGTACATATATGCATATCTTTCACAATATATCTTTAAACATTTCCATTCTAAGTATGTGTCAAACAGTCTAATCTCTTGGTATGTCATTGATAGTTAAGAAATTCATTTTAAATGTTCTAAACCTGATGCTCTTTTAAAAATTTTAAATGGCAATGATCATTTCAATAGTTTGCGGAAAAGCACACATGCTTCTAGTCACTACCAAATCACAGACAGGTTCATGTATTGATACAGATGGTGTCATTAAATTGAGCTGTATCGCTGAACGTGATAACACCCCTTAAGAAACATATGTAATCCAATTAAAATCATAATCTTATGAAATATTTGTAATATCTAAATTTTCATTTTAACTTATGTAATAATTGTAATTAATCCTAATTAATAAAGTTTTTATTAATTTCAATTAACAATATTTTAAAATTACTTTTGCATATTGTTTAAAATAACTATTGCATATTGTTTAAAATAACTATTGCATATTGTTAGAAATGCTTAATTTTATGTAAGGAATTGTGCAGTCAATATCACGCATTAAGCCCCGGTTTCACAACACTACATAGGTATATTTTTGTGCTAGGTGAGCTACAAATTCTTACATGTTGAAAACTATCTTGATGAACTATAAGAAAACAGCTGAGTAAGCTAAGAGAGCGAGTAGCACATTCCAATCTAAATTGTTTCCCAAATTTGGAAAATAAAAGTGCACAGTCGAAGCTTCGAGAAAGTTCCATGACTAAGGGTTAACAGTTTTGATCCGAACAAATATAAAATGTAGGTGAATAAGCGTATCACGTGAGACCACGTGGGATCACGTGAGATACGTATATGGAAAAGTCTGATCAAATTTCAGAAAGTTGCCACTGAAAGAAAATTTAAGGAAATACCGTGCGCGATTCAAGCACTGTATTTACTGGATATTCTTTCAGGCGAGATGTTATTACTTATTTATTTTCAAACCGAAAGTATTGTTTGCTACAAATAAATATATTCATATTTAAATTATCGCTTGCTACTTTAATTTGTTTCAGTTACATTCAATGTAGAGTATTTAGGAAAGTTGTTTGACTGCACAATATCCGAATAAATATATATTGTGTATTTATGATAATTTCTATTTTATAAGTATCACATTAGTAAAACTAATAGTACTGTTTTCTCATAAATAAATAATTTCTTTATTTTATGATTTGATAAAACAATGTTAATGCCTGAAAACTGTTAGTGAAAATGTATAATATTCTGTGTGATTAATTAATATATAATAAGAATCAATATCGTTACATATGTACGTATATATCATAAATGATATTTGTGCGTGCGAATATTTATCTTGTTTTAATAAATTATCACTGTATTTTCTGGATATTCTTTCAGAAAATAAAATGAGCTGTTTACACTACCGACTTATTTAATTATTTACACTTATCATAAATCAAAGAATGCTAGCGCTTAACGCTCATTCTCAGAAGTTAAAGAATGGTTACATTTAATACTAATTGAAATTGAAATATGGCAGAAACAATATTAGAACTGTTAATTACTAAGATTACTAAGAACTAAATAATTTATCGTACGTAAACGAAGATCCCGTCACCCATTACATTGAATAGAAATGATGAAAACCTCAATGCACATAGAATTATATGATTATCACGTACGATACAAAGACGCGTGCGTGCACAGCTGACTGAAAGAAGATCCGTCTCGTGACAATCAGGAACTGTGCGAAAGCGCGAAAATAATAACCTTGCATTTAGGTATAAGCACATGAAGTTTAAATGTCAATTCAGCTATATTAATTATGAATTCGTACTGTTCGTATTCGGCGCTTAATAAAAAGACCCAAATCTGGTCGCTACTAAAAAGACATAGGAAGATTTATTTCCAACAGTGTTTGTATTATTTGACTATTTTCCCACGAATATTTACTCTCTGAAAAGCAAATTAATAATTGCTAAGTGCTTAAATTATTTTGCTTGGATGGAGCGAAGTTAGGTCGAGTCGGCCTTAAAGCCACACAACTTGAAATGAAAAGCATAATTGGGAAACATATTTTATCCATGCCAATTAGAATATATCGGGTGTTTACAAGGTAGAAATGCGCCTTTTGGCGCTTTAAAACTTAAAAATAATCGCGTTTGTTAAAATGGACTTATACGTCTTGAAATCCTATTTTCGGTTTAAAAAGCGGCACCGTTTGAAAAAAATATAATTGCTTGCTAACTAGGCTAAAGATTTAATTGTATCTATGCCAATGAGAATATATCTTGTGGTTACAAGGTAGAAATCCGTATTTGTTTGCGCTTTAAAACTTATAAATAATCGCGTTTGTCGAAATGGGCGTATACGCATAGAAATCCTACTTTCGGTTTTAAAATTTAGAAAAATAATAAATTACTTGCTAACTAGGCTATAGATTTAATGAGAATTTTGCAAGCTTTCAAATTGCATCTAAATGTATTGATTAACATGTATTTCATTTCAAGGTGTGTTGCTTTAAACGATAACAGTCCAAGGGAAAAACATATTCATTTAAAACCATAACAAAAAAACACCAAACTCAAACTCCAAACCCAATCCATTTTTGACGATAAACACCTCGGAATATATTGAAACTGAAATAACAGTAAGGTTATAGTTAATATCGGGAATGGACGTTATCAACATTTTGCGGATTGATTTCTATTTAACATTCGCTCATTATCTTGTATCCTGTCTTAACGGCTTGTTAAGATATTTAGGCAGTCTAACTTAATTTACAAAATCGTGTTTATTTCTCTTTCTCAAATAAAATGACTTGAAATTTATGACATCACTAAAACGATTTGTTTGTGCAATTGAAGTGAGATAAGCATACAAATAACACAAATGTAATGAATGTTAGTTAAATAAAACTCTTTATATATTATCCGGTCTGGGTACTTGTAACGAGGTTGTTCTTATTTTATCGCACATAATGCGCGCACTAAGTTTCTTACTTAGAATTGAACTAGAATATAATATATCTTGTTATATCGCTAATTTATCAGTGTATAATCTTCTACTTATGATAACCGATTTTGCTATCAGACTTTCAACTAGTATCCTCCCAATCAAATCACTTTATCGTACGTCGTCAGTAAACTTGATAAACGGTCACATGAATTTACAAGTTTAAACCGAATTGAATAAGTGTTATTCGTAATTGGTAATGAAAAGATTTTAATGCTTCCACTTGGTTTGTGGATGTTATTGTGTAGTACTGAAAGAAAGGAAATCATTATAGTACATAGAAATTGTTCCCGTGACAGTGTTTATGTGTCATGGAAGGTTTATCCTACTAACATATGTGTAAAATTTGATATGTTTAATTATTCAAATTTCTATCAAACATAAATGTTAACAAATAAAACATCCAAGCACGACATCATAATGTGATTGTTGTATTGCGAATACTTTGGATTTTGTAATTGACATTCTTGTTTCACTGGTCAGAGAAAGGGCAGAAACGGGACAGCAAACTGTTAATGTGAGTATTGTTAATTATAAACATAAACATTTAATAAAAGTTATGGACTAGCGCTGTTATCGGTTTAGGCCGACTCGACCTAACTTCGCATTCATCCGAGCAAAATAATTAAAGCACTAAGCAATTATTAAGTGGCTTTTCAGAGAGAAAATATTAATGTGCAAAAATGGTCAAATAATGCAAACACTGTTGGAAATAAATCTTCCTATGTCTTTTTAGTAGCGACCAGATTTGGGTCTTTTTATTAATCGCCGAATACGAACAGTACGAATTCAGAATTAATATAGCTCAATAGACATTTAAACGACATTTACATAAATGCAAGATTATCTGCGTTGATTTTCACCAGCTTTATTTATAAAGGCTTACTTTTCGTTGTCGACTCGACTCAGGTGCTATTTAAACGTACCCCGGCTACTCTTCAGAAGTATACTACAAACTACCCCGGGTACATAATCGTTGAATATTGAGCTACTTACGTTTGGTTTTTTTTTCAGCATGGTATATGAACTTGGAAAGCTTAAGAGCAAAATCTAATGTTATGTTTTACCAATGTAGCCATTGTTATCATAATCATCATCATCGTCGTCGTCGTCATCATCTTTATCATCAACCTGAGCATAACTATCGTCATCATAAATAGCAGCATATATATGGAATGTTCTTGACTGTAAACAACAGTAACCTATATAACAGTAACATTAACCTATATATTCCAGATCCTAAACATTGTCTAACTACAACATGTTCGGTTTTAAGTGTTTGTGTAATCGTTATTCGTAAAAGATAACCAAACCTAATAGTTGTGTCAAGGTTATCCGCTTCATACGAGTTATCATTGTTTATACAATAGGCATATATTGTTGTATTTAGCAATCTGTATTTCATATCAACTTGATATTGCTTGACCTATTTTAAAACCAGTTCTTCTATAATAATTTCACCAATCTAATACCATTATTATCTGAGTCCTTGCGTTCGTCACGCCCCTTTCCTTTCTGTCTAACCGATACACTAACTTAAAGCGGGTATATACGATTTTGTCAAATATTTATGAATTTATATAAACTGTGTAAAAAACATATATATATATATATATATATATATATATATATATATATATATATATATATATATATATATATATATATATATATATATATATATATATATCAATATAAATTAAAATAAAAGTTAAGAAGAACATGTGTTGAAAAATACGAAATAAGCCAGATATTTAATTCTGAAATTGAAAACGGCTGTACAGCCGAATTCGCCAGCATGTATACCTTACATGTACGATGTGCATCTAAACTCACGAGGGATGTTCCAGAAGTTCGTGGATTTTCGCTATAACTTTAATTTGGTAACATAAATGGACAAACAAATAGCATGTTAAGAATATTTCCTCCTTTCCAAATCTACTCTCCAAATATCATGGAAATACATAAAACAATAAATATATATCAGAGATTTAAACATGTGCACAATGCGCTCACCGACGCACGTGTAACGTTTCTGTTCAACGTCAATGACGTTATGAAGTTAACAACTGTCAAATCTTTTCCACATAATCACCTCCAACGCGAATGCACTTTATGTGTCGAGAAATCCACTTGTCAAAAGTGTCTGTATACCAGTCAGCGTCAAAAGACGACACGATTCGCTTTACAGCAACTGAAAGTTCCTGTTCACTTGCAAAGCGAATACCGAGCAATTGTGATTAAATTCCGGGAAGACGCGGAAGTCCATAGGGGCCAAATCCGGGCTGTAAGGAGGACTTAGGCGCTGTAACGTGAAATTTGCCTTAAATTCTGTTTATCAACGACATTTAAACCAAATTTAAATTCGCGTAACGGTCATACTTATAATAAAATACACGCGTGCGCCGCATGTCGTTACTGAGATCTCTATGGCAACGCGTTTCAAACGCGCTTCATGGAATTCATGCATTTTTAGCTTATATATAAAGTCCGTGATAATTGGTTTGTATAATATGTAAATTGCATTGACTTTTACCAGCAAACTAATAAGTTATAGCGAAAATCCACGAACTTCTGGAACACCCCTCGTAGTTTAACGGTTTATAATACAAAGACGAATGCTTCGGTTATTGTAGGAAAATATGTACGTCACTATCGTCTCGGGGCGCTAATTTGTCTTTGCTGCATTTTATGAAATTCGGCTTTAATGTATATTTTTTCTGGCCTATTTTGTGTAATTGTAACATATTTAACCAGGTTCTCCGAAGGAAAAAACTGGTTATTAGATTGGCTAATGCGGGCGGGCTGGCTGGCTGGCTGGCTGGCGGGCTGGCTGGCGGGCTGGCGGAACAAGCTTGTCCGGGCCATAACTATGTCGTTCATTGTCAGATTTTAAAATCATTTGGCACATTTGTTCACCATCATTGGACGGTGTGTCGCGCGAAATAATTACGTCTATATCTCCAAGGTCAAGGTCACACTTTGAGTTCAAAGGTCAAAAATGGCCATAAATGAGCTTGTCCGAGCCATAACTATGTCGTTCATTGTCAGATTTTAAAATCATTAGGCACATTTGTTCACCATCATTGGACGGTGTGTCGCGCGAAATAATTACGTCGATATCTCCAAGGTCAAGGTCACACTTTGAGTTCAAAGGTAAAAAATAGCCATAAATGAGCTTGTCTGGGCTATAACTATGTCATTCATTATGATATTTTAAAATCATTTGGCACATTTGTTCACCATCATGGGACGGTGTGTCGCACAAAAGAATCACGTCAATATCTCCAATGTCAAGGTCGCCACGACTAAAAATAGATTTATTTTAAAACAAACTTACAAAGGGTGTTAACTTTGTTTGTTCATTTAAAAAGTTCAGTTTGAGTTGTCTCCCTTTATCAGATTTTTTTTCACAATGAAAACCTGGTTTTGTGACAATTTTGTCCCTTGTTTATTAATATATTACAATTAAACACATATAAAAAATCGTATATACCCGCTTTAAAGGGGAAAATAGGTGTTATCAACCCGTTGCGATTGCTGCTAATGGGTTCCTTCTGAGGTTTAGAGTAATTATCATATAAAGCTAAGCAATAAATGTCAGCCGTTCGGGTGTACTTACACAAACAAGGTGACTGTACTAGTGTTTTAATATCTAAATATTATTTTCGCGCTTTCGCACAGTTCCTGATTGTCACGAGAAGGATCTTCTTTCAGTCAGCTGTGAAAGCACGCGTCTATGTTTCTTCAGGGGTGTTATCACTTTCACGGATACAGTTCAATTTAATGACACCATCCCGTATCAATGCACGAACCTTTTTGCGAATTGGTAGTGATTAGAAACATGTGTGCTTTTCCGCAAACTTTTCTGGAAAAGGTTACCAGCAATACGTCATCACACAATAAGAAAATTTTAACACAGCATATTGTCATATATTCAACTTTTTTTCTTATCGATTTTAAAGACATTATAACTTTGGGGTAAGATCATGTGTTAATTGTGACATTTATCCCCGGTTAAAACGAATTTCACATAATCAGTTTGCACATTGTTGGGTTAATTTATTTTTTAGCAATTGATAAAAGAGTCTGTCTTTCTGTTAAGTTTCTCTCCTGCTGGTACAGTTTTATTGTGTTTTTATTTATCGTCTATGAAGATGATTTTTAACTTTCAGTATCCTATATTCATGGACGTCTGCAAGAAGGCATTGTAAAAAGCTGCTAGGTAAACTACCGGCCTGATCAGTTAAAGTCATGCCGAAACGGCTCAAAAACAAACTCTAATCGCCAGGCCGAGGAGGTGGTATATTATTTCCTTTCAGTTTATTTTACGGAATCCCAAAAGTGCGATCTATAATCTCGCCCTTCCTTCCTCAAGGGCGACACACGATACACGATTTATTGCGTGACAATGTGTAGGTTGCCCAAAAGGCGATATATCATGTTAAATATATAGTTCGTCGCCGCGACTGTCGCGCAAAATATCGTGTATCGCTTTGTGTCTCGTGTGTCGCCCTTGATGAAAGAAGGGCGAGATTATAGATTGCACTATCCGGAATCCGTAGTATTTAGCATATGACGATGATTAAATAATTGCATTCGTCAACATTACATACAATTAATAGAATTTGAAACCTTTAACATGAAATGCTAAACAAGTGCATTAAAGACATATGCAGTCAATGAAACCTACAGTTTTTATTGAACGCGTTAGTTTCTCCCTAAGTTAAACAGGAAATATTACAAAACGTACATGTTTATTATTGTAGTTATACATATACATTGTTTAAGATCAAACGCAGTTTTGAAACGAGCGTTTTAATACACACTCGCACTTTGCAATAAAATATTACCAGCCGTTATAGCTGCAAATTTCATGTTGCACACTTTTTGCAATCATATGAATGCAGATATGCTTATATTTTAAGATGATTTTTTATGAACGTTTTTGTACAATTAATAACTCCTGATTTACTATAAGGAAACTATGTTTGTGTTGCTTATATAAATGTAAGTATGCCATTGACATATTAACATTCCATAATGATATAAACTCATCTGTAATATTGTTTCTTGTATCTAACTGCAGAACTGTGTCAATGGCTGACGAAGGCATCAGACGTGATGAACCAGGAGAGGTCCCTAAACAGGTCAGTGTGTCCAGCAGTCACGCTTGGGTAAGACGGTCCAGTTTGTTTCCATTAAAACGATGATTAATTGTATTGATATATAAACACAGTCTATGGTTAAATATATTGCACTTAAGATTGTTGATCATATTTTAAACTTATGATTATGTTATTGCTGACTACTTTTTATCGCATCACATAATGTTAGTTTTATTCAAATTCTTTTGTTGGACATACATAACCACGAAGACGGAAACATATGATATCATTTCGTTTTTTTAATATACACTTACGCTGATATGAATCCTTTATAGGAGTTTATATCAGTCAGTTTGGACATACGTTATATTACTCTTTAACAGGTATGTGATCATGTTCGGTTATATCGAATCACATGCAACAACACAAACACTTCGATACGAATATGTATATATTTTTAATGGAAAAAGCTAGATAAACAAACAAATCGCATTTTACAAATGATGAGCCCGAGATTTTATGACGTCTTAAGTAATATGTCATCAAACTGCCAATTCATTCCCGCTAAAGGAATGAACAGTCGTAATATTGTATTATTATTTCTAATATAATGTTGGCATGGATGTATGGTAAACAGAAACGCAGATTACTATCCTATCTCTTTGTTTTATGTCAGGCCCTGCACCATTAAAAGATTGGGTTGACAAGGCTCGCCGTAATTATGTTTCTAAGCCTCACTTACATGTGACAGTAGCCTGATATTCGCTACACATGTATATCACTTTGTATAGAAATAATTTAAACTAATTTCAGTTTCAAAATGAACAAGCCTCTGCTGAGACTTCTACTTTAATGAATGTTCTGGGTTATGGGCCTCACATCCGACAGGCTCGGAAAGAAGCATACAAGGCTTGGGACAGGCATGCGACTGCAAAGATGCGTGGTATTGCGTGTATCACCACGGGTAGCAAGGCTGAGGGTCTGACCAGCTATCTGGAGAGCGATGTAGACAAGTTGGTTGTTACAAAAAGTGTCATCTGTTTAGAAGATGGTGTTGATTCAAGTAGCGTTCCTGTGGAGATAACCATATTTAGATCCTGCAGTCGTATTAGTTACTCCGGACACTGTAGACTGCTACTAGAGAGATACGGTACACATGTTTCGATTGAAGTGTACAACGCCTTGTGTGATGATGGATTTGGTCGCGGACTATTAAGCAGCGACTTATATGTTAATCATTTGTTGAACTTTAAACTGAGGGAGGGCATAGTACAACATGAGCGTGCTGGACCTTCAACGCCAAAAACAATTGGTGTTCTAAAACGCGATACCGTGAATGCGCTTCATTTTTACTGCCCCAGCATCCTGACAAGATGGGCGGCAAGACATCGCTACTGGCCATCAGCTGACGTCGTTAGGGAGGTTGTATCACTTGGAGCATTTGTTTCTCCTGTTGGGGTTAAAGGCAGCGATTACGAACATGTTGAATGGAGAATGTGTTTTAACACCGGGGAAAACGTACTGATAAATAATCTTAACGACACTCAGGTTAAATTATATGTGCTATTAAAAATGGTGAAGAAAGATGTATTACAACCGCAAAAGAAGGAGGTGACATCGTTCACGGTTAAAAACATTGTATTATGGATAGCAGAAAATAACCCGCACTCATTGTTTCATGAAAGCAGTCTGTTTCACTGGCTTTATGAAGGATTATATGCGCTAAGAGTTGCTATAGATACGAAAGAGCTGCCTTATTACATGATCCCAGGGCGAAATCTGATGGCAGCCTGCGCTCTGGATCATGAGCAGAAACGTTCTTGGATAGCTACTATTGATGAAATGATGACCGAAGGTCCCCGGATGATATTGAGACTACCGATTATACGACAAGCTATTAATGCTCACCCTGAGCCACTACGATGGTACAGCGGGAGAAAGATAGAGTATGAGATGCTGCAGCTGATATGCATGAACAGATTCGCCCTCGGCATGGATGAAGAGACTGATGTTATTATACAGGCAGTAGGCAGTCGTCAGAAGGAGATTGTGAGGGAGGTTATGATGAGGATGATTATGGAAGGGGCTCGAGTAAATGATATACGGAATGTATGGATTAGTATGTTGATGTAGAACGATTACACATATCAACAGCCATTTGACTTGCACTTGAAATTCACATATATAGATGTAAGGAGGTATCGTCTGTTGGTAATTAATTGTTGGATAGAGATGGAGTTGCTGTGGCTGATATGCATGAACAGAATGGCCCTCGGCATGGATAAAGAGACGGATGTTATTATGCAGGCGGTACGCAGACGTCAGAGTGAGATTGGTATGGACGTTAGTATGAATATGATGATGGAAGGGGGTCGAGTAAATAATCATCGTAATGTATGGACAAGTATGATGATGTAAACAAATACACTTATCAAAAGCCATTTGACTTGCAACTGTAACACACATGTATAGATAAGGGGTTGTCGTCTGTTGGTGATTGTTATTTATTGTGTGGAAGAATACTATGGAAATGTAATCTTCGTTAAGAAAACTGTTCATATAAACGTTTGAAAATTGTTGTATTAATCCTATAATGCCTATGAAGCGACGAAATGATGATGATTTGCTGATTTAAAACTTTGATCACATTTTTCGATAACATTATTGTTAAATAGGTGCGCTCACGTAAAGGCAGATCCCCATGTTGAATGTTATCAAGGGTCTTAAAATATATCTATATATATATTTGTGTTATGCTTGACATGCGTCCATGTACGAGTTGTAACCCAATGAACATTAAGTTAATGTGAAAGCAGGTTTAATATGTATGACGATATAATAGAACAACACGCGAATACTTCTCCATTAAGTATAAAGATGTGTTTCGTACCTTATTGAAAGTATTTTTGGAAACAATTATCGATTGATCTATTACAAAACGATGCACTCTAGGTCCATGCTATATAGTAGCTTGTACGTCATGACGATATTCATTTTAAGGTTAAATAGTTGATTATATGTTTTTGTTATTGAAAAGGCTTGTGTTTTGGAAAAGACTCGTTGATCAAACGTCCGCAAATTTATTTAGTTAAGATATTGCTTTATATGTCAACCTGTAATGCTACTGTCGCGATACGATTGTATATATGTAACTGCTGAATTGTAATAGTTTTGTTCTTGCTGCTGTAACAGTATGGCTTACACATCTGTTGTCTTTGTATGTGCCAAATATTAAATATGATCATTTTATTGTATAAGAAAATGTATTATTATAGTGTTCGATTAAACGGTATATGTGGTGCAGATATTGCGTCCGCTTGAAAATCATTTACGCAAATTTGCTTTGAATTTAATAATACACTTTGTATAATTGTCCTTTTTACTCATTTTGCTTTGAAAGCATAATTGTTTCAGTTTATGTTTAAAACTGTATTTATTTATTTACATGTGAATTAAATATTGTTTTATATCTTTGTCATGAATATCATGTTTGATCTGGAACTGGGGGTCTTAGGTCAGCGTTTAAGAGACGTGCGAACAAATTGCTACCCAGGACATGCACGCTTCCTCTATAGCCACCTGTTGTCATGCTGTCCGTGTTTGGTAAATCCGGGAAAATGGACAAAGTAAGCGAATAGACATCATCTTCGCGAATATTCAACATAAGTATATGATGATACTTTCATTGAACCTTCATATCAATTGACATTTGAAGAGCGGGCTTACTAGTATTTACTTAACGTTTATTTTGCTTAAAACATTCTTTATGTACTTATTTATTTTACGTTGTTATTCATTTGCCGCATTAGCCATCTGTTTTATGCCTCTTAAATGTTCTGTCTATGATTCCAAAATGCAGACGTTAAATCATGTTTTATTATTATGCTTAAATTAAGCTAACATCAACAGCAATACGTTGTCAAATAAGACTTTGAAATTATCAATTACTATTTACCTTGAATATCTTCGACTGATGTTTTGGTGGTATAACAATATTACAATTACTGTTAAAACCACTTACCAGTGAGGAACGCAAATATACATAAAAGTGAACTCCTTTGTTTTGAGGTTGTTCTGATTGGGGGTATTTTTCAATAAATGAATGAGTAAACCAATGAATGTTTGAGAGTGCATGAATGAGTATGCATGCATATCGTATTAATAGTTAAAGAATATATGAAATAATGACCTTCCTTTGAATACTAGGATTTTGGTACTATATAACGTCCCGCCCTCGACTGACATGGTCCCCCACGCCTGTTATCATTAAAGCAATTTAACTCTTTCAATATGGAACATATTTGTGGAATCAAAGACCTATAAAATACAGTCTAATCAAAGACTTAACTGGCAAATTTTCGCCGATGATAACCACTTGTTTACACTGTTTAACACTTGTTTAACATTGTATTTGTAACAATCAATCTCAACTTCAAACAATCATTTTAACAACAAAAATGTGATAATCGCCTGAAAATAATTCATAAAGTAATTTATTTATCCGACATCGACAAAGCGGGATCGGTTACCATACACGCGCGGCCATTTTAACAGGTACGCGCTGGTAGCTAACCACGTGACCCCGCCGCGAGATGTTTACGGGAAAGCGCGTGATTTCCCATCCTGGTATATTATACGTCTTTGCTCCACACAAGCACATGTTCTTGATCGACGACTTGCAGAAGATTGGTGACACCATTGCTGGGAGAAATCTTGGTGCGTTACGTTCTATGATTACCACCAGTTTAAAACACAAATAAATTGCCGTTGCTAATGCCAATAATTATGCCAAACACAATTGTTGAACAAATAACACTAGCTCCGGCTTCCTAAAGGTTGTAAAGTCTTGCAATTGAACTCCACAAAGCCATTAAAGCACAACATGACCCTGGTATAATTAATGTTGTAACCAATTGTGTTTCAAGGTTTGATGTATTTAGAATATTATTTTTAAGAATCGAATAGCATTTGACTGCAGTTCATTTATGAAATTTACTTGACAGTTTACACACCCTTCTAAAAGATCTTCAGAAAAGTAATATTCATTTTTTATTATGACCGGTTCAACACATAAAAGATGTATGCTGTAATTTAAACATCCTACGGACAGCAACAGACTTCTATCTGCGTTTCGAATTAAACAGTTACGAGTTGAATTTTAGGAGTAAATTTTATACATAGCGAAATCGCGAAGTGAAATAAAACAGGTCACGTGTTACGATAATCATATCAGAATGAATAGTTTTCGTAAAATAAACCAACATGTTGTATTTATAATATACTAACCCGAATTGATTTCGGCATTATTCATTTGAATTGTCCTGTTTGTTTGTCACTCGAAACGACACGTGTAATTTTAATAATCGTCTTCTCTATGATGTCTTTGTTAATTTGCTGTGTAACCTGTTGCGATCCCATGATCATTATTCGCCTATAATGCTAGAACATTTTGAACTTCAGATTTTGGAGAGTGCTGTAAGTAAACGTACCTGAATATACATAAGATGACGCCGTCAAGGTAAACCCATGAGCATTTGAGAAATACAATACAAATGGGTTCATATAAATCATACATTTTTCATTGACAGTTAACTGTTTATAAAAATAATCCTAATTAAAATCGGGGAAATACTGTCAGCAGTTTTAACAACGTAAAGTTTCTGTCAACAACGCCAGTAAGGAATCTATTTGCGTAGGCTGAGTGCTAATGTATTTTTACTAGTTATCCATGGTTATCTGTAATAATGTTTCTTGACATATCTTTCCAAGATTGATAACCAGCAAGATTGCAGTAAGCACTTCTGAAATATGGCCCTTGAATTATAAAAATGATCATATTAATCCATTTATGCCTAGCGTCTAGAAAAAAAGGCCTTTGCAAACAGCGTAGACCCAGATGAGACGCCGCATAATGCGGCGTCTCATCAGGGTCTGCGCTGTTTGCTTAAAGGAATTTCTGTAAGAAATAGTCTAAATATAGAAATAAATATACTAGACATCCCTAATTTTGGAAATAAATTGATCCAATTTAGAAGGATGGGAGAGTCCACTAGGCATAAATGGGTTAACCTTTCCCAATCTCTTGCGCAAACAGCGCATATAATATGATAAATTAATCTTTGTGATAATCTCATATAATCGATTCCCAGATTGATAATTATGAAACGCATCTGAACCATGGCCCTTGAAGTATAAAAAGTGGCCAAATTTACCTTGTTTTCAGTGTAATTCAACTCGGTTTTCCCCGTATCATCATCAAACTAGGACACAATATCTGTGGACAGTAAATCTCTGCAAAGGACAATAACCAGGAAGATCGCTCGAAACACTTTTCATTAATGGCCCTTGAATAATCTAAATTTGTTCAAATGAATGTTCTTCGTTATCTAACTCAAATATTTTTAATCTAATAATCATCAAACTTGATATTGTAACCCAGACATTTAAATTTGCGTATTTTGTTACAAGTATACACTCTTTTTGATAAAGTATACTTAATCAGCATAATAACTTCAGCATTTTCTTCTTTGAAATGACAAGGTTCAGACGTGAAATATTTAGAAAATCACATCATATAGAAATTCTCTTCCATGTTTTTTTTCCATATTATGCACAATGCAATGAGAGATATCAACGAATTTCCGAAAAGATACAGATGTAGCATCATTACATAATGTTTTCTCTCAATTTATGTTTAAAACTTTTACTATGGTGAGCTATCTAGGGCAATGTTGCCCTTGTTGTCACCATTTAAGGCTACATTATACCTTATCTGGGACGACACTACGCACATGCATTAACCCTTTCAGTGCGGGAACCGAATTTTGAAGGCCTTTGCAAACAGTTTGGATCCAGATGAGACGCCACAGAACGTGGCGTCTCATCAGGATCCAAACTGTTTGCTATTCTGATAGTATTCTTTGAAAAAAATCGAAGAAAATGCTTTTTTTAGAAATTCAGCACACGACATTTTAGCAGAAGACAAATTTCCCAGCATGCAAAGGGTTAAGCCCCGTTTTCCCAGAACGTGGATCGTATAACTACATGTAAATGATAATTACCTCGGATCTGTCAAGCAGAAATGTAAGCACTCGTGAATATTAATCTCGAAGGCCTTTTAGAATATTGAGTGGCGCGATTTCAATGCTTTTGCATAATTTGAAACACAATTCAGAATGACAAATAGTAATTATCACTAATATTGCTCATTGGTTTCTTTCATTAATAATTAATGAGTGCAATGCAATATGCACCGTAGAGCAACATTCAATCAACACATTCAACAGAGTTCCGAAATGCATGCACTTGTGGAGATTTCATAGTGTTTTTTTCATCATGATCCGATGAAGAATATCAACACAAGATTGCTGTACAAACACAGCGTAGAGGTATGAGCGGTTTCGAGCATAGCTGTATCATACCACTATTGACTTATTAACAAGTGATGACGGTCAAATATTGTTATGATTTTAAGTCGTTAGTTTTATACTAAAATTGACTTAAAAACATGTATTTAAAATTCAATTATGTAGAAAATAACACATGAGCATACAATAAGAAAAGGTTACAAACTGGAAATCGAACCCGATCTGGAAGGTGAAATGTCTAACACTATTTTACTTTTGAACGCAGTGCCTACCGTTAAACAAGAGGTCTCACTTGAATTGGAAATGACAATGATGATTGTCACATTATGGTTAGAAATTATGGGTGGAATATATGGATTTACCTCATATAAAAAATATTGAAAATTTTATCAAAATGGCCAGTAAACATGACAGTCACAAAGTGCACATATGTTCAAATAAGCTTATCGATGAGGGAGAGATTAAAGAATAGTATAGTTGACACAAGGCCAGGTATGTTTGTATTGGTCAGGCAATAGTGTTTATTCAGTTAAATCTCTCATCAAAAGGTTGGATAAAGCTTGTAAATATTTTAGTGGTTTGTTTATCCCGTTCCCAGGGCTTCATTGATTCAGTATCTTAAGTAATGTATCCAATAAGAAACAACCACGCATAGAACACTGACCAATGGAATTCATAACTGAGTTTCACGGGCCGGATGTTAGAGGGAAACAAAAGGGAGTTAGCGTTTAGACTTGGAGGTGTACGGATCGAGAAAGATACGATCATGTAGCTATCAGACTGTATTTGTATAACCGAAAATATTAAGTATGTTAGACATTAAATTGGACTAGAAACTGATACATGGTGTTGTTGAATATTTTACCCTGTATTATGCAGAGAAATTAACATAAATAGAGCGGCACGAGAAAATGGGAGTTAATGAAAAACTCGTCATCTTGGCAATTCGCGCATGACGAGATATCGAATGATAGGCTACGTACCGGTAATTCTAGAGTAATGAACATTGCCAGTAACTATGTGTCGTCCATGAACTATGAACGATTACGGGACACAGGACGTTAAATGGTGCTCGTGAACCAAGGATTCGAACAAAGAAATACTACCACTAACGATTACGAAGCCATGAAAAACAACGCGAAGAAACTCCGTTTCGGCAACTTCTGTAACCAGTAACAACAACCGTGAGCCGGGAACAACGACATCAGACCGCACACATTCTGCAACTTCCGGTGAGTGACTGTTTTATTTCCTAACGCTTGTATCAAAATGGCAAATCAAATAATCCCTGAATTATTTCAAAATTTAAATGAACAAATTAAAGATGTTAAAACGGCCATAAGCACTCAGACTATTTCACAGGTTGTACAATCATTTGATGGAAATTCAAAAGAATTTAAAAATTGGATTAAAAATGTAGAAAAATATGGAACACTTACCAATTTAGATGAGAATAAATTAAAATTTGTTGCTTACCAATCTAGTAAAGGGCTTGTTAGTGATTACATACATCGTTTTTTGACTGATGATCCGACAGGGACATGGACTGATTTAAAGGAACAGCTTAAATTAAGATTTGCAGAAATTCAAGACCCACAATACGCTTTCTCATTATTAAAGACGACTAAACAAAAGACCGACGAAAATGTTCAAATATACGCTGAGCGACTTTTATCTCTTGCGACTGACGCATACGAAAATATTGAAGGAAATTTAGACTATAAAGAAAAACAGTTAGTAGAAATTTTTATCGACGGATTATCAAACGATTATTTGAGACTTAAATTAATGCGCGAAAATCATGCAACGTTATCAAATGCTTTAAAAAGCGCTATACATGAGCAAAGTGTCAGAGCTAGGTTTGAGTTACGATCACAAATAAATGGACTTGATAACATTACGACCGATAATATTCAGACAGGTATCGATTATATTAGGTCATCTATTGTTTGCACATATTGTAAGAAACACGGTCATTCTATTGAAATCTGTCGCCGTAGGCAACGCGAGATAAGTGCATATACGGTAGGGCGGAAGGGTCATACGATAGATCAAAACGGTAACAGGCACAAGAACGAATATGACAAAAATTGGAAAGATAAAATTGATTGTTGGAATTGTGGTAAATTAGGACACTTTAGTAGAGAATGTACTCAAAGAAAAACGTACATTAATCGAAAAAACTAGGAAATTCTTACCAAAAAGGGGTCTATGGTAAGAATGAAGAAGTCGAGACATATAATATCGCTTTGTGTGGTAGTCCAAATTCTTGTGTTATTTCAACAGGTGGTTATCAATTTAGGAGCTTGATAGACTCGGGCGCTCAAGTCAGCATCGTGAGTAAACGTACTTATGATATGTTAAAACAAAAACCCGCACTGATATTTCAAAAAGTAAATCTAAAGTCGGTAAATGGAAATTCATTACATGTCCACGGAAGTGTAAAATTGAGATTCAAAATAGGGAGCATATATAAAGAGCACATGTTTTTTGTAGTAAGTAACGTTAATAGAAATGTTATTTTAGGAAGAGACTTTTTACAAGATAATGGTGTCCGTTTATACTTTGATTTAGGATGTTTGAGGATTGATAACTGTTATGTACCTCTAGAAGAAGATGTACATCTTTCAACGATAGCGAGATTAACTAGACATACTGTGTTAAAACCACAAACTGCATATAGACTCTTTGCTCAAGCTAAAAGAAACTGCATACGTTCAAATACGAATTATGAATTCAATGGAATAAGCAATTCTTTCTTTGATAATGAACCCGGTTTAACAATTGTTAATTCAGTCGTCAAGACAACGCGTGATAGACAATTTCCCATTTTAATTATAAACAATACGCACAAAACAATAAGGCTTAGACGACACTGTGCCATAGGGCGAATAAAATCGGTAAATGATAATGAAATATGCTCAGTACAAGAAGTTATTAAAAATAATCAGCCGAAATCAGGTTTATCTAAAGATGAAATCTTATCAGATTTACGTGTAGATGAAAATCAAAAAGAAAATATTCTACCGATACTCTTAAAACACAGAACTCTCTTCGCAAGAAATAATTTAGAATTAACACAAACTTCAGCAATAGAATTTACCATAGACACAGGGGATCATCCACCCATTAAATTAAGGCCGTTTCGAACACCATTAAACAATAAGGTATTCATAGATAAAGCCATCGACGAAATGCTAGACGCAAACATAATAAGTCCGTCAAGAAGTCCGTGGAGCTTCCCTATTGTTTTAGTAGATAAAAAGAAAAATAACCATGACTCAAACAAAGATAATAAAGACGAGAAAAGGTTTTGTGTTGATTTTAGACAATTAAACAAAATTACAAAACCAATTGCCTATCCATTACCATTAATAGATGATATATTGGCGTTATTAGGTAAAAGTAAATATTTCACCAGTTTAGATTTGATATCGGGATATTGGCAAATACCTATAAAGGAAGAGGACAGAGAAAAAACGGCTTTCGCTTCGGGATTCAGGGGTCTATTTCAATTTAATGTTATGCCCTTCGGTGCCTCCTCCGCCGGTGCTATATTTCAAGAATTGGCTAATAAAGTACTCAAAGGTTGTGAGAGCTTCGCTGTGGCGTATCTAGACGATATTTTAATATTTTCACCTGACTTGCAATCTCATCTATCACACGTAGATACAGTACTACAGAGTCTCAGTAAACATAACCTAAAGCTAAAACTATCAAAATGTCAATTCTTACAAAGAGAGACTAGATACCTAGGCTTCATCGTAGATCAAAATGGTATAAGGCCGGATCCGTTAAAAGTGGAAGCGATCCGACAATTCCCTAGGCCAATGTGCGTGCGCGATGTACGATCTATCTTAGGCGCAGCGGGATTTTATAGGAGATTCTGTCCGTCGTATTCAGAAGTAGTCGAGCCACTCATTAATCTCACGAGAAAGAATGTCCCATTTAAATGGTCAAAACAATGCGAAGATAGTTTCCTACAATTAAAAGACTCATTTACGCAAATCCCTTATCTTTCATACCCTGATCCAAAAAAAGGTTATATTCTCTATACGGATGCATCTGATAAATGCGTCGGAGCCTGTTTGACTCAAAAATGCGACAGTGACGAGACCGGGGATTATGTGGACGAAAAGCCGATATTTTTCATATCGCACAGATTAAGCCCCACACAATGCAAATATAGTACCATTGAAAAAGAATGTTACAGCATATTTTACAGTCTAAGTAAATTGCACCATTATTTACACAATGCTGAATTTGTTATAAAAAGTGATCACAAGCCGCTTAAGTATTTATTGGAAAGTCCGATGCAAAACAAGAAAATACAATTATGGGCCTTAAGTATAGCGGGTTACAACTGCAAAATTGAATATATACCGGGAAAAAAGAATATTATTGCTGACTTTCTAAGCCGACCTCCAAAAACCAAAATAAAGAATAATCAATGCGATCAAACAGAACTAGAATTAGATATTAACGATAAACATTTTACAATCAATTCGCAAATAAATAAACAAGACCAAACACGCGAAATTAACGTAATCGACTCTACAAACATTGACCACAAGCAAATAATCGATAATATTATTACCCCGCAGCCAATCCCAGTCGACGACACAGCGTCGAACAATAATATTTCAGGGCTTAATATGCAAATAGAACAAGAAAAAGACCCTCATATATCTGAGATTAAAGCTAGATTAAGATTAGGGAAACAGAACAAGAGTGAAGATGATAGATATTTAACGGTTGATGACATACTGTACTACATATCAAACGTAGATGAGGAACCTACTCTCAGGCTGTTTGTACCTAAACACCTGACTGATTCAGTTGTCAAGCAATACCATGATGAAAACGGACATCCTGGGTCTCAAAGGCTTTTCCAGACACTAAAAGAGAAATATTACTGGCCTAAAATGTTCAAAGAATTGAATGATTATGTATCTAAGTGCATTATATGTCAAAGTAGAAACTTAAAAGCAATTAAAGCTCCCATATCGTCAGATACCTCCATACCGCCGTTTCCGTTTTCAGTTGTTTCCATAGATATATGCGGTCCATATCCGAAAACGCTTTCCGGAAATAGATATATAATATGTTTCGTAGATCAATTCTCAGGATACATAGAAGCTTTCGCTTCGCCTCATAAGTCGTCTGATAGCGTAATACACCTGTTAATGAACGAGATTTATTGCCGTCATAGTTGTCCTATAAGAATTATAACTGATAACGGAAAAGAATTCACAAGCACAGCTTTCACGGAAACATTAAAATCAATGAACATTGACCACGTAAAGACGACAATATATCATCCCGCGTCTAATGGCATGAACGAGCGTTCACATGGGACTATGAATAATATACTATCAAAACGGGTTCAAGAAAATGTACAACAATGGGACGTACATTTAAACATGTCTTTAGCGGCAATGAGATTTTGTACATCCGAGACTTCGAAGCACACACCGTTCTTCTTACTTTTTAATAGAGACCCTATTCTTCCAATAGACAACTTGTTAAAGCCTAGACGTAAATATCACGGTGAAGATTATCATAAAATAATATTAGAAGAACAACACAAATCATTTAAAAAGGTATGTGCCCAAATTCAAAAATCGAAACGTAGACAAGCTGATTATGCGAATAAAAATACGAAAGATATTAAATTCGAAATCAATGACCCCGTTTACTACAAAAACTTTCAACGAACAAATAAATTAGACAGTAAATGGAGGCCATATTATCGTATAATCGAACAAAAGTCGCCGTTAACATACGTAATAAAAAATCAGTTAGACAACTCAACTATTAAAGTTCACGCTGATCAAATAAGACACGCAAATATCGATGAATGGCCAGTGATAAATCAACCGTTAGCGCGCCCGATTAGAAAAGCAAATTTAGCCTTTGCGGACGACACATTATCTTCTGATAGCGATTCAAATACGTCAGTACATGGGTTACCTGTAATTACGCAACAGACCCGACAGATTAGAGATAACACGGATGACGAGGAAAACATACCGCTCGCTGAATTGCAAAAACATTTGAGAAACAAACAATTCGCGGATATACAGTCAAGCTCCAGTGAATCAGATACGATGCATTACAATAACGGTAATTCACAAAACTCACCTGTACGTACGTTTGAAAATGATTCTTCAGACGATCAGATGCAAATTGACGCGGTAGCGTTAAAACACAAAAAACGAAAATTGACAACAAAGACTTCACGTTCAAATAACGCAATGAAGAAGGCAATTTTCACGTGCCTTCAGACAATGGCTGAACACATGTAAATGGATGGACTACAAAATAAAGCGAGATAGATGTCGAGACTTAAAGACCCCCAAACTTTTGTATATAGAGAAATATGTTTTGAATGTATATGTAGTATATATGTAAAAACAGGATTATAGAGGACGGTATCGTCCGATTTTGATAATGTATCGTCATTAGCATGGATATACGGGTTTAGAATGAAATGAAAATGTCATACTTTAGTATACGGGTGAAATACCACTTATCCGTGCGCAATAGCAACCAGCTCTGAAACGTAATAAAACTTTTGGGAGATATTAACATAAACTAACACCCGATTTACGATTTATTTCAAGTATGAACACGAATACATTTACACCCAGGGTGGGATAAATAAATTGAAAAGTTCAATACCATACGTTAAGATTAGGAAATTGAAGGATTATATAACTGACAGACGGTTGATTGACGAACAGGTCAACCTATTGACATATAGGATTGTTATTACATCATTTATCGTTGTAACGGTAAATATGAAAGCGGTCAACAGAAAATCTTATTTGTACAGGCTATATAAAGTTTTATGTCACACCGAATAATGAAGTTTGAATAATTTATTGTACAAATATGGTTTCATTTCCCCAATGTAATTCCATTATCGGGAACATCTGTTGATATGGTCTTAGCTCTATATAAACAATTAGGCTCGTAGGTCAACGTTACTTCAAACTAATGATATTTAAATAATTGATTATATAAGTGTGATTCCAATTTCTCAAGGTAAATAACGATACAAGTTCGGATTGAATGTATATCGGGATCTGCATAATTGATTATAAGAGTGTTCGGTATCGTTCCAAACGACGCACAATACCTGTATCGTATATCGACCTAATCTTATTGACCGATGCTTTCGTATGTTTGCACATAAAACATTATACAAATATACGCGTATCAGACCAGCTAATGATAACGCACTTGACAACGACGTAAATTAACGCTAGCTTATGCCCTACAGCTCTCAAGTAAACACCTTTTTAGGCGTAGATAACATTTTAACACAGTTTGTAAATATCCTTCAAAGCAACACAGTCCTTTTATTAGTATAATGCAAAAGATACAACTATATTGCTATAATACATTAAATTTTTGATACTGATCATATATATAGTTTTTTTTCGTTTCTTTATAAGAATAACTACATTAAGACAAGGGATTTTGTTTGTAAATTTTTGTTCTCTAAGTAAATAAAACATAATAAAGCACAATGCATTTTATTTAATAGACAAATGCGTATAGTTTAAATTAAACATAATGAATTTGTGTCACGAGAATCGCGTTTCTTTAGCACATTAATTTTATTTGGGTATATCTTATCATAGGTGTGAATAGTAATCTGAGTGCTTATATAGCAAATTCCATTAATATGTAAATAAAAGGCCCGTTTATCATTTCATGTAATTGACCCTATAAGATTTGCCAATGCGATACAAGTTAAGGAGAAAAGCAGCGCTCCTGACATCGTTGGCGTGGTTTGCCTGCAGCAACATGCGTTCATAACGCATTTGAGATCGTGATCAGATCTTAACACCCCGACAAAGAAGAAGAATATGTCATCGACCGATATCTTCGACGACGATGTATCCGTCGAGAATCAGTTGACGTAACAGACGACTTCAATTAGGATCCAACATTGTCGACATGGATCCAAATTGTGAACCAGCATCAGTACCATACAACGAGTGGACTGTTAATGGACATTTCACGCGTCGTCGAAAATGATTTTTAA
Source organism: Dreissena polymorpha (assembly GCF_020536995.1). NCBI lineage: Eukaryota > Metazoa > Mollusca > Bivalvia > Myida > Dreissenidae > Dreissena > Dreissena polymorpha. The sequence goes on along the minus strand of NC_068361.1, from coordinate 1,926,777 downwards.
AGATACGATGATATGAATGGACTTGATGATGAAAAATCGCGCGTACTTTGTACATATATTAGGTGAACATTTTATCGTCTATGAACTTATATATATATGTGTGTTACCTTTATTACATGTACATAAACACTAATTATAATACTACAGTCATGAATGCAGACATTCTCCAGAACTAGATATAATAAACGTTTGAAGTATTCTAAATCGTGCAACAGCCGAGGACCAACAGCTTCTCCGACCGACCATCACCGTCTTCATTCGGAAGCCGTCGTTTCAATCGACTGCATGTTACCATCTACAACCAGATGTCAAATACTCTCCAACCGGACGTCTCATCTCTTCACCTAGACGCCACATCGCCTCCAGCAAAGATGTCAAAAAGGGACACTATTCGTATCGGATTTCCCAAATCAGTGACGCATTCCACGTCATTGTGATTGACATTGACTATTTAAATATTCCGACGTTTTATTATTTCAGCAGAAACATTCGATAAAAATTTAATTAATAATATGCAGATTTTCATCATATATATGTTTTAGTCACTTATGTTCTTATGTTTGCGTGTTTGATTTTTTCATCGTATGTGTTAATATGTTTTCGTTTACTTCCATACTTAAATTCTTAAAGATTTTTCTGTATCCTAAAATACATAAAAATCAAATTGAGGGGATAAGTTGTGTCACATTATGGTTAGAAATTATGGGTGGAATATATGGATTTACCTCATATAAAAAATATTGAAAATTTTATCAAAATGGCCAGTAAACATGACAGTCACAAAGTGCACATATGTTCAAATAAGCTTATCGATGAGGGAGAGATTAAAGAATAGTATAGTTGACACAAGGCCAGGTATGTTTGTATTGGTCAGGCAATAGTGTTTATTCAGTTAAATCTCTCATCAAAAGGTTGGATAAAGCTTGTAAATATTTTAGTGGTTTGTTTATCCCGTTCCCAGGGCTTCATTGATTCAGTATCTTAAGTAATGTATCCAATAAGAAACAACCACGCATAGAACACTGACCAATGGAATTCATAACTGAGTTTCACGGGCCGGATGTTAGAGGGAAACAAAAGGGAGTTAGCGTTTAGACTTGGAGGTGTACGGATCGAGAAAGATACGATCATGTAGCTATCAGACTGTATTTGTATAACCGAAAATATTAAGTATGTTAGACATTAAATTGGACTAGAAACTGATACATGGTGTTGTTGAATATTTTACCCTGTATTATGCAGAGAAATTAACATAAATAGAGCGGCACGAGAAAATGGGAGTTAATGAAAAACTCGTCATCTTGGCAATTCGCGCATGACGAGATATCGAATGATAGGCTACGTACCGGTAATTCTAGAGTAATGAACATTGCCAGTAACTATGTGTCGTCCATGAACTATGAACGATTACGGGACACAGGACGATGATGATGATGATGATGATGATTATGATGATTATGATGATTATGATGATGATGATGATTATGATGATCACGATGACGATGAGCATGATGATTTCTTGTAGAAAAGTAAGTGATGAAGAATGTGTTTAATAACCTGTTGACATTGTATATGATACCCTTCGTTCGCACTCAAATATTTACAGTTAGTTTGTAAAACGCCACTGGGAATTGTATGGATCTTTATAGGAAATTGAGCGCACACGCGTTGAATAACCATCGTTTAATCTTTGATAGATATTCATATGATATATTTTTGTTTCTCGTTTTGTCGCGTGGAGAATAAATCGTTAAAAATTGAAGCTATATAATTCACTATCTATAAGGCTTTGAACTGGAGTACAAACTCATAATTACGGCTTCAATATTCATGAGCTTTCTGTGATATGGTAAGGAACAGAGAGTCCATGAATATTTCACGGATCTACCGGGGTTTGTCTGATTTAGATCATTTAAAAGTGTTCATTAGAGCTGGATATTGAATGTACGAACCTAACAGCTGATTAACCCTTTCTCTCTCAGAAGCAAAGTGAAAATGGCTGCGTGTAAACAGCATAAAACCAGAACAGCCTGCGAATTACTCGCAGTCTGTTCAGGTTTAATGCTGTCTGCTGCTCATCAGTATCTCAGGGTTGGACATGAAGCCTTTAAAACTTGAATTCAGTAAGAAAGGTCTTTAATTACATTTAACTTTCTAAGGAATGCGTGAAAATACGTATCTAAGGGATAAAAACTGATTAAGAACATGGGCTGTACCCATTTAATCCTATCGCACTTGATAAGCCCGAACGCAAAAATGGCTGAAATAGAGGCTGAGCGAGATCCACCAGCCGTTAAAGGGGAGTTGAAAACGCAAGCTTTATGACGTTTCTAAGGAGTTAGAGACGTACGGACGAACACGTTCAGAGCCTAATGCCTCCATGACAAGCATTATGTCCACTCCGTAGGGGCATAACAGTGTACATCATGGATGTTATAGTGAGGGTCAAATGAGCTCGATGAAGATCAACATCATCTTTTTTAGACTACCGTGCAATAGTTAAAAAATCCTGAATGCGTTTCCACTATTCCAAGAATTAGCATCATCTGCGAACAGTGATACGATCAATTCAATCACAAACGTGTACATCTACAATGCCAAACCTGACTGAAGTTTTTTTCTAATCAAGTCATGTCCATATAGATAGTTCCGGTCTATATTGTATGATACCAAAACGTCAAGTTTTAAAGAGACTATAGCCTACTTATCACTCTTCAAACACAATTACTCTAGGACAGGGTTTTAAAGGGGCTTCTTGAAAGATTTTTGTATGTTTTTAAAATATCTTTACATTACTTTCTAACAAAACTGTAATATTAAGAATAATTTTAAATTAATTAAAATAACAAGAACAAAAGATAGACATAAAATGTGACTACGCTAGGGATCGAGTCTGGGACCTCTAGAAGCAAACGTTTGCCCTTTCCCGTACTGAATATTGTGTCCGCCTACCGACCGGGGTCACGGGTTCGACCCTCACTGTCGGAGTTTTCTTTTAATCTCTGCCTAAGTACTGGTTCTACCCAGGAAATGTACACTAGAGCGTTTCAATAAGCCCTAAGCTGTCGATGAAATCGAGATAAATTAAACAGCTATAAACTAAACTAGCATATAAATCATTGCCAGTTCAAATTTGACCGTCAAGCGATGTTCTTTTCCAGTTAGCATTTCTAAGGACTGACTCGTGTCCCCGAGGGTACGCACGTTCCGATGAAGGACAAAACATTTAATTTCCATGCTTCAAGCGTTCCTGCATAATTAATGATAAGCTCGCTGTAGGACAGCCGGAAGATAGATCGACCTGTCACCGCATCCGTTTCGCATTATGATTTCCGTATATATTATTTAAGAGAATTTAATTGGTTCCAATGACTTCAGGCATGTTTCTTCCATATAGTAATGGTTACGTTTCGTAATTTCGGAAGCATTATATTTCACAGTCGGTTTATGTAAAATTAATAAAGATAATATATTACGTATGAGCGTTTGAGCAAGACATTATGCTGTTCCATATAGAAATTCAACAATTGAACAAACTTTGTTTTAATTTAGTTGTATTTTTGTTTACTGCATCACGCTTGACTTCTTTTATATTCAAGAGTATATCGTGATGCATTATAGAATTCCCAAATTCTTGGAGCCCATTGGCAAAAGCTTATATGCATACTTTTACTATTATTCCTTAATGCCGTCCGAATTCGTTTTACAGAACAGAACAGAACAGAATAGTTTATTTTTGACTTAAGCATGTGAAGCTCATCGTCATTAACATACATATAAATAACAGCATGCGTTGAAGTACACACAAAAACACACATCATTTTAAAGAATAAATAATCTAAATAAACACGAAATAAACATAGTTCGTGAACATATTTCGTGAGAATGGTACATGGATGGGTTTAATACACAGTGGTCACACAATGTTATGCATATAGGTTTACAAATATAGGTATAATTACATATTTCTGACCTTATTTTTTGTAAAAATGTATTTGTATTTAACACTACATATATATGACATTTTCTCTTATTTTAAAGCATGTTAAACAATACATGGCTAGCTTTCTTAATACAGTTTTGTTTGAGCTATTAAGTAGTTTAATAAACTTGAACATATTTGGCCGGATTCTATAATAGTTCGGAATTAATGCATTCCTAACATCATTATAATAAGGACATTTAAGAACAAAGTGAAATTCATCCTCGATGTCATTAAGGTTACATAATATACATTTGCGTTGATCTCTGTCAATATTCTGGTGTCTGCCCGTTTCTATGGATAATTTGTGAGAGGACAAACGTAATTTTGCAATAATGTTCCTATGTTTTTTGTTGTCAACAATATCAAGATACGATGATTTTTCAAAAACCGGTTTGAGTTCCTTATATAGGATCATTGAGCTACACGACGTCACACTGACATCCCAGTTGGTAATATACTGGTCTCGTAATCTGTTTTTGAATAACGGGATAAAGTGATCATTGTTAACAGATTCGGGGAATAGCCATACATCGGTGAAACCGGTTTGGTTAAGAATGTCCCGTATTTTCGATGACCAATTGTTAGCATTATTTTTACGTTCAATTTCTAATCTTTGTAAAACTACAACTTGTTTAAGAATACAATTTCCCTGTTTCACAGTATGTAATTTCAAAAAATATTTAACCATCCTGACATATCTGTCGATATGCAAGGGAAATCGACCAACTTCGGCATATAGCGATAGTGAATTTGTTGACATTTTTACGTTCAATAGTCTTTTACAAAATTTACGGTGAACGCGTTCAATATTTTCCGCTTTGATGGATCCCCAAACTTCGCAGTTATAGTTTAAAATGGATGAAACATATGCGTCAAATAAATTTACAGTTTTTACAGTTATGTCCTATCGTTTATTACTATATCGATGATATGTTTCCTTTAATAGCATTTAGCAATCTTCAAAGCGCCCATGTGAATTATCACCGCATTTGAATGCACAAATAACCTTAAGGGTGCTATAAGGGGTCAGAGCTGTGGATTACTCCTTGCTTTAAAAGAATTCGGTTGTTGTTAGTTTCATCGCGTGGTGCAGTTTTGCCATATAACTGCACTTCATGGACACTTTATGAACCCTTTGCATGCTGGGAAATTTGTCGTCTGCTAAAATGTCGTCTGCTGAATTTCTAAAGTTATAATTTTCTTCGATTTTTTTTCAAAGAATACTATCAGAATAGCAAACAGATTGGATCCTGATGAGACGCCACGTTCTGTGGCGTCTCATCTGGATCCAAACTGTTTGCAAAGGCCTTTAAAATTCGGTGCCAGCGCTGAAAGGGTTTACAAAAATGTTAACGACAACCTTCACGTATTACTGAATAAGTCATGAAGAAATATTCTATAGAAAGTAGCTGTAATTGCGTTGGTAATCTGATGTCATCTGACGTACTGACAATCCGTTTTCTTTACAGAAAACACATATCTGGCTTTTTCCGTTGGATCACGTAACAATATAATTGAATATTAGTCTATCAATTATTAAGCGAGTGAAATTGATTGGGCCTATGTTCTTTGAATCGTTAAGTCGCGTGTAAATAATAACAATAATTGCTAATTAGTAACAAATGAGTGACTGGAACGAGGTAAAGGCAACAGTGGAGGTCCGTCTTGGAGTGACGTCACAGCCACAAGTATAATACTCATATTAATGATGATGATGATGACCACGATATCTAATAATAATTACGACGATGACGACGACGATGAGGATGATTTAGTTGACATTGATATTATCGTTGTTTTATTTATATATTTATTTAAATATCATTCTTTTATCAGAAAAAACAGAACATTATACGTTCAATTTAAACATTTATAGCTCATTATCATTAATACTAAAACATATTTTATAATTACAATAACATGCGTTTGAAATCATAATAAAGAATGCATCATGTCAAATTTAGATCAAATGAAATAAACATTATAAAATATCAAATAATTTGCGTGAGAATATCACACGGTTAACCTTTGCACTAACACAATGATGACTTAGTGTCAAAATTGCAATCAGAAATATAATATTGTGCATTTGTTTTCTTTGTGAAGGAAAAAACCCTTAACTTGTATTACATATATAAAAGATATTTTATCGCATTTAAAGGAATATGAAACAAAACACGGAGAGTTGTTTTAGTACTGTTTTGTTTAAACTATTTAGTAGCTCAATAAACTTGTACATTTTCGGGCGGTATCTAAAAAACTTTGGAATAAATACATTCTAAATATCGGAATATTGAATAAGGCTATTAAAATTACAAAGTGATATCCACATTAATTCCTTTATCACAATAGTCTGGGTTTGGTACACAAACGTGTCTTGTTCTGATAAAACTGGGCATAATACATGTGCTTAAATTGTCGTCCCAGATTAGCCTGTGCGGTTCGCACAGGCTAATCAGGGACGACACTTTCCGCCTAAACTTGATTTTCGGTAAGGAGGGACTTGCTTGAAACTAAAAATACCATTAAAGCGGAAAGTGTCGTCCCTGATTAGCCTGTAGGGATTGCACAGGCTAATCTGGGACGACACTTTACGCACATGAATTAAGCCCAGTTTTCACAGAACAAGACACTAATAGTCCGGGTTTGGTGCACAAACGTTCATGCAACAGTGTTAATATATCAAATACAGAATTCTTCATTTGACAAAAGCGGGATATCAAAGTTATTGGTCATGACAGTATTCCGTTCAATTATTGTATCATAAATAATTATATCAATACCATCAATAGTAATTGATATTGAAACTTATAGCGGTATACATGACCCGCGTTCTGGGAAAACGGGGCTTAATGCATGTGCGTCAAGTGTCTCTTAGGTGAGACTGTGCAGTCGGCACAGGCTAATCAGGGACGACACTTTCCGCCTAAACTGCATTTTCGCTAAGAAGAGTCTTCCCACAAACGAAATATACCATGAGCGAGGAAAGCGTCTTTCCTGATTAGCCTGCGCAGTCCGCACAGGCTAATCCGGGGTGACACTTTACGCACATAAAAGACCCGTTTTCACAGAACACGGCTTATATATTTTATGTTTTTCTTTGGACACATGCACCGCTATGCACGCAGAAGACGTATTGATATCGACATAAGAGGGTACATTTCATACGAGTAAGTCGAGAGACGCGGTTGGCGGGCCTCTACGTCCGTTCATCAGTTATGCATGCCGTCGCGGCAATTTGTGTGGGTGACAAGGGCAGTTGTCGACAGAAGAATACCTGCATAACAGTTTCGTACAGACCCTTGGATTAGTGGCATGGTGTCACACGGTTAAAGGAATTTTCGAATTAATCCGTGTTTTTAATATTTCGAAATATTGCGGATACTTACGTGTAGTTGCATATCAGAAGTAAGAATAAGATATAAAAACGTTGTAACAGGAAATTAGTCAGTCTTGATTATTTTTTTATTGAAAAAAATCTGTAATTTTCACTTATATCAACATAAAAGACGAAATTTTCATAAGAATTTTAATATTTATTTATGTCATGTTTTATTGTTTTCATTTGTTATCCCCCGCCATAGGCGTTTTGGCGTTGTCCGTCTTTCCGTCTTTCCGTCTTTCCGTCCTTCCGTCCGTCTTTCCGTCCGTCCGTCCGGAGCCATATCTTGGAAGTGCTTTGGCGGATTTCATTGAAACTTGTTATGAGTATATATATGGATAAGAGGATGAAGCACGCCAAATGGCATTGTACACCAACCGTTAATAACGGAGTTATGGCCCTTAGTATCTTGAAAAAAAATATGCTTTTTTGAGTGTCCAGAAGCATATTGGCGGGGGATATCAATGCAACGAATTTGCTTGTTTATTTCTACATTTGAACTGAAATTAATACCAAAATGCCTGCTATGCATTTTGACCGAACACGCTCAAACGTTATCAAATAACTGCTTTTAAAACGGGGAATACAAAAAAGCTAACACAACAAGTTAAGTAACAAAGATAAGATACGCAAAAATATGTTTTAAAACTACTTATAACTAAACCCATGAAAGATAAATAAGAGGGGGCGTAGAACATATTCGGGACTTTAAACTAAAAGCGTGCCCCGAAGAAAGGACATGCGGTCTTCTTAATTAGTATGAGTCCCGGGGTAAATAGACAGGTAGGACTTTAGATCCCAATATATTATACGGGATCCTAAGCCATTTAACAGACACAAAAACATGTATATCAATGTTGTTTCCTATTAACACTTAATTTAAACAAATATACCAGGATTTTAAGTTTATTTAACGGATAAAAACACACAAACCACGACATACCCCCCCCCCCAACCCCCCCCCCCCCCCCCGATGATATTGAGAGATGCATGTATGATGTATTAACTTTTGAATTTTTAACTTTTATTGAAAAAAAAAGACGACGCCTTGTGCTGTTTGTGTAATTGGACTCCAGGAGGATAGCCCTCCGGCCAAGTATTGTGACCACCAACCTAAACTCACATTCTCATGGGAATTGAACCCAGGTCGTTGTGGTGAGACGCTCATGTACCAACTATAGCGCAAACAAGACAGCCTATTGATAATTGCATAACTCGGTAATTTGTTGATAATTTGATCCTCGTTCTGGGAAAGCTGGACTTAGAGCATGTGTGTAAAAAGTCGTCTTTGATTAGCCTGTGCGGATCAGGGACGACACTTTCCGCTATAATGGTATTTTTTTAAATAAAGCCTCTTCTCGGAGAAAATCCAGTGTATGCGGAAACTGTGTGTCGTCTCTGATAAGTACGTGTGAAGTACACAGGCTAATATGGGACGACACTTAACGCACACGCATTAAACCCCATTTTCCCAGAGCGATGCTCAAGTTATAAATAGCACGTGCTCATCTCCAGCACCATGGCCTCTGATCGACCAATGAGCGAGACGACAATACTCCGGAAGCACGCTCTCTACCAGACGAGTTACGTGGAAGACCGTCACGTGATGTCGCCTAGAATCGGCAGAAGTCCATCTCCCGCCAGAAATCCACTCTTTAAAAAGAAGGTAACCGTTTGTTACCAATCTCAATCCGATTGTTCCAAGCAGTTTAGAAGGCGGTCAATACCTTTTCTGAATTATCAAAATATATATTTTAAATAATAATCTAGGATACAATATATACATCAAGTTTGTAGCAATCGTGTAGGGGGGGGGGGGGGTATTTGAAATCCCGCATAGGACCTGTGTCATTTCATTGTCTATTTTATGCAAAATAAAGTACTAGTACGTATAATGTGCGACTCACAATAAGTGATATGATTAAACATGTATATTTAACGCGTTAAATAGTTGGAAATTATATAATGATGATGATGCGTATTAAGTATAAGATTTTCTCGTCATATAACACATCATAATCCTCATATTTTACACCTCACTGCTATTGTGCAGAGAGCATCCTGCGTACCGAGCAAGACAAAAACAAGCGTCCAGAAGGATCAGAGTCCACCGCCACTCCTGACGCGCACGCGACTCAGTCTAAATCAGCTCGACGCTCGCAGACTTCAGCGGCTCGACCGACAGCGGCCGTGGCAGGAGAAACCACCGAAGCAGAAAAAAAAAACAAAAGGAACCCTCAGTAAGTACCGAAAGTGCCAGTATATCTTGCATATTTATTAATTACCGGAGAATAATGATATAACGTTGTATTGTGGTTTTGAATTTTGAAGCCCAAACGAACAGTTAAAGTTGCACTGGCGAATGATCATAATACAACCCTATTGTAATAACATTTAAATAAACGTAAAACACCGATTGTGTCACAAAGAACTTATAATGAATTGCAAATAACTTAATTTAATTGTCACAAATAATGGCCTTAAACAAATATTCTGTTTTTACTGATGTATATATCCGTACCTTAATGGTTGTGAACATTTTGTCATCAAGAGAGTCATGCATTATTTAATTATAATTAAACACACATACATGCATACGCTCAAAACAAAGATAAAACAGCGATTTCATTTAAGAGGAAGACTTTTTTACCCTTTACCACTTATTTATAGGTAATGGACCCTTTACCACTTAGACACGTATTAAACCCTTTACCGCTTAGATACGGATTTAAATGTCAATACCCACGGTTTTCCTGTAGGCGCAGTGGTTTGTAAACCCGCATCTCTCCTTGGCGACCACAGTTTAATCCCTTTTCTAAGCGCATGTGAGCTTGATTATTGGTCACCATACCGGGCAGGTTGGGCTTCCACCGGGTTCTTACTTTTTCAGCCTCAGCACAAGACCACCTCAAAAACTGATCACCGGTATATTTCAATAACAACTAAATACCTGGAAATTGCTGATTTATTTCAAAATTCATCTCTACTTTCGTGAGTCTGGGAAGTTAATGTGGTTGGAGTGCAGAGAGACACTGCATGTCCTCCTATGAGCTGTTAGGCACGGACGGCCCTCGTTAACTTCGAAATTCAAAAAATAATACAACCTACGCACTATGTCAAAAATTACACGCTGAGCATTTATTTTCATGTTTCAGGAATATTTTACGACAAAACTCTGCCAACTGACGTCGATACATCAGATCTGAAATTTAAAGCGCGGAAGTATGTGTCCAATTCGAAATATGGCGACATTTACATGATAAGGTACTCATTTTTAAGCAATAATTGTTGTTAACGTAAATTTAACTTCATCTGTAAGTTCTTATATGGGGAACTCAATTCAACAAAGAACCTTTGCCGTGCAACCACCCGGCTGATGTTGCCGGCATGGCCACGGTGCTGATATAGCTCCTGCCACTAATTCTCGCTCTCTTCACTATTTTAGAGAAATCAATAAAAAAGAGAAACCTAAACCGGAAACCCCTCCGCGGAAGTGGCTCTGGGAGGACGAGTACATGCTGTGGATGGCAACCGGAAGTAGGGACAAGTACCTCGAAGACAGAGGATCGACTCGCACAAAAGCGGTTCCTTTGTACCAAACCGGAAGTTTGAAATCCTCGTCAACAACTGAGTAACTGATTTAGATAACTGATCTATTTTTCCTTTTTTCGATGACTGGACTTAATTGTGAACAAAACGTTTACATCAACAAGGTTTCTTGCAGAATAAGATGTTGTTTTTTAGTTATAAAAGCATTATTGTTAATAAATTAACATTGTAAATATAAAAAAATTTAAATGTCAAAGGAATAATGAATAAAGTAATAAAATAAAATAAATTGACCTCTCCTTGTTTGAGTTACCTTTCCTAACACAAGAACATAATGTTTCCCTATTGCAATACTTAGAGAACTCTATTAATTAAGTAATATATATATTTACTATACATAGGTCGGCCATTCTACCAACATTAAATGAATATCCACGCCCGAACGCTGATTTCTACGCGTAAGTCTCACAAACGCACAAATTGTACATGTAACGCATGCGCATACGGGTTTTCCGTTGTTAAAACACATTTTATCCCATTTTCACCGCGACATTGACAATATAACATGTTGTGAAATATACTTACTTGTATTCAACACTGTGGAATATACCTGTCGCGTGCACGGACTACTTTTTAAATAGTGCTAAATATGCGCTAAAATTAGGTCGATATTGTTTGGTTCATTGATCGAATTATAAGGTCATCAATTAGAAGAAAGTGTGCATATTTTGCAGAAAAATATATATATGACATATTCACCAAAAGAAATGTTGAAATAAAATATAAAATTACATGATTTTTGTTTTGTTATTTTTTTATTTATATTTACTTTACCACTAAATGATTTTTCATCAGAAACAAAGTCGACAAAACTTAAGCTTCAAAATTATACGACCTTCAACCTTTAAATCTAGTCATATGACATAATTTTTCGCCATCCGTATAATGAATCAGCTGTTGATGGCGTCATAAAATGACATACTTATTGCTTCATTTTCCCCATTTTTTGGACGATTTATTATAAACGCGACTTATTTCACATGTTTTCTACATGTACTGTATGTCGACATATCTGAATTGTCAATGGATCACATTTTCCTTATTTCGTGTAATGTGCATTGTTTATAACCAAAGCATATACTTTTGACATTTAACTTAAATATTAAGAATGTACAACAAGCCATACACATATCGCACAGTTCATGAATAATCTGCTTTGTTTGCTTTCCTATTTAATTCACGTAAGGCATAGAGCTGTGTAAAGTATAAGATGGTAAAAATAGCACCACACTGGAATTGGGAACGTCCCATTTTGTACACGGGTATTTTCTACTCATTTATCTGTTGTGTACTGGAATGTTTTCCATTCTTTGTGTATTTATATATTAAATTATTTTCTCGTACAATAAGGGCATTTACCATAGATAAATAAAACATTGTGCAAGTTTAAACATAATTATGTTTGTATGCAGAAATCTGCAAATGCAACCGAGTTTACCAACGGCTATTATTAGATAAACTGCTCCGGTTCATTTGAACAGCAGTAATGTAGAGTACATGACGTAGCGTGTGACGAAGAAGAAAGTTTATCGCGTTCATAAACTCATTTGAATAAAGTAATAGAATGGCATAAGGGTCTTTATTTAACTATGCTAAAATAATTATTAAAGACCCTAGATGCAAAATCGTTAATTACTGAGTTAAATGGATTATTAAATGGATTTTAAAGGATTATTAAAGGTAAGATACTAGTTCTTACGTGTTTTGATTTTTGTTTGTACTTTGATCGTTCCCTGTTCTCGGGGAAATGATTTTTAACATGGGCGCCATTGATGCATCGGATCACACACGGCATACCCATAGGCATAACATTATATAAAAAACACGTTCTGCGCGTCCTTAAATTCGTCGTCCGAAGTCGAAAAACGTATTGCCCTGTAGTGTATATTTTGTCAAATAAAGTGTCAGTCGCTGCAATTGTCTGTTTACTCGTCAAAATTGTCAAGGTCTTCGATAGCTAAAGAAACTCCAGCGTACAGTTTATTTAGTATTGACAGACCTGTACAAAGTCGCGCCAGTCAAAAATCATAAAAAGCGACATTTAAAGTTATGGTAGCCAGAACTAGGTCGTCGATGGTGTACATGTAGATGTTGACATCGACAGCATTTTGTCAGGAGTAATCGCCGCCATATTGGATTTTGATAATTTTCTTTCGAAAATAAAATGAATTATAGTAAAGTAAAATTTTCTTTTCGCGGTCGTAATGTGTTAAAATTCGCATACTGCGTAAAATTGAATGTAGGCATATGGTGATATTTTTACTAGTTTTACAGTTTGTGTGAATTTTTTAAAGACTATTTTGCGTACCAAAACAAATACATGTATATCACTACGCATGGTTACATTTGTTAGATTTTAAGCGCTTTTATGACTGAATTAAAATTATTGTTAAGGTTATTAGATCTATTTATGTTAAATGTCACGTTGAAAAAATCAAATGGGATAAATAGAATACTAGGATTAGCGTTGAATACAGAGAAGTTTATGTTGCTCGGCTCGAACACCGAAAGCGCTCGCCAAGGCTCGCGCTTCCGGCGTTCTAAGCCTCGCAACATAAACTTCTCTGTATTCAACGCTAACCTAGTATTCTCTATATATGCACTAAACGCATGCCCACACAGCGTTTCATATTGAAAAAGTTAACTTTTATGCATGCACCTAAAATCTTTCATTGTTGTAAATGCCAATGCTTCGAGTTCAAATACTAGTATTATAATTATTTACATTTTGTGTAATTGATCTTAATTTCCACTCACTCTTATTTGCCTTGTAAGCCCTTTACAACATACAATACTCTACATACTTTTGGGTATATCAATTTACAATTAAGAGTGTGTACGCAGTCCAACTCGTATTTAGCCAGGAACATAACAAATATGATTAGTTATGATAAAATAAAAACACGTCTCGCTATTGCCAAAAAAATCGATTAAAGTAACATGCCAGAAATAAGTAAGTCTTGAATTATTTAAAAAAAAAGTATAATGGGTGTAATAGTTTCACGCATACGTTGAAACCGGTTTGCACATCAATTAAAGAACGTATAGCCATTGTTACTTAATAAAACATACGATTGAAACTGCTTGTATCGAGATTCTTAATGCATCAAAACGACCCCAATGTCGTACTATACATTGTGCTAAAAGGGACTGCTCCACTATTTAAAACAAAAAACAACAGCAACACATCTCTACAAAGGAAATAAAAACTTTTTTGTTTTTATTTTTGTATTAAAACTCTGTATGTATGCCTTTGCTGTGCATCTGAAACGTACATTTCCTTGGGTTGTCGATTTCTTATAATATAAGATATGCTTGATAAGGTTAATTTTGTACAAGCCACGTTCAGTCCAAACCTTACAAATGACAAAAAGACGTGATAATAAAACATGGAAAGCGTAAGTGTTACAAACTATAATTTTCACCGCCCAGAGCTATGAAATCGCTCCCTTAATTCACATTTTCGTGCATGCCACACTTACCGGTAGATACGTTTCTGTATTACATGCGTCCGTGGATTATTTTAATTTGTATCTCTAGAAGTTTAGTTTTATGCTGATTTTATATGTGTTTTGTTGTCTTTTTCTTATGCATGAGTATACATGATCGTACGTAGTACCGTAATTTTGTTATTGTTAGCATGCAGGTAGAGTCCACATATTGTCTGTGTCATTGAGATACATCATACAATATCAGATGGGGGTAATCACGTGATAGTCAGATGGCGACGTCCATACCGAGACAGGTATCTTACGCCGTTTTATAACCTTAATTTATTGTATTATTTGTTTTAATGCCGCTCACTTTCCAGCCATATCAGCAAAAAAGAGATAAGCGTTTATTTTGTATAAATAATCTTCTTTATTTACCTCGACTTTGCTCGCTGCGAAATTTGTTAGCGGAATGACCTAATTACAACTCCACTAAGAAATTTGGCAGCCAGTTAAGTCGAAATATAAAGTGAAATTTAATATAAAATAATAATTTAATAACTATCTTATTGATATGGCTTGAAAATCGGCGTCATTTAAACATTAAACAAAAGTATTAAAGGGTATAAAGCAGCGACAAATACCTGCATTGGCATGGACGTCGCCATCTTAACTTTTACGTGATTACCCCCTCTGACTATGCCCGTAAATTTATGTTCACATGTTTAAAAGCACGTGTTTGTGAACCTTTCTAATTTTAAATGTAATATGTTGAACGCTCGCAATATACCCCATACGGCGGTCTATTTCCTACTTATCATCGGTTTGAAGAACGACAAACAACATGTAAAAACGAAAAATATACCCGCCGCGTGTTGTCGCCCTTCAACACGAAAGCACGACAAATTTCATAATTGTCGTTTTGGCGGATAGTGAAACCCTTTCAAACTCGCTAACACGCAAGTCTTAGGCGCCATAACACCAAAATGGGTGAAAGAAATAACGAGGGATTTACTTGTCGTGTTGTCTTTCTGGCGGTTACAAATCGTCGCATTGGCACTTCTGATTTTCATTCTGGCGTTTTGGTTGGGTTGAACGTTGGGTTGACAAAATTGAAATACGTGTTGAATCCAAAAATATATGTACGCATGCATAGACGAGTGTACGGGTGGACAGACAGACACGTTTAATCCGTAATGTCTGACATTTAAAGCATCGTGATGTGGCGACATTTCTAGCAAACTGAAAAATTCATTTACCTGAACAGGGCTTGAATTACTTTTTTTTTTCAACTCGCAAAAAATTGCTAGTTGTTAATATTTCAACTCGCATTTTTTATTTCCAACTCGCAATACAAGTTTTCTTTTTTTATTTTAACTAAAAACTTCAAAGCAACATTGTAACACAATTGAGTGTAAAGAGTATTTTTTTTTATATCAGTTATATCATCCAAAGTTAATGCCTCGGTCCATATGGGGCGACATCTGGCCTTTTGCTACTGTTGCCACTGATCCACCACCTATTCACAGCTCTGCGTGGCTGGAACCCCTCATTATCTCTGATAGAGATTCGCATTAATTGGTCCATCCTTTCAGTGCTTAGTGAACATCGCCAATCACTTTTTATCCTTTTCATAACAGAAAAGCATCTTTCACACTCAGCATTGCTGAGGGGGTAGAGACCAATCAGATGAATCAGCAAAAGAATGTTGGAGAACTCTTTCCTGTCAACATCTTCTCGGCTAATACGCTTGTATATACTGAGAGGATTTTTGCCAGTAAAGTGTTGGTTTCTTGAAATGTATAATTTTAAATATTTCCATTCATTGAGTACTTGATTTTCATCAACACCTGCATTGAGCATTGGTTCTCTAAAATGGTTAAGTAGAATGCCAATTTCACCATTCCCATATATATTCAAGGCTTCTCCTTGCTGATCATCTGGCCAGTTTTTGGGATCAAAGACGTGACACGAGACAAACATCTCATCTGTGTTCAAGTTTCCTAACCTTACATTTATACAATCAGTAACAGAGAGCACTAGTCTTTGTTTTTCATTGTTTAGAGATACATCATCAACCACATTGTGCAATGTTTCACCCTCATACACATTACCAACTAGTTTATTTCTAAATGACTGTATGTTCTCTCCATCATTCTGACCTAAATCATGAAGGCTTTCATTAGCACTCTGGACTTTAGTTAAAGCACTTGAAAGGACCAAGTCTTCTCTTTGAAACTGCAAGGAAACTGCAGAGATAGTACCAAGTAAATCTTTCATAAAGTGGATATACCAAAGAAATTTGAACTGCATCATCTTTTTTAATATTCCTTTTGCTTTAGCCCTATACTCAGAACCATTAGAATGGTCCTCAGCATAATTCATCATATGCATGACAAGCACCTTCCAGTTTTTTATCAATTTACTAATTGCTCTTAGCTTGTGGTCTACCCATCGTGTCCCATTGCATCTTTCTGGTTTGGTAAAGTGGGTATCCATGACTTCTGCTATCTCTGCAGCTTCCTTGCAGCGCTTTGATGACCCTCTGTAGAAATAAAATATACTGGTCAACACATCAACAACAGTTTGAAGGTATTCCTGCTTAAAGCAGTCTTTCAGAGCAAGCTCTAGACGATGAGCAATACACCATATTGCTAGGATCCAAGGCGCATTTCCTGTTTCACGAATGTTCTGAATAACACCATTTCTACCACCCATCATAACTGACGCACCATCTGAACACATAGCAATTGTTTTATTTTTATAGTCTGGCATCTCAAACTCATCAAAAGCAGCATCAATAGCTTTCAGGATACCGTCTGCTTTCGTATTTTCAGGCTCAACCAGTTTTAAAAAGAAATTTCTTGGTTCAAAGTCATCAATAGCACGTACTAGAATGCACTCTTTTTCAGAATTTGAGTTGTCTGTTGTACCGTCACAATATATGCTTAGAAATGGAGAGTCATGTAAGATTTTCTTAAGATCATCAAAGTAGCAACCAGCAATGTGCGTAATAAACTCAACACACGCCTTGTCATTTATGTATGTATCACCGAGATCAATGCCATTTTCATTTTGCAACTTACACAGCTCAGCAAAATCAGTAAATGGTTTGGCATGTGAAGCTATAAAATAAGCCGTCCTAAAAAGTTTATCCAACTTATCTTGCGCTTTCTCATCTAATTTCATTAAACTTTGCTGAATCGGTGTGGGTTTATTGGCTGTTTTCTTCTGAGCTGCAGCCTTGATATCAACTGCTCTCTTGTGACAGTCAGACTCCTTGTGGAATTTCACAGATTCTTTCTTTATGGAGGTACAGCCAGTAACAAACTGAAATATAAAAAGGGATAAAAGTGAGTGTTGAGAAAAAAATCCATGTGATACAAATAGGCAAATTAAGTCTACCATGATTAGACAGCTCCTGTAGGAGTATTTGTCTATTCAGGGTACACTTCATTTGCGAATGAAGACTCAAGGTGTCACTGGCCAAACATCAATCAAATAAATGATAAAAATTTGCGGATGAAAATTACTTACTGACGAAGTTTGGTCAGCTCTGTGTTCCACACATATTTCGCAGAACATCTTACACACATTGCCGTCTTGGTCTCTCTCCGTGTTCAAAGTTATTTTTAGCTCGTCTTCCCATTTCTTAACTGTTTTGGGACTGGGATTAGTTCTTCGGCATTTCTTTTTATCTGGTTCGGCCTCGGCTTTTTTGTCTTCCACAGAGGAGACGGAGGAATTCGCCACAAAAAAGCTAGTTATTTTTTTAGTAGACGACATTTTTGAGTTTTTAAATCGTCTGCTAAACGTGTTCCGTCTATTTATAAGAATGAGGAATTAACGAAATGAGCTTCGTTTTAAAAAAAACTTCATACTGAATAACTATCGCCAATTTTCACTTAAGAAGGGAATAACATACTTTCAATTGCAATAATATAATTTTCAATGTTCTTTACTAACTATATCGGCAGAAAGATACAGTGCAGAGCGTAAATATATTTTAAAAAATATTTCGTAAAATTATTTCTGCTAGAACGGAAGTAACCGCTGAAATACATTATGCAAATTAGGGTAATTCCAATTTTCAGATCTATTTTTAGATCGAAACTAGACGGGGTTTAATTATTTTCGTACTTGGTCGGAAGACTTTCGATCGGCGAACAAATCTTGTATTTAATCCAAGATCTTTAAGCACCTTGTTTGTTTTTTCCCCAACTCGCAAAAAATGGCGAGTATCTAAATGTTGCACTCGCATTTTAGACGTGTTTTTTAAAATGTACTCGCAAATGGCCTGTTTGCGAGTGCTTAATTCGAGCCCTGCTGAATTGTAAAACTGCAAAACAATCCGTCTATGAATGATCCGAAACAAAGAACAAAACCGCATACTGTTAATGTACAGTTTATTCCACTGAGCTTGACTCTTGCATGAATGCATTATTAACCCATTTATGCCCAGTGGACTCTCCCATCCTTCAAAATTGGATCAATTTATTTCCAAAATTAGGGGTGTCAAGTATATTTATTTCTATATTTAGAATTTTTCATAAAGAAATTCATTTCAGCAAACAGCGCAGACCCAGATGAGACGCCGCATCATGCGGCGTCTCATCTGGGTCTACGCTGTTTGCAATGTCCTTTTTTCAGGACGCTAGGCATTAATGGGTTAAATTTGTTCCATAGTCGGGTGTGCTTTTCACAAATAAGAAAAATATACACAGTATTATAAAGTATACAACAATAATAAGAAAAGTACTATGTTTAATTCGTTAAATGACCAAGTTGAAATGAATTTTACATACACCTGTGCACCACTCCCTTTCACAGCCAATACCACTTCCGTCGCATGGAACGCATGCGCAGATATAGGGCGGCCGTCGTCATACAGCGTGTGTTCCGCGGATGGCGATTGCGTGCGTTTATCCGACGTCTCAAAAAGAAGGTACGTTATATCAGAATAAAAATAGACATTTCACAGGAAAAATACTTCAGATTGTGAGTTCCTACAGGATATACATATTGCTGATGTCTTAATTGATTCAATCGACGGATAATGTGGTTTGAGATGATAAATACGTAGATTGACTAAGTATTGACGCACTTTCGCAACATTACAACACAAACATGAGCCTCGCTCTGTGAAAAGGGGGTTGAATGCATGTGCGTTAAGTGTCGTCCCAGATTAGCCTGTGCAGTCCTCACAGGCTAATCAGAGACGACACTTTCCGCTTTAATGATATTTTTCGTTTAAAGAAAGTCTCTTTTAAGCAATGATTAGGTTTTGGCGGAAGGTGTCGTCCCTAATTAGCCTGCACAGGCTATTCTGGGATGACACTTTACGCGCATTCATTAAATCCCCGTTTCGCAGAGCGCGGCTCATAATCTGTATTCTTAGTCTTAATTCTTTGAATAGGCTGGTGAATACCGGTCCAGTTGTTTAATTACACTTCCCAATCTAACATTAATATTATTTTAAAAATCAAATCGTATGTGATGTCGCCTATATTTATTCGAATTTATCAAAACTGATCAACATTATTACCAACTCAACCATGCAAATGAAATAATTAAATAAATAAACATAAATACAGAACTTGAAATCAACGCAGTTTTTATTCAATATCTCCTTCGTGTACAACTAGTTCACAAATATTATTCAATATTTCCTATTTGCAAAACTAGTTCACACGTGTATCATTATTTAACACATACATCACACGTTAAAACTCACACCAATAGTTCACAATAACATCTCTTGTTCACTAGTATTAATATATCCTAAATAGTTCACATGGATATCGTTTATTCACACTACCATAAAAAATTGAAATAGAAGTCAATAGTTCATACTCATAGTTACTTGTTCACAGTTACCTCAATCGTTCATATTGACATTTCATGTTCACACTACCATCACTAGTTCACATTAAAATTAAAATTTCACAATGGTGAGACGGGTTCACACTGATAGAACTAGTTAAAAGTATTCATAAGTTCACAAATGGTATCTATAATTCACACTGGTATCGTTAGTTCACACGTACGTGTGTTAATTTCTTTGTTGAAATTTCTCTTTACGAATATTTTGTGAACCTAAGCACAATTTCGCTGTTAAATTATATAATTATTCGTGTATAATTCATGTAACATGTAAATACAAAGTTAATAAAGTTCAATAATAACCATTTGGGTAAGGGTCCTCGGTTTATATACAAATTACTTGACAGTGTCAATTTTTTCTTTAAATGATTGTAACAGTAATCTGCATTTAATGTACACATACTCAATTTATATTAATGCTATGGTAAAGTTCAGCCTACACAACTATTCGTAAGATCTAATTAAATAACGATAAACTATTCATAATTATCGCAAAAGGCACATTTTTAGCAATAATATATATTTTCTATTAATTACATTACTTTAAAACGGATTTTTTATTATTATTTCAAAACAACTTCAGTGCACAAAATATGTCGTTATAATTAAAATGTTCTATCAGAGACGTAGATAACTGTTATCTACGTCTCTGGTTCTATGCAGTAAAAGGACGTAGACTATGGAAAGCCAAAGGGGACCCCCGCTAAAATACATATACTTATATAGTAAATATCGGGATTTTCATTTTTCGCGGAACTTTCACTTTCCGCGAAAAACCAAGGCCAGCATAGCCATAAAATACTACATACAAATCGAAATCTAAAAAGCGCGGAACTTTAATATATTTTCCGTCGGAACAATTATCTTTCAACCCCGTAGAGAAAGCGGGCTCAAATAATCGCGCGGAACCTTAATATTATCTACTCTGTACAAATAGTAGTGTATAAAATCGCGCGGACCTAATCCACAAAGCGCGGAACACAAATATCTTCCGCGAAAATTAAGCATTGAATTACTGTACAAATCTCGGGTTGCTATGTAAATTGCGGGTTGCTAATGAAAAATCGCGCGGAAGATTCATTACTCCGCGCGATTTTCAATAGCATTGAATTACTGCACGAAATTCGGGTTGCTATGTGGTTACGCGACAAAATTTGATTGGTTCCGACACCTAGAAAGAACCAATCAAAACTCGCGTCTTATCCAGCATTCATGCAGTCATCATGATGACGGTTGTTTCACATTAACACAAAACCTTTTAAGGGCGAAAGAGTGATCAATTTTGATGGCATTAGCAATGAGGTTAGTATTTAACATACATGAATTATGAATTTTAATGCAATTAAAACAGCTCAAGAGTATCGAGTGTTGTTTTCACGTTTTTGTCTATATGCAAACGTCTCTGATAAAACATAAACACCCGCATAAACACGTCATAATCATATGTCGTCAAATAATGAAATATAGTGTTTGTGTGTAAGAAACATCTTCCCTTAAGCTCAGTTAGTAGAGAGCCAAGTTATTGTTATGGCAGTCGTATGCTCTAGTCCAGCATCGTATACATCTTCAATTAAAAAGAAAAAGAACAAGGCTTTACAGGCAATTCATCCCAAAGGCAACTCGTACCTTGGTCAACTCGTACCCATTTTTAGCTCGGCGTTTTCGGAGAAAACCCGAGGTATTGTCATAGCCAGCTCGTCGTCCGCCGTAGGCGTCGTGCTAAAACCTTAGCATTGGCTCTAAAATCAAAGTGCTCCACCTACAACTTTGAAATTTCATATGTAGATGCACCTTGATGAGTTCTACATGCCACACCCATTTTTGGGTCACTAGGTCAAAGTCACTGTGACCTCTAATATAAAACTTTCACATAGGCTCTAAAATCAAAGTGCTCCCACCTACAACGTTAAAACTTCATATGTAGATGCACCTTGATGAGTTCTACACGCCACACCCATTTTTGGGTTGCTAGGTCAAAGGTCACTGTGACCTCTACTATACAACTTTAACATTGGCTCTAAAATCAAAGTGCTTCCACCTACAACTTTGAAACTTAATATGTAGGTGCATGTTGATTTGTTCTGCACTCCACACCCATTTTGGGGTCACTAGGTCAAGGTCATTGTGACCTCTAAAAAAAAATCTGACAAGCACCTGTAGCCAAGCGTGGCACCCGTTATGCGGTGCTCTTGTTGTCAACTCGTACCTCATTCAAACTATTCAACTTGTTTCTTTGTCTTATTTTGTCACAATTGTCAAATTCTTGAAAGACATCAACCACAAGTGTCAATTTTCATCAACACTTTCGCTGCTTATACATATCTGCAGCAGACAACTTGCGTGAGCAATGCTTAGATAATTTAAGTGGAAACATCAAGAGGAAAATAAAAATTGTCTCTATGAGTTTGACTTATAAGCTAACCATCCTACACCTATTTCTGTATATCGGGTACGGGTTTAGTTCGGGTAGGTACAAGTTGACTAAAAACAGGTACGAGTTGACCACAATGGGTAGGTGTTTACCTCGGAACAATTTGACCGGCATGCATAACAAGATTATTGATTATTATATTTAACTGTCACACAAATCTGAAAGATAACACAATGTTTTACAAACTCAATGACTGTCAAGACATTCTAAACTCTTACAGTTAATATATAACAGGTGTACACATCTGATATACTGACCAAATTAAATAACTCAAGATTCACACCAGATACGACACAGTTTCAAAACTCAACATTTTGTCTGCATGGCACGCCAATTTAGTCCAAAATATTTGATTTAACCAGTGAATTCTGAGCTATATTTCTTAAAGCAGAATGCACATTATGTCTAAAGTGTTTTTCGGCTAATTTCTGTTATGAACTATCTTCACACAAAGCATCTGGTAAACCTTAAGATATCAATAGCAGATTGCTAATAATGAGTATAATGTTCTGTATTGTGGAAGAAATACATGTAGTAAAATAATATGCAAGTATGAAACATGGTTTTTGTATTTTATAGCTGTAGCACTGTTCCCAACTTGAACATCATCTTCTGTGTACATACCTGAGGCAGAGCCAGCTTGCCCATCTGACATCTGATGTGGACAACCGAGTCAGAGCCAGCTTGCATGTCATCTGTTGTGGACATCGGTGTTAGAGCCAGCTTGCACGTCCTCTATTGTGGACATTGGTGTTAGTGCTAGCTTGCACGTCATCTGTTGTGAACATCCGTGTAAGAGCCAGCTTGCACGTCATCTCTTATGGACATCAGTATTAGAGCCAGCTTGCACATCCTCTGTTGTGGACATCCGTGTTAGTGCTAGCTTGCACGTAATCTGTTGTGGACATCTGTGTTAGAGTCAGCTTGCACGTCATATGTTTAGGACATCAGTCAGAGATAGCTTGCATGTTATTTACTTGTGGACATTAGTCAGAGCCAGCAAGGACAATCTCTGTTGTGGATATCTGTCTTGGAGCTTGCACGTCATCGGTTGTTCACATCCTTGTAATAACCAGCTTGCACATCAACTGATGTGGAAAGCTGAGTCAGAGCCAGCTTGCACATCATCCGTTGTGGACATCTCTTTATGATTCTACTCTTTGCTTAGATTGACACTGTGACTTTAGTGTAATACGTTACAACCTTAAGCTATTCCTATTGTTGAATAAAAATATTGTGTCATTAAAATATATTTTGTTGGATAATTTGTATGTTGAGTTGTATTGTTTGGTCATTGCAAAGTATCAAGTTATTTTAAGACAAGAAAAAGCTCATCTTTCATCATGTATTTATATTAAAATTCTTGAATGTTAGTAAAGGTACAGTTCATATAATTAAAAGCAATTGTAATATGATTGCTTGTGTTTTATTGCACAGTGAATACCATCTTGTCTTTATGCTGACATACATTGTATAGAACGGAGAAATAGTAAACTGTCCTTTTTATATGCAATGGGATTGTATATCAAGACTTGTGTGTTCAGATGAAAAAATTGCCATAATTTTTCTCTTTATATTTTATTCCTGCTAAATGGTTGATGCAATAAAGTTAAGTCTTTAATGACTTGTGTTTCTTGTAATATTATTTGTAAGCGAATTTGGCTGTAGTATTAGATGCATGCTGTACAAGATACTGTAGATCAACATTATATTGTTTGAGTATGAATAGATAATTCAAGGTGCACAGCCATTAATTTTGCCCTCCACCATCTCCGATTTTGGTTAGACAGTTGCAAGTTACTTGCATTAGTATGAAGTCTTAAAAATCAGTATAATTGCTGTTGTGTTATTATTAACCTTTTCCTGCTCTGAGGAAATTAAAAAATTTCTACATGCAAACATCATAAAACCAGAACAGCCTGCAAGTAACTCACAATCTGCTCAGGTTTTATGCTGTTTGCTGCTCATCAGTATCCATGGGTTGGAAACAAAGCCTTTAAAACTTTAATATAGTAAGAAAGGTGTTAAATTAAATTTATTCTCGAATGTGTCTTAGTGCGTTTTTGAGTGGTACAGGGTTAAATGTCTCATTTTGTTTTTGATTATCTTTGGTTTATTGAACATATATGAGCCTTGCTCTGTGAAAAAGGGGTTTAATGCATGTGCGTTAAGTATCGTCCCTGATTAGCCTGTGCGGTCTGCCCAGGCTAATCTGGAGTGCTCATGCATTAAACCACTTTTTCACAGAGCGAGGCTCATATGTATTAGACAGCACATTCAAATAATACAATTTAAATCTGAATCTTTTATTTAGTTGCAATACCTTAAAGCTTACTATGTTTGCAGTTTTAGTGAAAACACACAATTTTAATCAAAGAAGCATATAATGTGTATTACTCATTAAATCAACTTCCACTTTATTCCATACACGTGTTCGACTCTGTGACATTATGTTCTGTAAAAGCTTTTCATTGCAAATTCATTAAACATAAATTGGTAACCTTGGGTATCCAAAAGGAATCCAAATTTTACTAGCCATAGACTTTCCAAAATGCAATTGTTTCTGAGAAGTATTTTTCTCTAGAAGGTGGCAAAACTCCTAAGCAATTCCTTTTTGGGCTAATGGTAGGGCTTATGCGTGTAACATCCATTGACAAATTATTAAATATACATTGAAAGGCCATTGTTCACAAAACGGATCATGATATAACATGATGCAGCATTTTGTACTATATCAAATTAAATGTTGCTGAAAAACAGTAGAATACTCAAAGTATGGACATTTTATTCTGTTAATAATGCTATCTTTTTAACATTACAAATCAATAAAGCATGCTTAACAATAGCAGAACTCTTTTGACTTTTAATTATCTTGTCAAGTCTTTAAATCTTTTCAAAATTCATTGTCCCACTAACACCATCCTATAAAACAGGTTATGGCTTCCAATTGTTAATCAACTATAAAGCATGAACAAAGGCACAAATATCGTAGTATCTTTTGCAAATGATACAAATGTCCATGGCCTCGATACGGAACAAAAAGCAAGATTTCTTGTCAGGCGGTACGCTGAATCCACGAGAATATTAGAACGAGAGCGCCGATGGCGTTAAAAGCATAGGTGCAAGATACAGGGAAGAATGGCGTCACGTGGTATAATGTAGTTCGATATCGCCATCCGCGAATTTCTCAAATCAATAATTTCAAACAATTACCGACTATTTAAATAGATAATCTTTCCATTTACATCAGTGTTTGAAACGCTTATGAACAATAATTACCCAAGCCTTTCAAAATTTAAGCACGGACAGATCTGTATCGAACTATTCTTTTCACAAATGAAAATAGACGCTACCCTATTCGTCTGCGTCAAGAATTTGTCGTAAAACTTGTGGTAAGCGTTAGATGCAGACGTGCACAACAGATTGAGTTATGAATACAGATTTCTGAATGCAGATTTTTATAGAAACTCCTCACAGCAGTTACTTCCCTTGCTTCGCCCGGTCAGTAACTTCTAGTATAAGGGAGGCCACTGCGTAGGAGATTGAGATTTATAGTGCAGATAGAATTGTTTTACGAACGAAATTTGTTTTAGGTTATAAGAAGATTTTTTAACATAAAACGGTCTTAGAAAAATTAACTAAAAACGGTGTCAGCAATATTCTTGGAAGAAAACGTTAGAAAAACGTTTCCAAAAAAAAATTGTAAGAATGACCATTTACTAAATTAAATAGATATTTCGTCTGATTTTTGATCAGGTAAGGCTTCATAAAGGGCAGCCGACCGATGTGGATTTTCGAAATGTGGTATATACCATAAGCATAGGTGCGTAAACGCACCTATGCTAAAAATTGTCCATTTAATGCGCCACTGGGCCGTTCCTATTTAAATGGGCATCATGCACAGAACTTGGCCATCCAGGGCATATGTCCAAACATTTCAAGTTACTGTCACAGACTGCTTGAAGAACTAAACTGCTGATAAACAAGGACCTATGCTCAGATGTTGAAGCAGGACATGCACTGTGGGTTCTATCAACAGTCCAATCATTCTACATCATTCATGAAATCCATAGGCAATGATCTTCAGCTCATGACGAGATTCTGGAAATCTGATGTACTGCTCCATTATTGCTGACAAGACTCTACATGTTGAAATAACTGTGTAATGTTGTGTCCCTGAAATACAAAAATATAATTCATGCTAGAGTTTAGCCATGTTAATTATGCTTGATTGCATTGAAAGCTTTAGGCTTATTAAGACATTCTAGAGTCCGTTTTCTGGGAATAATCAGTACTTTGTATATATGAAGATAAAGAGACCGCTAATAAACAGGGTTGAACCCAAAATGTTCCCATCACTAGGTGAACACCATATCCACTACGCCAGCCTGACAAAGTAAATGAAGTGAAGCTTCTAAGTTATGTCTCATTTGATTGTTAACAAGAGCACCGCCCTGCGGGTTCAGACCTCTCATCTATTTTTTTTAAAGTGGAAGGGACCTATCTCAATACTTCAATCACAAAGGAGGGAGAGGTGGGGTGGAGAAGGGTGTATAGTGTGGTGGTGTGGTCATTTATTACACTTTCTTCAAAAATGAAAAAATGATAAAAATAAATATTTGTGTTCTTTAGCCATATTTTAAAAAAAATGGGCGGGGGGTATAGTGTGAGGGTGTGGTCATTTATTAGATGATCTTTCAAAATGAAAAAAAAATACTTTTTTCTTTTGGGGGGGGGGATGGTTTGGGTGGAGTCTATTGTGGTATGTCAGGTAAGAGTTGCTTTGCAAGGCTTGTAAAGAAGTTATGGAAATTTTAGCAAAATTTAATAATTTCACCTTGAGAGTCATGGTCATTCAAAGGTCAAGGTAAAATTCAACTTGCCAGGTACAGTAACTTATGATAGCATGACAGTATTTGAAGTTTGAAAGCAATAGCCTTGATACTTGAGAAGTAAAGTAGATCAAAACACAAAATTTAACCATATATTCAAAGTTACTAAGTAAGAAAAGGACCATAATTTCGTCAAAATGACAACCAGAGTTATTCAACTTGTCCTGTACTGTCCCCATATGATAATTTGCGAGTGTTCCAAGTATGAAAGCAATATCTATGATACTTTAGGAGTAAAGTGGACCAAAACACAAAACTTAACCAAATTTTCAATTTTCTAAGAATAAAAAGGGCACATAATACTTTCAAAATGCCAGTCAGAGTTACATAACTTTGTCTGCACAGTCCCTTTATGATAGTAAGTGTTGCAAGTATGAAAGCAATAGCTTTGATACTTAAGGATTAAAATGGACCTAAACACAAAACTTAACCAAATTTTCAATTTTCTAAGTATAAAAAGGGCACATAATTCTATCAAAATGCACGCCAGAGTTATCTTACTTTGCCTGCCCAGTCCCCTAATGGTAGTAAGTAAATGTATTAAGTTTTATACTTGATACTTTATGAGAAAAGTGGACCTAAACACAAAACTTTACCGGACGCTGACGCCAAGGTGATGACAATAGCTCATAATTTAAAAAAAAATAGATGAGCTAATAAATAAAATGTAACAGATTGCACACTTGATTACATGATTTTTCATAAATACTCCTTCAGCTTTTCATTTACATATGAAGGCTAGGGCCACTTTCTGCGAGCCTTACAAAAAAACTAACCATATTTGCAATTGTCAAGCCTCCTTCACATAAAATTTACCTTTGCTTATTCCAATATCCTTTTTTCCAACAGACATTGTGCGCTCACGTACCATACATGGTGCCACAGTTTCACAGAATTCCTACAAAACAAGGGCTGTTTGTAAAACATGCATGCCCCCATATGGGCTCTCCGTTGTAGTGACAGCAGTTGTGTGAATATGTTTTTTGTCACTGTGACCTTGACCTTTGACCTAGTGACCTGAAAATCAATAGGGGTCATCTGCCAGTCATGATCAATGTACCTATGAAGTTTCATGATCCTAGCCATAAGCGTTCTTGAGTTATTATCCGGAAACCATTTTACTATTTCGGGTCACCGTGACCTTGACCTTTGACCTAGTGACCTGAAAATCGATAGGGGTCATTTGCGAGTCATGGTCAATCTACCTATCAAGTTTCATGATCATAGGAATAAGCGTTCTTGAGTTATCATTCGGAAACCATTTTACTATTTTGGGTCACCGCGACCTTGACCTTTGACCTAGTGACCTGAAAATCGATAGGGGTCATCTGTGAGTAA
Source organism: Dreissena polymorpha (assembly GCF_020536995.1). NCBI lineage: Eukaryota > Metazoa > Mollusca > Bivalvia > Myida > Dreissenidae > Dreissena > Dreissena polymorpha. The sequence continues at coordinate 1,897,826 of NC_068361.1, read as the reverse complement.
TTATCAATGTACATATGAAGTTTCATGATCCTAGGCCTAAGCGTTCTTGAGTTATCATCCGGAAACCATTTTACTATTTCGGGTCACCGTGACCTTTGACCTAGTGACCTGAAAATCAATAGGGGTCGTCTGCCAGCCCTTATCAATCTACCTACAAAGTTTCATGATCCTAGGCCTAAGCGTTCTTGAGTTATCATCCGGAAACCATTTTACTATTTCGGATCACTTTGACCTTGACCTTTGACCTAGTGACCTGAAAATCATTAGGGGTCAACTGCGAGTCATGATCAATCTACCTATCAAGTTTCATGATCCTAGGCCTAAGCGTTCTTGAGTTATCATCCGGAAACCATTTTACTATTTCGGGTCACAGTGACCTTGACCTCGTGACCTCAAAATCAATAGGGGTCATCTGCGAGTCATGATCAATGTACCTATGAAGTTTCATGATCCTAGCCCCAAGCGTTCTTGAGTTATCATCCGGAAACCACCTGGTGGACGGACCGACCGACAGACAGACCGACATGTGCAAAGCAATATACCCCCTCCTCTTCGAAGGGGGGCATAATAAATGAAGTATACATTTACAATTCAAATTTCTTTTAAAAGAATGTGTAGGTAACTCTATTCCCTATATATTACTTTATTGTTATAAAATAAATTTCTTAATATTTAAACAGACATTTAACAAAAATTAACTTGATTCATCAAATTAATCATAATCGAATAATAGACCAGTTTCACAATATGAACACCGATTATATAGGCGATACTATTTTAAGATATCAATCATATCACCTGACGCGTCGAATTGCAGAACGAGGCTGAACGTGTAACTGCATTTTCTTTTGCTATGCAAATTGCGTTGAATATCAAGATTTTAATGCGAACTGACACTGGTTACAATTAAGTCAAACATATGCATACAGACAACCATCACATGTCATGCTGTGTTGTCAATAAATTAATAAGTAATTCTTATATAAAAATTATAATACCTAAATAATAATTCAAGGACATAATATTTAATACTATTAGTGTATATTAATAAATTATATTTAATCTTTATAAATAACAAGAGATGTGTTCGTCAGAAACACAATGCCCCCTACTGCGCCGCTTAAAAAAAAATATATTATTTTTGACCTTTGACCTTGAAGGATGACCTTGACCTTGAACTTCCACCACTCAAAATGTGCAGCTTCATGAGATACACATGCATGCCAAATATCAAGTTGCTATCTTCAATATTGCAAAAGTAATGGCCAACGTTAAAGTTTTTTTCGGTCGGACGGACAGACTGACATACTGACTGACTGACAGTTCAACTGCTATATGCCACCCTACCGGGGGCATAAAAATACGAGTTACCCATAAGCATCAGAGTAAATGTGGTCTGAAGACTAAACATCGATTATTGCACAAATCGAAGTCATAAATAAGCAGTATACAATACAAAGTATTATAAGACTACTATTCTCAAAGGTATGGATGTATTAGTGTGTGAACTATTTCATGAATCATAGAACATGTAAGAGTTGAATCAAGCATAAGACAAAGTCCTATAAAAAAGAAGAAAATGACACTAATGTTTAGCATTAAATTTTTGAAATATTTAAAATATATAGGTATAAAGCACTTTATAATTATGATAAAACTGGCTAATATCTATACAGTATTTAGTTTCTGACAATCTGTTTGGACAGATGACTTTCGATGTTGACAATATCTTTTATGTTCAATAAAAGCAACAATAGAGAATTTGGCGTTAAATTATTCCAAGAAACAGCTACGCAATGCTACAACCACGAGAAGGCATGGTCACATGGAGGTGTCATTAATTGTGCTAAATGACCAGATATCTGCAACCTGTGGTTTATGACATCACGTTGTTATTTAGTATTTGTCTGCACAGTTTCTGATCATAACGAGATTATGGGTTTGTGCTGAATACAGGGGCATTTAAACGCAAGATCTATCAATAAACAAAACAATTGATCGATCGCCCAAATAATGCGCAAACAAAGAGTGTCAGATAATCCAATAAGTTTTAGACTGTCAATTTACACACACTAAGAATTGAAAGCCATACTTGGAGTGCCAGAATTTGTGCAAAAAAAAATGAATACAAACAAGTACTTTAATCAAGAAAATGTATTTCATATATTGGCACTTAAAATGGAAAGTATATATTAAGTAATTTACGGCTGATTCTGACGAAGTCAACTTGTGTTGGCAATATCATTAAATCGCTGAATGATCAAAAGCAGAGCAATATTGCGACGCACTATTAGAAATCTCTACACATTAAGCCTCATTCTCGAATTCTGCAAATCATTTGACTACACGCTATTGGCTTATTGTGAAAAGGGTCTATTCACTTATAAATATTTTAAAGAAGTAGATTTTCCATCACTACAGCGACTGCACTTTCTTAAAGGAAGTTTGGGAGTAAAATAGATCTACTCCAAGTTTTTGTCACAAAAAACTTCCAACATACAACACTTTCAAGTGGAGAATTAGCCGCATTTAGTGGATGATTTAGAAACATGATTAATTTAAATTACATGTAATAGCTATTGAAAAGTTTAGTTATCCAGTTATTCTTGCTGCAATGTGGATAAGAATAATACAAACCAATAGCTGACAAACCTGATATCAGTGATATGTTGACCTTTGAAGTTGAAATTGAGACCTGAAATCTGTCTGTATAGAGAGGCACAATTTGTTTGGCATATCTTCAACCATTACTGGCAACACACATCTACAAAATTTATATATAAATTATATAAAAACATAAATTTATTAATAATTTTATTTATTAATTTATGACGAAATGTTTTAATCTAATTCAGCTATAACGAAACTAAAAACGGATTAAAAACAATACCTTATTTTAATTGATAGGTTTAAAACAAAAATAAATTTATTAATATATTGACGTTCAACTGAACAAATACAAGACACAAGTACATTACATTACAATAAGTTATTATTTCAATCGCGTTCAGGGAAAACTGGGCTTAGTGCATGTGCGTAAAGTGTCATCCCAGATTAGCCTGTGCAGTCCGCACAGGCTAATCAGGGACGGCACTTTCCGCATAAACTTGATTTTCGGTAAGGAGGGACTTCCTTGAAATTAAAAATACCATAAAAGCGGAAAGTGTTATCCCCGATTAGCATGTGCGGACTGCACAGGCTAATCTGGGATGACACTTTACGCACATGCATTTAGCCCAGTTTTCTCAGAACGCGGCTCATTTAATTAACGATTGTCAACATTATGCAAATTATCCGATAGTTTTACACAATATTAAAAAGTACAAATACAAACCTGGTAATACATGTAAATGATCGTATGCAATAAAGTTATTGATCCCAATCTGATCTATTTCCGAATAATCTGCGAATCCATCGAGTAGAAACAACAACCATGCAATTCGCTCCGCCATCTTGAAACGTTATACTTACTGACCGCACTGATTGTGTTGCATTTGTTACAAAGTATCTGATTGGTTATTTCTTAGTATCGGATCCAATCAAATTTTTCGGGTAACTAGGGATTCTAACATCTAACAACCCGAGATATGTACAGAAATTCAATGCTTAATTTTCGCGGACGATATTTGTGTTCCGCGCTTTTTGGATCTGGTATTTACTGGATTTTCTCTCTTTAATAGACTTCTTAAAATAGCATTCTACAATCTCCGCGCGATTTTAAACACTAATATTTGTACAGAGTAGATAAATAAGGTTCCGCGCGATTATTTGAGCCCGCTTTTTCTACAGGGTTGAAAAATAATTGCTCCGACGGAAAATATATGAAAGTTCCGCGCTTTTTAGATTTCGATTTGTATGTAGTGTTTTATGGCCATGCTGGCATTGGTTTTTTGCGGAAAGTGAAAGTTCCGCGAAAAATTACAATCCCGATATTTACTATATAAGTATATGTTTTTTAGCGGGGGTCCCCTTTGGCTTTCCATAATATGGAAAGCCAAAGGGGACCCCCGCTAAAATACATATACTTATATAGTAAATATCGGGATTTTCATTTTTCGCGGAACTTTCACTTTCCGCGAAAAACCAAGGCCAGCATAGCCATAAAATACTACATACAAATCGAAATCTAAAAAGCGCGGAACTTTAATATATTTTCCGTCGGAACAATTATCTTTCAACCCCGTAGAGAAAGCGGGCTCAAATAATCGCGCGGAACCTTAATATTATCTACTCTGTACAAATAGTAGTGTATAAAATCGCGCGGACCTAATCCACAAAGCGCTGAACACAAATATCTTCCGCGAAAATTAAGCATTGAATTACTGTACAAATCTCGGGTTGCTATGTAAATTGCGGGTTGCTAATGAAAAATCGCGCGGAAGATTCATTACTCCGCGCGATTTTCAATAGCATTGAATTACTGCACGAAATTCGGGTTGCTATGTGGTTACGCGACAAAATTTGATTGGTTCCGACACCTAGAAAGAACCAATCAAAACTCGCGTCTTATCCAGCATTCATGCAGTCATCATGATGACGGTTGTTTCACATTAACACAAAACCTTTTAAGGGCGAAAGAGTGATCAATTTTGATGGCATTAGCAATGAGGTTAGTATTTAACATACATGAATTATGAATTTTAATGCAATTAAAACAGCTCAAGAGTATCGAGTGTTGTTTTCACGGTTTGTCTATATGCAAACGTCTCTGATAAAACATAAACACCCGCATAAACACGTCATAATCATATGTCGTCAAATAATGAAATATAGTGTTTGTGTGTAAGAAACATCTTCCCTTAAGCTCAGTTAGTAGAGAGCCAAGTTATTGTTATGGCAGTCGTATGCTCTAGTCCAGCATCGTATACATCTTCAATTAAAAAGAAAAAGAACAAGGCTTTACAGGCAATTCATCCCAAAGGCAACTCGTACCTTGGTCAACTCGTACCCATTTTTAGCTCGGCGTTTTCGGAGAAAACCCGAGGTATTGTCATAGCCAGCTCGTCGTCCGCCGTAGGCGTCGTGCTAAAACCTTAGCATTGGCTCTAAAATCAAAGTGCTCCACCTACAACTTTGAAATTTCATATGTAGATGCACCTTGATGAGTTCTACATGTCACACCCATTTTTGGGTCACTAGGTCAAAGTCACTGTGACCTCTAATATAAAACTTTCACATAGGCTCTAAAATCAAAGTGCTCCCACCTACAACTTTAAAACTTCATATGTAGATGCACCTTGATGAGTTCTACACGCCACACCCATTTTTGGGTTGCTAGGTCAAAGGTCACTGTGACCTCTACTATACAACTTTAACATTGGCTCTAAAATCAAAGTGCTTCCACCTACAACTTTGAAACTTAATATGTAGGTGCATGTTGATTTGTTCTGCACTCCACACCCATTTTGGGGTCACTAGGTCAAGGTCATTGTGACCTCTAAAAAAAAATCTGACAAGCACCTGTAGCCGAGCGTGGCACCCGTTATGCGGTGCTCTTGTTGTCAACTCGTACCTCATTCAAACTATTCAACTTGTTTCTTTGTCTTATTTTGTCACAATTGTCAAATTCTTGAAAGACATCAACCACAAGTGTCAATTTTCATCAACACTTTCGCTGCTTATACATATCTGCAGCAGACAACTTGCGTGAGCAATGCTTAGATAATTTAAGTGGAAACATCAAGAGGAAAATAAAAATTGTCTCTATGAGTTTGACTTATAAGCTAACCATCCTACACCTATTTCTGTATATCGGGTACGGGTTTAGTTCGGGTAGGTACAAGTTGACTAAAAAACAGGTACGAGTTGACCACAATGGGTAGGTGTTTACCTCGGAACAATTTGACCGGCATGCAGAACAAGATTATTGATTATTATATTTAACTGTCACACAAATCTGAAAGATAACACAATGTTTTACAAACTCAATGACTGTCAAGACATTCTAAACTCTTACAGTTAATATATAACAGGTGTACACATCTGATATACTGACCAAATTAAATAACTCAAGATTCACACCAGATACGACACAGTTTCAAAACTCAACATTTTGTCTGCATGGCACGCCAATTTAGTCCAAAATATTTGATTTAACCAGTGAATTCTGAGCTATATTTCTTAAAGCAGAATGCACATTATGTCTAAAGTGTTTTTCGGCTAATTTCTGTTATGAACTGTCTTCACACAAAGCATCTGGTAAACCTTAAGATATCAATAGCAGATTGCTAATAATGAGTATAATGTTCTGTATTGTGGAAGAAATACATGTAGTAAAATAATATGCAAGTATGAAACATGGTTTTTGTATTTTATAGCTGTAGCACTGTTCCCAACTTGAACATCATCTTCTGTGTACATACCTGAGGCAGAGCCAGCTTGCCCATCTGACATCTGATGTGGACAACCGAGTCAGAGCCAGCTTGCATGTCATCTGTTGTGGACATCGGTGTTAGAGCCAGCTTGCACGTCCTCTATTGTGGACATTGGTGTTAGTGCTAGCTTGCACGTCATCTGTTGTGAACATCCGTGTAAGAGCCAGCTTGCACGTCATCTCTTATGGACATCAGTATTAGAGCCAGCTTGCACATCCTCTGTTGTGGACATCCGTGTAAGTGCTAGCTTGCACGTAATCTGTTGTGGACATCTGTGTTAGAGTCAGCTTGCACGTCATATGTTTAGGACATCAGTCAGAGATAGCTTGCATGTTATTTACTTGTGGACATTAGTCAGAGCCAGCAAGGACAATCTCTGTTGTGGATATCTGTCTTAGAGCTTGCACGTCATCGGTTGTTCACATCCTTGTAATAACCAGCTTGCACATCAACTGATGTGGAAAGCTGAGTCAGAGCCAGCTTGCACATCATCCGTTGTGGACATCTCTTTATGATTCTACTCTTTGCTTAGATTGACACTGTGACTTTAGTGTAATACGTTACAACCTTAAGCTATTCCTATTGTTGAATAAAAATATTGTGTCATTAAAATATATTTTGTTGGATAATTTGTATGTTGAGTTGTATTGTTTGGTCATTGCAAAGTATCAAGTTATTTTAAGACAAGAAAAAGCTCATCTTTCATCATGTATTTATATTAAAATTCTTGAATGTTAGTAAAGGTACAGTTCATATAATTAAAAGCAATTGTAATATGATTGCTTGTGTTTTATTGCACAGTGAATACCATCTTGTCTTTATGCTGACATACATTGTATAGAACGGAGAAATAGTAAACTGTCCTTTTTATATGCAATGGGATTGTATATCAAGACTTGTGTGTTCAGATGAAAAAATTGCCATAATTTTTCTCTTTATATTTTATTCCTGCTAAATGGTTGATGCAATAAAGTTAAGTCTTTAATGACTTGTGTTTCTTGTAATATTATTTGTAAGCGAATTTGGCTGTAGTATTAGATGCATGCTGTACAAGATACTGTAGATCAACATTATATTGTTTGAGTATGAATAGATAATTCAAGGTGCACAGCCATTAATTTTGCCCTCCACCATCTCCGATTTTGGTTAGACAGTTGCAAGTTACTTGCATTAGTATGAAGTCTTAAAAATCAGTATAATTGCTGTTGTGTTATTATTAACCTTTTCCTGCTCTGAGGAAATTTAAAAATTTCTACATGCAAACATCATAAAACCAGAACAGCCTGCAAGTAACTCACAATCTGCTCAGGTTTTATGCTGTTTGCTGCTCATCAGTATCCATGGGTTGGAAACAAAGCCTTTAAAACTTTAATATAGTAAGAAAGGTGTTAAATTAAATTTATTCTCGAATGTGTCTTAGTGCGTTTTTGAGTGGTACAGGGTTAAATGTCTCATTTTGTTTTTGATTATCTTTGGTTTATTGAACATATATGAGCCTTGCTCTGTGAAAAAGGGGTTTAATGCATGTGCGTTAAGTATCGTCCCTGATTAGCCTGTGCGGTCTGCCCAGGCTAATCTGGAGTGCTCATGCATTAAACCACTTTTTCACAGAGCGAGGCTCATATGTATTAGACAGCACATTCAAATAATACAATTTAAATCTGAATCTTTTATTTAGTTGCAATACCTTAAAGCTTACTATGTTTGCAGTTTTAGTGAAAACACAAACTTTTAATCAAAAAAGCATATAATGTGTATTACTCATTAAATCAACTTCCACTTTATTCCATACACGTGTTCGACTCTGTGACATTATGTTCTGTAAAAGCTTTTCATTGCAAATTCATTAAACATAAATTGGTAACCTTGGGTATCCAAAAGGAATCCAAATTTTACTAGCCATAGACTTTCCAAAATGCAATTGTTTCTGAGAAGTATTTTTCTCTAGAAGGTGGCAAAACTCCTAAGCAATTCCTTTTTGGGCTAATGGTAGGGCTTATGCGTGTAACATCCATTGACAAATTATTAAATATACATTGAAAGGCCATTGTTCACAAAACGGATCATGATATAACATGATGCAGCATTTTGTACTATATCAAATTAAATGTTGCTGAAAAACAGTAGAATACTCAAAGTATGGACATTTTATTCTGTTAATAATGCTATCTTTTTAACATTACAAATCAATAAAGCATGCTTAACAATAGCAGAACTCTTTTGACTTTTAATTATCTTGTCAAGTCTTTAAATCTTTTCAAAATTCATTGTCCCACTAACACCATCCTATAAAACAGGTTATGGCTTCCAATTGTTAATCAACTATAAAGCATGAACAAAGGCACAAATATCGTAGTATCTTTTGCAAATGATACAAATGTCCATGGCCTCGATACGGAACAAAAAGCAAGATTTCTTGTCAGGCGGTACGCTGAATCCACGAGAATATTAGAACGAGAGCGCCGATGGCGTTAAAAGCATAGGTGCAAGATACAGGGAAGAATGGCGTCACGTGGTATAATGTAGTTCGATATCGCCATCCGCGAATTTCTCAAATCAATAATTTCAAACAATTACCGACTATTTAAATAGATAATCTTTCCATTTACATCAGTGTTTGAAACGCTTATGAACAATAATTACCCAAGCCTTTCAAAATTTAAGCACGGACAGATCTGTATCGAACTATTCTTTTCACAAATGAAAATAGACGCTACCCTATTCGTCTGCGTCAAGAATTTGTCGTAAAACTTGTGGTAAGCGTTAGATGCAGACGTGCACAACAGATTGAGTTATGAATACAGATTTCTGAATGCAGATTTTTATAGAAACTCCTCACAGCAGTTACTTCCCTTGCTTCGCCCGGTCAGTAACTTCTAGTATAAGGGAGGCCACTGCGTAGGAGATTGAGATTTATAGTGCAGATAGAATTGTTTTACGAACGAAATTTGTTTTAGGTTATAAGAAGATTTTTTAACATAAAACGGTCTTAGAAAAATTAACTAAAAACGGTGTCAGCAATATTCTTGGAAGAAAACGTTAGAAAAACGTTTCCAAAAAAAAATTGTAAGAATGACCATTTACTAAATTAAATAGATATTTCGTCTGATTTTTGATCAGGTAAGGCTTCATAAAGGGCAGCCGACCGATGTGGATTTTCGAAATGTGGTATATACCATAAGCATAGGTGCGTAAACGCACCTATGCTAAAAATTGTCCATTTAATGCGCCACTGGGCCGTTCCTATTTAAATGGGCATCATGCACAGAACTTGGCCATCCAGGGCATATGTCCAAACATTTCAAGTTACTGTCACAGACTGCTTGAAGAACTAAACTGCTGATAAACAAGGACCTATGCTCAGATGTTGAAGCAGGACATGCACTGTGGGTTCTATCAACAGTCCAATCATTCTACATCATTCATGAAATCCATAGGCAATGATCTTCAGCTCATGACGAGATTCTGGAAATCTGATGTACTGCTCCATTATTGCTGACAAGACTCTACATGTTGAAATAACTGTGTAATGTTGTGTCCCTGAAATACAAAAATATAATTCATGCTAGAGTTTAGCCATGTTAATTATGCTTGATTGCATTGAAAGCTTTAGGCTTATTAAGACATTCTAGAGTCCGTTTTCTGGGAATAATCAGTACTTTGTATATATGAAGATAAAGAGACCGCTAATAAACAGGGTTGAACCCAAAATGTTCCCATCACTAGGTGAACACCATATCCACTACGCCAGCCTGACAAAGTAAATGAAGTGAAGCTTCTAAGTTATGTCTCATTTGATTGTTAACAAGAGCACCGCCCTGCGGGTTCAGACCTCTCATCTATTTTTTTTAAAGTGGAAGGGACCTATCTCAATACTTCAATCACAAAGGAGGGAGAGGTGGGGTGGAGAAGGGTGTATAGTGTGGTGGTGTGGTCATTTATTACACTTTCTTCAAAAATGAAAAAATGATAAAAATAAATATTTGTGTTCTTTAGCCATATTTTAAAAAAAATGGGCGGGGGGTATAGTGTGAGGGTGTGGTCATTTATTAGATGATCTTTCAAAATGAAAAAAAATTACTTTTTTCTTTTGGGGGGGGATGGTTTGGGTGGAGTCTATTGTGGTATGTCAGGTAAGAGTTGCTTTGCAAGGCTTGTAAAGAAGTTATGGAAATTTTAGCAAAATTTAATAATTTCACCTTGAGAGTCATGGTCATTCAAAGGTCAAGGTAAAATTCAACTTGCCAGGTACAGTAACTTATGATAGCATGACAGTATTTGAAGTTTGAAAGCAATAGCCTTGATACTTGAGAAGTAAAGTAGATCAAAACACAAAATTTAACCATATATTCAAAGTTACTAAGTAAGAAAAGGACCATAATTTCGTCAAAATGACAACCAGAGTTATTCAACTTGTCCTGTACTGTCCCCATATGATAATTTGCGAGTGTTCCAAGTATGAAAGCAATATCTATGATACTTTAGGAGTAAAGTGGACCAAAACACAAAACTTAACCAAATTTTCAATTTTCTAAGAATAAAAAGGGCACATAATACTTTCAAAATGCCAGTCAGAGTTACATAACTTTGTCTGCACAGTCCCTTTATGATAGTAAGTGTTGCAAGTATGAAAGCAATAGCTTTGATACTTAAGGATTAAAATGGACCTAAACACAAAACTTAACCAAATTTTCAATTTTCTAAGTATAAAAAGGGCACATAATTCTGTCAAAATGCACGCCAGAGTTATCTAACTTTGCCTGCCCAGTCCCCTCATGGTAGTAAGTAAATGTACTAAGTTTTATACTTGATACTTTATGAGAAAAGTGGACCTAAACACAAAACTTTACCGGACGCTGACGCCAAGGTGATGACAATAGCTCATAATTTAAAAAAAAAATAGATGAGCTAATAAATAAAATGTAACAGATTGCACACTTGATTACATGATTTTTCATAAATACTCCTTCAGCTTTTCATTTACATATGAAGGCTAGGGCCACTTTCTGCGAGCCTTACAAAAAAACTAACCATATTTGCAATTGTCAAGCCTCCTTCACATAAAATTTACCTTTGCTTATTCCAATATCCTTTTTTCCAACAGACATTGTGCGCTCACGTACCATACATGGTGCCACAGTTTCACAGAATTCCTACAAAACAAGGGCTGTTTGTAAAACATGCATGCCCCCATATGGGCTCTCCGTTGTAGTGACAGCAGTTGTGTGAATATGTTTTTTGTCACTGTGACCTTGACCTTTGACCTAGTGACCTGAAAATCAATAGGGGTCATCTGCCAGTCATGATCAATGTACCTATGAAGTTTCATGATCCTAGCCATAAGCGTTCTTGAGTTATTATCCGGAAACCATTTTACTATTTCGGGTCACCGTGACCTTGACCTTTGACCTAGTGACCTGAAAATCGATAGGGGTCATTTGCGAGTCATGATCAATCTACCTATCAAGTTTCATGATCATAGGAATAAGCGTTTTTGAGTTATCATTCGGAAACCATTTTACTATTTTGGGTCACCGCGACCTTGACCTTTGACCTAGTGACCTGAAAATCGATAGGGGTCATCTGCGAGTAATTATCAATGTACATATGAAGTTTCATGATCCTAGGCCTAAGCGTTCTTGAGTTATCATCCGGAAACCATTTTACTATTTCGGGTCACCGTGACCTTTGACCTAGTGACCTGAAAATCAATAGGGGTCGTCTGCCAGCCCTTATCAATCTACCTACAAAGTTTCATGATCCTAGGCCTAAGCGTTCTTGAGTTATCATCCGGAAACCATTTTACTATTTCGGATCACTTTGACCTTGACCTTTGACCTAGTGACCTGAAAATCATAAGGGGTCAACTGCGAGTCATGATCAATCTACCTATCAAGTTTCATGATCCTAGGCCTAAGCGTTCTTGAGTTATCATCCGGAAACCATTTTACTATTTCGGGTCACAGTGACCTTGACCTTGTGACCTCAAAATCAATAGGGGTCATCTGCGAGTCATGATCAATGTACCTATGAAGTTTCATGATCCTAGCCCCAAGCGTTCTTGAGTTATCATCCGGAAACCACCTGGTGGACGGACCGACCGACAGACAGACCGACATGTGCAAAGCAATATACCCCCTCCTCTTCGAAGGGGGGCATAATAAATGAAGTATACATTTACAATTCAAATTTCTTTTAAAAGAATGTGTAGGTAACTCTATTCCCTATATATTACTTTATTGTTATAAAATAAATTTCTTAATATTTAAACAGACATTTAACAAAAATTAACTTGATTCATCAAATTAATCATAATCGAATAATAGACCAGTTTCACAATATGAACACCGATTATATAGGCGATACTATTTTAAGATATCAATCATATCACCTGACGCGTCGAATTGCAGAACGAGGCTGAACGTGTAACTGCATTTTCTTTTGCTATGCAAATTGCGTTGAATATCAAGATTTTAATGCGAACTGACACTGGTTACAATTAAGTCAAACATATGCATACAGACAACCATCACATGTCATGCTGTGTTGTCAATAAATTAATAAGTAATTATTATATAAAAATTATAATACCTAAATAATAATTCAAGGACATAATATTTAATACTATTAGTGTATATTAATAAATTATATTTAATCTTTATAAATAACAAGAGATGTGTTCGTCAGAAACACAATGCCCCCTACTGCGCCGCTTAAAAAAATATATATTATTTTTGACCTTTGACCTTGAAGGATGACCTTGACCTTGAACTTCCACCACTCAAAATGTGCAGCTTCATGAGATACACATGCATGCCAAATATCAAGTTGCTATCTTCAATATTGCAAAAGTAATGGCCAACGTTAAAGTTTTTTTCGGTCGGACGGACAGACTGACATACTGACTGACTGACAGTTCAACTGCTATATGCCACCCTACCGGGGGCATAAAAATACGAGTTACCCATAAGCATCAGAGTAAATGTGGTCTGAAGACTAAACATCGATTATTGCACAAATCGAAGTCATAAATAAGCAGTATACAATACAAAGTATTATAAGACTACTATTCTCAAAGGTATGGATGTATTAGTGTGTGAACTATTTCATGAATCATAGAACATGTAAGAGTTGAATCAAGCATAAGACAAAGTCCTATAAAAAAGAAGAAAATGACACTAATGTTTAGCATTAAATTTTTGAAATATTTAAAATATATAGGTATAAAGCACTTTATAATTATGATAAAACTGGCTAATATCTATACAGTATTTAGTTTCTGACAATCTGTTTGGACAGATGACTTTCGATGTTGACAATATCTTTTATGTTCAATAAAAGCAACAATAGAGAATTTGGCGTTAAATTATTCCAAGAAACAGCTACGCAATGCTACAACCACGAGAAGGCATGGTCACATGGAGGTGTCATTAATTGTGCTAAATGACCAGATATCTGCAACCTGTGGTTTATGACATCACGTTGTTATTTAGTATTTGTCTGCACAGTTTCTGATCATAACGAGGTTATGGGTTTGTGCTGAATACAGGGGCATTTAAACGCAAGATCTATCAATAAACAAAACAATTGATCGATCGCCCAAATAATGCGCAAACAAAGAGTGTCAGATAATCCAATAAGTTTTAGACTGTCAATTTACACACACTAAGAATTGAAAGCCATACTTGGAGTGCCAGAATTTGTGCAAAAAAAATGAATACAAACAAGTACTTTAATCAAGAAAATGTATTTCATATATTGGCACTTAAAATGGAAAGTATATATTAAGTAATTTACGGCTGATTCTGACGAAGTCAACTTGTGTTGGCAATATCATTAAATCGCTGAATGATCAAAAGCAGAGCAATATTGCGACGCACTATTAGAAATCTCTACACATTAAGCCTCATTCTCGAATTCTGCAAATCATTTGACTACACGCTATTGGCTTATTGTGAAAAGGGTCTTTTCACTTATAAATATTTTAAAGAAGTAGATTTTCCATCACTACAGCGACTGCACTTTCTTAAAGGAAGTTTGGGAGTAAAATAGATCTACTCCAAGTTTTTGTCACAAAAAACTTCCAACATACAACACTTTCAAGTGGAGAATTAGCCGCATTTAGTGGATGATTTAGAAACATGATTAATTTAAATTACATGTAATAGCTATTGAAAAGTTTAGTTATCCAGTTATTCTTGCTGCAATGTGGATAAGAATAATACAAACCAATAGCTGACAAACCTGATATCAGTGATATGTTGACCTTTGAAGTTGAAATTGAGACCTGAAATCTGTCTGTATAGAGAGGCACAATTTGTTTGGCATATCTTCAACCATTACTGGCAACACACATCTACAAAATTTATATATAAATTATATAAAAACATAAATTTATTAATAATTTTATTTATTAATTTATGACGAAATGTTTTAATCTAATTCAGCTATAACGAAACTAAAAACGGATTAAAAACAATACCTTATTTTAATTGATAGGTTTAAAACAAAAATAAATTTATTAATATATTGACGTTCAACTGAACAAATACAAGACACAAGTACATTACATTACAATAAGTTATTATTTCAATCGCGTTCAGGGAAAACTGGGCTTAGTGCATGTGCGTAAAGTGTCATCCCAGATTAGCCTGTGCAGTCCGCACAGGCTAATCAGGGACGGCACTTTCCGCATAAACTTGATTTTCGGTAAGGAGGGACTTCCTTGAAATTAAAAATACCATAAAAGCGGAAAGTGTTATCCCCGATTAGCATTTGCGGACTGCACAGGCTAATCTGGGATGACACTTTACGCACATGCATTTAGCCCAGTTTTCTCAGAACGCGGCTCATTTAATTAACGATTGTCAACATTATGCAAATTATCCGATAGTTTTACACAATATTAAAAAGTACAAATACAAACCTGGTAATACATGTAAATGATCGTATGCAATAAAGTTATTGATCCCAATCTGATCTATTTCCGAATAATCTGCGAATCCATCGAGTAGAAACAACAACCATGCAATTCGCTCCGCCATCTTGAAACGTTATACTTACTGACCGCACTGATTGTGTTGCATTTGTTACAAAGTATCTGATTGGTTATTTCTTAGTATCGGATCCAATCAAATTTTTCGGGTAACTAGGGATTCTAACATCTAACAACCCGAGATATGTACAGAAATTCAATGCTTAATTTTCGCGGACGATATTTGTGTTCCGCGCTTTTTGGATCTGGTATTTACTGGATTTTCTCTCTTTAATAGACTTCTTAAAATAGCATTCTACAATCTCCGCGCGATTTTAAACACTAATATTTGTACAGAGTAGATAAATAAGGTTCCGCGCGATTATTTGAGCCCGCTTTTTCTACAGGGTTGAAAAATAATTGCTCCGACGGAAAATATATGAAAGTTCCGCGCTTTTTAGATTTCGATTTGTATGTAGTGTTTTATGGCCATGCTGGCATTGGTTTTTTGCGGAAAGTGAAAGTTCCGCGAAAAATTACAATCCCGATATTTACTATATAAGTATATGTTTTTTAGCGGGGGTCCCCTTTGGCTTTCCATACATTAATTTGTTGAAAGTTGGGGTACGCTGGTAAATGGGGTCAGTCCATTTGAATGATGTTTGTTTTCATGTCGATGCAATTACCAGATAATAAAAACGTCCGTACATTTCAACAAATTAGTTTGACTCATCAAGTTGAGAGGTTTATGTAAGGATCTAGATATATAAGAAATTCCCTTTGAACACTGAACAATAAGAATTTAACACATAGGAAAATCGCTACAGGTTTAATTACAGAACCCAATCCCAGGTGGGCGGGGAAGGACTTTGTCATGTATTGGAAATGTTGTTAGTTACTTGGAGAATTACATAGACGTTGAAGTTTTACATTAACAACTAATTTACAGAAGTATATTGACTTAGAAACTTTATGTAAACAACTTAAAAAAGAGCAAAGAACAACCCATCGAGTTTATTATTATGTGTTGTCGTTATAACGGCACATTATCTACTCACACTAATGTGTGGTTTGACAGTGCTAGCACACGTTTCATGCGGTGAATATGCAACTTACAAATGAAAAACACAACACAAAAGTTAAACTTGTGTTTTAATTGTATTTATTTATTTAGAAAAGTAAATTGCAAACTTTATTTCAAAGTGAGCGTATACATCGATTACATTTTTAAAAGACATTTCTTGTTATATTTAGTTGTTTTCGGTTTTAGCGATTATAATGCATTTTTGAGGTTGCCTATAGTATGCCTGTAGCAATTGATTAACTCATATCCAACTGTCTATGTATTGAGAACTGTGAATATAAATAAGCTTAACCTTCTACTAACCTTCTACTAATGCGTTGCTAGCACCCGTAAATACAAAAGATTGCCGCTATCTGTTGTGAACGAAAGAACGTTTTCCAGAAATACCCGCTTAAGTAGAATGAACGAGGTTACGAAACAGGTCATTCGTATTATTATTATATTTAATTGTTTGTTATATTCGGTTTTAGAGATTATGAAACATTTTTTTCTGTCTATCTTATCGCTGAAGTTATTGTTTTACTTATGTTCAACGTTTTATATATTGAGAATATAAATAAGCGTAAACTTTTTCCCGAATCTATTAATAGCCTCAAATTACGATTGACCTGTACTACGTCATTGAGGTGTATGTGAGAGCGTTGTTATCACCCGTGCACTCTCCTTTGTTTATCGACAACCGCATCTATTAATAGCCTCAGTTGAATGGACTGAGCAAAAATACTATGTCATGAAGACGCAGCAGAAAGTGGACTATTTTATTCATGCATAAACAATCTCTTACGCGACACGTACAATACGATCATTGTTTATTGATTCTTTTCTTTAAAAGCACCGTCCGAAACTATTGCTTTTAACACGATATTCATATAATGTTTCCATTTGTGAATGAATATAATTGGAGAACTCAAACCTCTTGCATAAATTATACAACTCTTTCTCGCGCGGATGCGCGTAGTAAGCGGGTATTTGGCTCCTCGTAGATAAGGTGTATCGACTGGGATTTTAGACTATCCACCTTAGACGGTCGCTAAGCGACCATCTAATAAAACAGATAAAGGATGAACCTGGAATGTGATTTGAAACCAATAAGCGCTTCTGGCCTTTGATATCTGGGTGGGATGGACACATCCGCCTGACTCTATTAAAGGGCATCATTTGTTGGCAATAAGGAAGGGACACAGCAAGAAAGGCATCCATATCGTGAGTATTACATAATTTTTTTCGTATCATATTAAGAATGATAGACGAATTATGCAAGTAAAATCAAAATCAGTTAGGTTTTGAAAATATAATATAATTGAGATGAAAACTAAAAACAATTGTAAAGTATGAATAGTGTTTCGTTATTGAATTTACTTTTTAACAGATTCCGTCCTAAGGGCAGAGTAACACTTATCACATCATTCAATATTCAATCAATATTCAATCTTTTTCTTCATGACACTGTGTGATATACCGAGAAGATACAATCATGAGGGTATTTTTGATCGGTCTGTGCGTGTTCAGTACGGTGCTCATGGCAACCGCCATTGACACCTTCTATGGCATGCCCGCATATGGCCCATTTGGGGGTGCCGGTGCTATTTCCCCACGTGGATACGGGCACGGGGCGGATTTGGCGGTGGTCTAGGCGGTGCGGGCGGCGGAAGCGGAGGAATGGGTGGAATCTTTAACATCCTCATCTTCCGTAAGTACAGACGTGAACATTCGTTTATTCTACATGTATATGGTTTATATGGTTTGTCCGAGTGTAAATTACATGTATTTCATATGTTACAAGAAAAAAATTTAGGCATACAGCGGTTCACCGTATTTCAGGAGATTATGTACACATATGTGTACTTGGATTTTTTTTCGTCATACTTAAATTGTCACAATATTTAAAATAAATATTAGATTATTTGCTCAGAAGGACTGAACAAATGGAACGATGAGAGTCCAGTTCTTTAAAATACGTGGATTTTTTATTTATTATAATTACAATACACAGAAATCACCATAGACGCCATTTAAATGATACTCAAATTTTACAGAAAATGTTCAAACAAGTAAAATAGTATAAGTCACAAATCAATAAGATTGCATATTATTTTATTTTATTTTTATTTACAATTGATTTGTGACTTATACTATTTTACTTGTTTGAACATTTTCTGTAAAATTTGAGTATCATTTAAATGGCGTCTATGGTGATTTCTGTGTATTGTAATTATAATAAATAAAAAATCCACGTATTTTTGTTGTTGCAGAATTTATATATGTCGTGCAGTATGACATCAATCTTGTTAATAAAATATAAATTAGCATAAATTATATTGTTTCACATGTTTTTCATTAAATTAAACACCTGTATATATTCGTCTACTGCCGTTTGCATATTTTTGCTACTGACGTTTGTCATTCCTAAACGTACTACTGACGTTTGCCATATTTGTGTTCACTCTATAAACGTTTATTTATTATCCGGTAAATATTTTTGTTTGTTAATGCATAGACATATGTAATATATGTTCGTCCGGTAAAGCATAGACAGTTCTGTAATCGTTAATTTTCGAGAACACTGACTCTTTGTAATTGTACAACTTACGTTTGCTTCTTAAATGGAAATTTTTGTCGAAGTGTTCTCGAAAACCACAGCAACACACAAAACGCGTGATATACTGATTGAAAGCTATATGCATGCCATATTGCCTGCACTAGGTCGTATGAAAGTCAGAGGATGATCAGCAAAGATATTGGAAAAAAACCTACCTTGTGCGGCTGTTTGTTGTCAAAAAATGACTACTGACGTTGGCTTTTGTGGTAACGTGACAGTTTTTGTTCATTAGCAAAAACCTGATTAAGTATTTCTCAAAACACGTTTTGCAAAACAGCATGTCCGTAGCCAGGGTTTTGAAAAGGGGGGGGGGGGTGCGAATTTTTGCCATCGACGATTGTTTTTGAGCAACAAGTGGCGAAGGAGGAATGTGCGGGAGTAGATGTCCTCCTGCACTCGGGGGCTTTGGAGGTCCTCCCCTAGAAAATTTTGAAAATGAAACGTAAACTACTGCATTCTGGTCACTTTTTAACTGTATTTAGAGACTGAAGTTATAGAGCATTTTTATATGAAATTTCACTTTCATTGATCATACTCAGTGACTGATCGACATGAAATATGATATAACATACTAATACTTGTATTCCCCCCACGTTTTTCAATAACCACCTTTTTTGATCAGTTACGGATATACATAATTTTAAACGGTGTTTAACCCGACACTAGTATGCGCGCACACACTTTGTTTACCTATGCAACAGCACATTTATAGAATGTTAATTCGAACAATAAGAACGGTATAAAATATCATTATTTATTGGAATCTTGGAATCTTGATAAAATTGGTGTGTTCCACCATTCCACCATTCTACCTTTCATAAATCGAGCAAATTAAATGTAAATATTTGACTTTTTTTCAAAACAATTTTGTCTGTTACTATGGATAGTACCAGAGGGTTAGCATTGCTCTAAACGTGCTAATAGTGTATTGTACAACAAACACTGATTTACAAAACTGGGTCTTCTCTTATCTGCATCAATACTAAAAAAGAAATCAAAATGGTATGACTGGTTACTTCAATTTGTTTTAAACTATTTTTAACAAATAAGTTATCTTTTTCTAAACGAATTTCAGTAAAATATAGCGCTTAAGGCTTCTATACACACTATAACCACAAACTACTGGCCCTATGGGATCAAAGTCATTAACAATGTAGATCAGGACTTCGAAGAACAAAGATGTACTTAATTGCCCAGGATCAATCACAGTTGATGGACATTAAACGTTAGCGTCCACCTGATCATATGTTATAACGTGTTAGATTCATTATAACAACTGTTTGACAGTAGGACATTCCTAGTGTAAAGTTTTACATAATTAAAACATTGTGGAAAGTTATGTTTGTGAAGCAGAACAAATGCCATTAAGTATTGGTAAACTACAAAAAAGCTACATTGCTTTGTAGAAATGATTTGTTTTCTTGTCATTCAACAATAACATTAGCCTGTCTTGAGCATAGCTGATATTTTTGTTGCTGTAAAACCATTTAGGAGATCCGAAAATGGTTGTACGGGGATATAACAAAAAGACAACGCAGTCTGTCGAAAATGCTGTGCACAATGTGTAATTGTTATAAGTCGTGGCTTCATCATTTTTTTATGATATATATTAAAGTTATGGCTTTAACCGACATTAATAAAGATGACAAAAGTTACAAAACAATAATATAGTATCAAATATCTGTAAATAAGTATCGATTTTATACGGATTAGAGTGCCAGGTTTATAATTATGCATTATACAGAAAACAAATATCCATTTATAACAAAGATTCCAATTCCATTTTGCGGAAACCGGCTTCCTAGATCTTCTCAAATTTTGCTGTCAAAACTTCTGTTGATTATAACAATTCTACGGTTAAAAATTGAAAATAAAAATCACGCGCTATCTTGGGAATGACTTAATCGAGAAATTAATTATATGGTGACTGTCGGTTGCATATTGATAACAACATTATTTTAACGCTTGAGTACGAAGACTCACTGGGTTCGTGGAAAAAATAAATAACCGTTTTTGCATCAAATAAAGTTGGTTGCAACTTAAAGTACTTTTTTACTCGTCAAAAAAGATTGGGTGCGAACGCACCTAACGCCCCCCCCCTGGCTACGGGTATGAACAGTAGTGTAGATCATGAAATCTGTTATCTGGGTAACTAGTAAATTTCATACAAAAAAGTGCCCAATCACGGCGAAAATGTCATGATAAAAATGGGATAATTGTAAATATATTACATTTACAAAGACACATATTAAGAACTGAACCAATAAATGAGAACATCTATATGTGTGTGCAGTTGTGTGATCGGATCTTGACGCTCATATTTTGGTGTGACTTGGACGAGTTAATATACGTAACTAAAACATGAGGACTTATTTCAATAACGAATTTTAATCGAACTTTCTTCAGAAACGAGTAATTAATTTTAAGTTGTGTAGAGACGATAAATAATTTTTAAACATGTCTATTGGTTTGGTCAAAATTAATTAAAATAGGATCAAAAGTGGGCCGGCTCGATATTGATCGGACAAGTCTTATGAAAGAGACCTTATCGGGCGGACCGAAACCTTATTGTTTCAAAGCTGGGTGGTAAAATCAATTTGCACAACAATAAACAAATGGGGACAACGACAGTGTCAATTAAAAATACACATGTATGTAAAGGAAACTTGTTTGAAAGACGGGTAAATACGGAATCCGGATAGGGCCAAGTTGATTGTCGCGTGTCGACCTTCGAGGTCGACGCATGACATTCAAGCGACATTCTCTCGACGCACGATACGACGCGCGACAATCACGCGACAATCAAGATTTGTGTGTCGCTTATCGCGCTGGGTTTTAGAAAAAAAATATTGCAGAAAATCTTGACTGTCGGCTGAATTGTCGCGCGTCGTATCGTGCGTCGAGAGAATGTCGCTTGAATGTCGCTTTAATGTCGTGTGTCGACCTTCGAGCGCGACACTCGACATTCTCTCGACGCACGATACGACTCGCGACATTCGATATAATATATCGCGAAAATGTCGCCTGTCGACCTAAAAATTCCTAGGTCGACACGCGACATTCTCTCTACGCACGATACGACGCGCGACATTCTCTCGACGCACGATATGACACTCGTATGGAATCCGGATAGGGCCAAGTTGATTGTCGCGTGTCGACCGTCGAGGTCGACGCACAACATTCAAGCGACATTCTCTCGACGCACGATACGACGCGCGACAATCATGCGACACTCAAGATTTGAGTGTCGCATATCGGGCTGGGTTTAGAAAAAAAATATTGCAGAAAATCTTGACTGTCGACTGAATTGTCGCGCGTCGTATCGTGCGTCGAGAAAATGTCGCTTGAATGTCGTGTGTCGACATTCGAGCGCGACACTCGACATTCTCTCGACGCACGATACGACGCTCGACATTCAACATGATATATCGCGAAAATGTCGCCTCTCGACCTAAAAATCTCTAGGTTGACACACGACATTCTCTCGACGCACGATACGACGCGCGACATTCTATCGACGCACGATATGACACTTGCGCGATATATCGAGCAAATATCGCGAAAGTGTCGCTTGTCGACCGGTGTGGGAGTAATTTTTTCATCTGCAAGCAAGATGTTAAAGTAACTTTTCAGCTAAAGTAAAAATAGCGGCATCTAGTAGCAGCAATAACAGCAGCAGCAGCAGCAGCAGTAGTAGCAGCAGCAGCAGTAGCAGCAGTAGCAGCAGTAGCAGTAGTAGCAGTAGTAGCAGAAGTAGCAGCAGTTGTAGCAGTAACAGCAGTAGCAGTAGCAGCAGCAGTAGCAGCAGTAGTAGCAGAAGTAGCAGCAGTAGTAGTAGTAGCAGTAGTAGTAGTAGCAATAGTAGTAGTAGTAGCAGTAGTATTAGTATTAGTAGTAGAAGTAGTAGTAGTAGTAGTAGTAGTAGTAGTAGTAGTAGTAGTAGTAGTAGTAGTAGTAGTAGTAGCGGTAGTGGTAGTGAGACTGGTAGTAGTGGTAGTGGTCGTGGGACTGGTGGCAGTGGTAGTAGTAGTTGTAGTAGTAGCAGAGTCAGGAGTAGTAATAGTAGCAGTATCAGTGTAGAAGCAGTACCAGCACCACCAGCAGTAGCAGTAGTTGTTGTTGTAGTAGTAGTAGAAGTAGTAGTAGCTTCAGTAGAAGCAGTAGCAGCAGCAGCAGTAGCAGCAGTAGCGGCAGTAGCAGCAGCATCAGCAGCAGTAGCAGTATAAGTAGTTGTTGTAGTAGTAGTAGTAGCTGCAGTAGAAGCAGTAGCAGCAGCATCAGTAGCAGCAGCATCAGTAGCAGCGGCAGTAGCAGCAGCAGCAGTAGAAGCAGCAGAAGCAGTAGCAGCAGCAGCAGTAGCAGCAGTAGTATAAGTAGCAGCAGTAGCAGGAGTAACAGCAGTAGCAGCAGTAGCAAGAGACGCAGTAGTAACAGAAGTAGCAGTAGTAGTAGTAGTAGTAGCAGTAGTAGTAGTAGTAGTAGTAGCAGTAGTTGTAGTAGTAGTAGACTAAAGTAGTAGTAGTAGTAGTAGTAGTAGTAGTAGAAGTATTAGTAGTAGTAGTAGTAGTAGTAGTAGTAGTAGTAGTTGTAGTAGTAGAAGTAGTAGTAGTAGTAGTAGTAGCGGTAGTGGTAGTGATACTGGTAGTTGTGGTAGTGGGACTGGTGGTAGTGGTAGTAGTAGTTGTAGTAGTAGCAGAATCAGGAATAGTAATAGTAGCAGTGTAGTGGCAGTACCAGCACCACCAGCAGTAGTAGTAGTAGTAATAGTTGTAGTAGTAGTAGAAGCTGCAGTAGAACCAGTAGCAGCAGTAGCAGTAGCAGCAGTAGCGGCAGTAGCAGCAGCAGTAGCAGTATTAGTAGTTGTAGAAGTAGTAGTTGTAGCTGCAGTAGAAGCAGTACCAGCAGTAGCAGCAGCAGCAGTATCGGCAGCAGCGGTAGCAGCAACAGCAATAGCAGCAGCAGTATCAGCAGTAGCAGTAGTAGTAGCAGCAGTAGCAGAAGTAGCAGCAGTAGCAGGAGTAGCAGTAGTAGCAGAAGTTACTGAAGTAGCAGCAGTAGTAGTAGTAGCAGCAGTAGTAGTAATTGTACAGTAGCAGTGTAGTAGCAGTACCAGTACCACCTGCAATAGCATTTGTAGTATTTGTAGTAGTAGTAGTAGTAGTAGTAGTAGTAGTAACTGCAGTAGAAGCAGTAGCAGCGGTAGCAGTAGCAGCAGTTGCGGCAGTAGCAGCAGCAGTAGCAGTATTGGTAGTTGTTTTAGTAGTAGTAGTAGCTGCATTAAAAGCAGTAGCAGCACTAGCAGCAACAGCAGCAGTAGAAGCAGTCAGAAGAAGTAGTAGTAGTAGTAGCTGCAGTAGCAGCAGATGCATCAGTAGCATCAGTAGCAGTAGTAGCAATGGTAGCAGCAGCAGCAGAAATAGGAGTAATAGCAGTAGTAGGAGCGGAAGCAGTAGTAGCAGCAGTAGCAGTAGTAGCAGTATAAGCAGCAGTAGTAGTAGTAGTAGTAGTAGCAGTAGCAGTAGCAGTAGTAGTAGTAGTAGTAGTAGTAATAGTAGCAGTAGTAGAAGTAGTAGTAGTAGTAGCTGCAGCAGTAATAATAGCACTACTAGAGTAGTAGTCAAAATTCAGTCATTGGTGCGTGATTGTTGCGAGTATGGTTGTTTGGGTTCACGCTATTTTACACCCACGTATTAGTATTTTGAGTATACTCTCTCTAAACAAGAACATCATACAGTACCAAATTACATGGGAATACCAGAAAATATCGACGATTTTCGTGCACACTATCGAGTAACAAGACATTTATTCGATGTGTTGCTTGAAATGACAGTGCTGTTTAGTTAAGCTTGGAACTTCTAGTACATTTCCTGAATAATTTTACTTCAAGTTCAACTAATTTTCCTGCGCCTGCTATCACATAAACATGTTTTACTGAGAGTTTTCTGAGTGTTTCTTAAACAAATCATGTAAGAAGAATTAATTAATCATTTAATAAATACTTGAGGCTCGCTCTGTAAAAAGAGGTTTTAATGCATGTACAAAGTGTTGTCCCATATTAGGCTGTGTAATCCGCACAGGCTTATCAGGTGCGATTCTTCCTGCCATAACTGGATTTTCGCTCATAGAAAAATACGACAAAAGCGGAAAGTGTCTCCCTAATAAGTGTGGACTGAACATGCAATCTGGTAAAACAATTAAGGCGCATGCATTATGTATATTATAGCCGTCTAAATGCTCTTTACTTTTGATTCATGACACACTTACATGTAATAATTTATGATTTGTTCATTTTAAATGATGCATATTTTATTGTACTGGGTTGAAAGAAACTTTTATTTTAATAATAAGTCCACTCAACATTCTTGCAGTCAGGTTTTGCTGTGTTATATAATTATCAATAAAATTTTAACAACTAGCTTCTCTTTTCTTCATGAGATTTATTTATATATTTTAAACCAGAAGAACAACAAAATCCATAACATAATGAACGCAAAACATGATATCCTATATTCACGGAACAAAACTATGTTTGACAAAATTCAGAATCAAGGTTCCCAATTTTCAAAAAATTTCCAGATCAAATTATTTCCAAGTTCCATCAATTATTTATCTCTGAATAAAAAACACGTGTGTCATCTATATGTAAGGCTATTACAATAAATGGTTGTTAATAGACTGATAAACAATTGAAAAAGTTACATAATCTACAGATTATAGAGCATTGTGCTTTGATTTCATTGTTCATGGAATAAGAACCAATATCATAATTATGATGTGCAGCTCGCTCTCAACATTGCCATAGGCAGATAATACCTAAAAGAGTTAACAATTCCAGTTCATGTTATTGACTCTTGATGAAAAATCTGGAAAATGCAAAGCATGCAATGTTTATGCACTTATTTGCTACTGCTGCTACTGCTGCTACTGCTGCTGCTACTACTACCACTACTACTACTACTACTACTACTACTACTACTACTACTACTACTACTACTACTACTACTACTACAACAACAAAAACAACAACAACAACAACTACTACTACTACTACTACTACTACTACTACTACTACTACTACTACTACTACTGCTACTACTTCTACTACTACTGCTACTACTACTACTACTGCTGCTACTTCTGCTACTTCTGCTACTACTGCTACTACCGCTACTCCTGCTACTGCTGCTACTGCTGTTGATACTGCTACTTCTGCTGCTACTGCTGCTGCTGATGCTACTGCTGCCGCTGCTGCTACTGCTGCTGCTGCTACTAATGCTGTTGCTACTCCTTCTACTGCAGCTACTACTACTGCTACAACAACTACTAACACTGCTACTGCTGCTGCTGCTACTGCCGCTACTGTTGCTACTGCTACTGCTGCTGCTAATTCAGCTAATACTACTGCTACAACAACTACTACTACTGCTACTGCTGGTGGTGCTGGTACTTATACTACACTGCTACTTTTACTATTACTACTCCTGATTTTGCTACTACTACAACTACTACTACCCCTACCACCAGCCACAATACCACTACCACTACTACCAGTCTCACTACCACTACCGCTACTACTACAACTACTACTACTACTACTACTACTACTACTACTACTACTACTACTACTACTACTACTACTACTACAACAACAACTACTACAACAACAACTACTACTACTACTACTACTACAACTATTTCTACTACTACTACTACTACTAATACTGCTACTACTACTACTGCTACTACTGCTGCTACTACTGCTACTACTGCTATTCCTGCTACTGCTGCTACTGCTGCTACTGCTGCTACTGCTACTACTGTTGCAGCTGCTGCTACTGCTGCAACTGCTGCTGCTGCTGCTACTGCTGCTGCTTCTGCTGCTGCTGCTGTTATTGCTGCTACAAGATGCCGCTATTTTTACTTTAGCTGAAAAAGTTACTATAACACCTTGCTTGCAGATGAAAAAAATACTCCCACACCGGTCGACAAGCGACACTTGCGCGATATTTGCTCGATATATCGCGCAAGTGTCATATCGTACGTCGAGAGAATGTCGCGAGTCGTATTGTGCGTCGAGAGAATGTCGTGTGTCGACCTAGGGATTTTTAGGTCGACAGGCGACATTTTCGCGATATATCATATATGTCGCGCGTCGTATCGTGTGTCGAGAGAATGTCGAGTGTCGCGCTCGAAGGTCTACACACGACATTCAAGCGACATTTTCTCGACGCACGATACGACGCGCGACAATTCAGTCGACAGTCAAGATTTTCTGCAATATTTTTTTTCTAAAACCCAGCGCGATATGCGACACTCAAATCTTGAGTGTCGCATGCTTGTCGCGCGTCGTATCGTGCGTCGAGAGAATGTCGCTTGAATGTCGTGCGTCGACATCGAAGGTCGACAATCAACTTGGCTCTATCCGGATTCCGTAGGTTAAACATCAGGAAATCAATATTTTGGGTAAAGATATGTTTAAATTGTATGTTAAAAATAAAGAGTTCATGTATATCCCATTATGTCAAGCAACTTCGTCCAGATTCATTGTTTAAATTACGACCAAATAATAATAATACTAATGATAATTGAAATATATTCTCAACTTTTTGAAGAATAACAATAATATGAAACCTTATGTATAAGATATAATTGATCTTTAAAATAGATATGTGCACTAAGTATTATCATTGCATGCGCAAATCCGCTGTGGGCGATAGTGATGCAGACCTTGACAACAAATCCGACCGAATGTCCCGCCAATGTAAATATTTTAATAATAAACATTTGTCCTTGAAGTTACTAAGTTCTCAAAACTGCGTTTGAAGATGAACGTTCAAATTCATCATATAGCCAAAAAAACCACTACACACAAATGTAAGTTCTTAATTTTAGCTCTTCCGAGATGTCGGGGCGTCTTGACACGTCGCGTGTTGACTGTACATACGTTTTGCACACGATGACTACAATATACGTTTTGCACACGATGACTACATTGGCAGACGAGAGCACACTATAAATTACAAGCAGTAACGATAGAAAAACAAAGTTTTGAAACTATTGGATCCAGTTGTGCAAGGTTTGCTTTAATTTTGTAATACTTCTTCTGACATTACAATTACATAATTAAATTACAAATTAAAACAAACATGAAGTACATGCAGTTCATTTGTTAAACATTACTGTCTTATCTTATATAATATAATAATATGTGTTTCAATATAAAGGCGACATTTTATATCATATAGCTTATACTTGATTTAATTCAGGCTCGACAATGAAGCTGTTTCACCTAGGCGCTGTCAGTTTGCTTGTTGCGAGCATCTTAACGACCGCCTCCGCCTACTACTGGAAACAGACGGAGGATCCTAATATTTTTTCGATCCTGATTTTCCGTAAGTTATGACATACAAACATTTAATTATTTTGCCCGTATATTTGTTTCTCACAATTACAGAAACGTATATATTTGGACAATTAACACTTTTTAACAGTTTTGATGGTAATCGTGACAATCGACTGGTACTATAAGTGGGCGTACTAATAATTTGGAGGAAACGTTCCCAATGGAAGCACAAAAAGTTATTTTAATGTATGCAACATTCATGACAAATGTTTATCCAAATTATTGTATTAGTCTTTAAATTTTACATGAAAACATTTTCAACAACAATCTACGATTAATACATGGTGCAAAATGCTTCTATAATTAATATTTCCTTGTAGCTTGTTAGTTGGTATTAATTCGAACAGTTCAATCGCATACGGATATACATTTCAGTGTTCGTGTTTATTATCATCATTCGAGTTTTGTGCCCTGATAATGGCAAGAAAGGCGTCAATTCATATCGGTAAACGTATGTATTTCTTTTTACATTGATTTATATTAATTTATATATTTATTTGTACTTAAGATTCAGTTATTCACACAATTTATGCAAAATGCATTAAATTTCAAGTCAACAATCTTTTACAAAAAAAAACTTGGAATACAAATATTGACATTCAACAAATTAAGCGGGCTTATAAGATTTATTGTAGGATTACCACCATGTAGATGTTACGTAACGTTTTTTTTTAACCTATGTTCGCACTTGTTCGCACTTCTATATAAAACATTATTAATGTATAAATAAAACATATGGTAGACAAGGGCGAGTGGGGAGAAAACCGCAAAATGAATAAAAGATTATTGTAAATATATAATAAAGGTTATCATTATAATATTATTAATGAGTTGTTGTTTGTAAGTTGTAAAATATCAATTTATTTTTAAATCGATTATCATAATATTGTCACTTACCAACGAATAATTACAGATTGATGTTGTTAACGTTGAGATTTATTCCGAATTAACATTATAACAAAATAATTCACGTGATATATATCAACTGTCAAGGTCAAAGCAATATTGTATTATTTGTGACATTACATATGAGCCGTGCTCTGTGAAAAGGGGGTTTAATGCATGTGCGTACAGTGTCATCCCAGATTAGCCTGTGCAGTTCGCAAAAGGCTAATCAGGGACAACACTTTCCGCCAAAACTTTATTTTTGCTAAGAAGGGACTTTCTTGAAACAAAAATATCATAAAAGCGGAAAATGTCGTCCCTGATTAGCCTGTGCAGTTCCCTTCTTAGCAAAAATAAAGTTTTGGCGGAAAGTGTTGTCCCTGATTAGCCTTTTGCGAACTGCACAGGCTAATCTGGGATGACACTGTACGCACATGCATTAAACCCCCTTTTCACAGAGCACGGCCCATTTCTTTTATAATTATTTCAGACTCAAGTTTTGGAGTGAAAGGCCATTCACCAATTGAGCTGATGATATAAACTGTTTGTACTGAATGTATCAATAAAGCATTATACCGAAACGTGGTGTTATGCATTTGTTTCATTTTATGTTTGATTGTGTATAAGAGAAAGATGTCAGTCAATGAAATGTTTAATGGACAGTGAAAATAAGAGTGATTGTCCATTATTATCTATTATGTTAATTGTTTCAGAGTAACTTTCGTCGCTGGCTCTTGTATTCATAGTAATTGAACCGGTGAGTGAGCATAGGTCGATTAACATAAATAGAGAAATGAAGTTATTGTCATTGTTTCGGCGAAATTCATTATTTATTAAAATGGTGGAAAGCATCAATGAAAATGGGAGAAATTTTTTGGTAGACGTGAATATGAAAAATATTTTACTGGACAAAGCTCCATTCGTTACCATAAACAAGACCTATTCTCATTGACGATATATGTCCGTAATCACAACACATCGAAAATGCAACATCGTACACACCAACATACACCAAAAGTAGTCTTTTATAATTCAAATTTGAATGGCCATTTACAGATGTTGTTATGTGTGTTTTTATATATTGTATATACTATGTTGTAAATGTAAATGGATGAGACTGAAATAAAATAAAATATCTTTTCAGAATCTGTATTGGATTTGTGTGACAAAATTGGTACTCAAATATTATTACACGATCCCAGAGAATAAACATTAAATATCCAGCAATCAAATAATTTAAAACTAGATATAAAGTTTACGCAAATTGTTACATAAGCAGGCCCGTAGCCAGTGTTTTGAAAAGGGGGTGCGAATTTTTGCCATCGACGATTGTTATTGAGCAACGAAGTGGCGAAGGGGATATGTGCGGGAGTGGATGTCCCCCTCCTGCAATCGGGGGCTTTGGAGGTCTTCCACCTAAAAATTTTTTGAAAATGAAACGTAAACTACTGCATTCTGGTCACTTTTTAACTGTATTTAGATACTGAAGTTATAGAGCATTTTTATATGAAATTGCACTTTCATGGACCATACTCAGTGACTGATCGACATAAATATGATATAACAAACATGTATTTCCCACCACGTTTTTCAGCCACCTTTTTTATCAGTCACGGATATACATAATTGTATACGGTGTTTATTTAACCCGACACTAGTATGCGCGCACACACTTTGTTTACATATGCAACAACACATTTATAGAATGTTAAATCAAACAATAAGAACGGTATAAAATATCATATTTATTGGAATCTTGGAATCTTGATAAAATTGGTGTGTTTAACCATTCCAACATTCTACCATTCATAAATCGAGCAAATTAAATGGAAATATTTGACTTTTTTCAAAACAATTGTTTTGTCTGCTACTATGGATAGTACCAGAGGGTTAGCATTGCTCTAAACGTGCTAATAGTGTATTGTACAACAAACACTGATTAACAAAACTGGGTCTTCTCTAATCTGCATCAATACTAAAAAGAAATTAAATGGCTAACTATTGTAAACAAATAAGTTATCTTTATATAACACTTAAGGCTTTATTAAGACCCTATATCCACAAACTACTGGCCCTATGATCTCAAAGTCCTTAACAATGTATACCAGGACTTAGAAGAAGATAGATATACTTATTTGCCCATTATATGCTCAAGATTCGTCACAGTTGATGAACATTAAACGTTTACGTCCACCTGATCATATGTTATAACGTTTAAAATTCATTATTACAACTGTTTGAGAATAGGACATTCCTAGTTTCAAGTTTGACCTAATTAAAACATTGTGGAAAGTTATGTATGTGGAGAAGAACAGATGCCATTAAGTGTTGGTAAACTACAAAAAAGCTACATTGCTTTGTAGAAATGATTTGTTTTCTTGTCATTCAACAACAAAATAAGCCTGTCTTGAGCGTAGCTGATATTTTTGTTGCTGGAAAACCATTTAGGGGATCCGGAAATGGTTGTACGGGGATATAACAAAAAGACAACGCAGTCTGTCGAAAATGCTGTGCATGTTATTAGTCGTGGCTTCATCATTTTGTTATGATATCTATTAAAGTTATGGCTTTAACAGACATTAATAACGATAAAAAAAGTTACAAAACAATCATTTAGTATCAAATGTATATAACGAAGTATCGACTTTTATACGGATTAGAGTGCCGGGTTAATAATTATGCATCATACAGCAAACAAATATCCATTTATAACAAAGGTTCATTTTCCATTTTGCGGGGACCGGCTTCCTAGATCTTCTCAAATTTTTCTGTCAAAACTTCTATTGATTTCAACAATTCAACGGTTAAAAATTGTAAATAAAAATCACGCGCTATCTTGGGAATGACTTAATTGAGAAATTAATTACATCGTGAACTGTCGGTTGCATATTGAATACAACATTATTTAAACGCTTAAATACGAAGACTCACTGGGTTTCAGGAAAAAAATCAATAACTGGTTTTGCGTCAAATAAAGTTTGTTGCAACTTATAGTACATTTTTTTAACTCGTCAAAAAAGATTTGGTGCGAACGCCCCCGGCTACAGGTATGATAAGTATTCAGTATTCAAATCAGTATTCTCAAAAAAGTTGAATTGTCTATGGCAATCAAGTTTATTTGTAAGTTTGCATTTGTTTACTCTTTTGAATCAGCGAACATATATTCGTTAGCAAAGTATAGAGAACAAGAAACCGTCGGAGACGGGTGATGCTCCCCAAAGTGTTTTTGCCACACTATTGCACTAGATATTCAGATAAAAGGAAACGTCTTGAGGGGCATAACTTTGGACAAAATTATACGATGGATGGTTTAGCAACTTAAAAATTTCAATGGGCCATAACTCTCTAAATAAATCATCTAACCAGAACACACAAATAACATGCGCATCTCCTCAAGGTAGTTAAGCTTCCCATAAAGCTTCATTGAATTCCAGTCTGAAGTTGGGGAGAAATAGCCCGGACGAGAATTGCACTCAGAGCTCCATATAAGGATTTAGTCTAAAGGGCAATTCACCCCCTGATATTATTGTTAAAGCGTATTTTACTCATTTATTTCCGCCATAAAGGGTATTAAGGAATATTTAGGGGGATTTTCCATTTCCATAGAAAACTGACTAAGTAAATGGCGTGTTTAATCTCGAAATATTATTATTTGTTATATATTATTAAATGCAAACAGAATGAATTTAAAATTACGATATGAACCGACTTTCTTTGAAAATATTCCCACAGGAGCCGCTGGTAGCTTAAAAATCCCTTTTTTGATCCACTAACATGATGGGTCGCAATTTTTATTACAATCTTATTTTGAATGACTTACTTTTAACTCAAAGGCTAACTTACACTAAAAACTCATCTGGATTATTGGTTAAACAGTTTACGCACTTTAATCGATTTAAAATACGTACCAAGATTTGTATTGCGTTTTGTTACGTATAAATGGGCCGATTGTTAATGCGTTTTTTTAAATATTTTTTAAATGCGTAAATACGCAGATACGCCTCTTATCTGTAGCTCTGATTGCACTATATGTACAGTTTATAGAAAATTTCAAAGGGCCATAACTCTGTGAAAAATCATCCGACCATAACCGGCTGATAACATGCACATCTACTGTTGGTAGTGAAGCTTCCCATAAAGTTTCATTGAATTCCAGTCATTAGTTGCTGAGAAATAACCCGGACAAGAATTCCCGTAATAAGTTGCTGAGAAAAAGCTCGGACAACAATTGCACTATATGTACAATGGAAAATTTCAAAGGGCCATAACTCTGTGAAAAATCATCCGACAAGAACCGGCTTAAAATATGCACATCCCCTCTTGGTAGTGAAGCTTCCCATAAAGTTTCATTGAATTCCAGTCATTAGTTGCTGAGAAATAACCCGGACAAGAATTGCACTATATGTACAGTTTATAGAAAATTTTAAAGGGCCATAACTCTGTGAAAAATCATCCGACCAGAACTGGCTGATAATATGCACATCTCCTCTTGGTAGTGAAGCTTCCCATAAAGTTTAATTGAATTCCGGTTATTAATTGCCGAGAAATAGCCCGGACAAAAATTGTGCACGGACGGACGCACGGACAGACGAAGCGGCGACCATATGCTCCCCCCAAAAATATTGGGGGAGCATAATAAATGGAAGTAATTCTTATGGTATCACATATTATAGACACAAACGCTGTCCATAAACACTATCAATGGTTTTTATCCAACATTCATATTTCAAACTTGCAATAAGGAAGATACGTTTTTACTTCTTGCAATCGATTACCATACAGTGTGTTTATACCTTAAAACGAAGTGAAATTTCAAATGTAATATTTGTTTAGCCCTTCGACATATTTATCGCTTAGAATGATTGATTTTGACTATATTGACTTTCGATATTTAACAAGGGCTGTTTGTAAAACATGCATGCAACCCATATGGGCTGTCAGTTGTAGTGGCAGCCATTGTGTGAATACGTTTTTTGTCACTGTGACCTTGACCTTTGACCTAGTGACCTGAAAATCAATAGGTTTCATCTGCCAATCATGATCAATGTACCTATGAGGTTTAATGATCCTAGACATAAGCATTCTTGAGTTATCATCCGGTAACCATTTTACTATTTCGAGTCACTGTGACTTTGACCTTTGACCTAGTGACCTGAAAATCAATAGGGGTCATCTGCCAGTCACGATCAATGTACCTAAGAAGTTTCATGATCCTAGGCGTAAGCGTTCTTGAGTTATCATCCGGAAACCATCTGGTGGACGGACGGACCGACCTACCGACATGTGCAAAACAATATACCCCCTCTTCTTCGAAGGGGGGCATAAAAAGATATAGCAAATACAACTTTGACTATCTGTAACTGAATATACAACTAGATGGCGTGAGAATACAAGCAAGTTAACGTTTTACTCATTCTGATGATTCGCATCGATTTAATGTTAAATAGATAAACTCAGTCAAAATTTTGACACAATTCTGATTATTTTATAATTTATAGATTTTGTTTCAATTGATTTTGTCAAATGTGGACATTTAACTATTATATTTAGAAATAGAACGTGCATTGTATATAAATATCTCAATCTTTTAATGGTTATACAATTACATGAATTATCACGAAACAAGCAACATCAATCTAAAATAAACAAGAGGGCCATTATGGCCCTGTATCGCTCCACTGTTTTTTCTTTGCGAAAAAACATGCAATGCGCATGGGTTGAAATGTACTCAAGCATGTGACTTTCTCTTTCTATCCCTCGTCCCACTGGGCGTTTAAAGTTGGAAGGGTGAGCATTTTTATATATGGAAAAAGTCACTACCGTGTTAACTAAACAGACTTAAAAGCCCGGGAATTGTTGCACAGGTCCTTTGCTTATAACGTAGGTACACTTATCTCTCCAAAAGATATTGTCGTTCTTTCTAGTTCACATATTTTTAGATGCTGAAGATCAAATCTTCGCATTTGATTTGAAATAGATTAAAAAGACCCATAGAAATCAAAATGCCTTAACCCTTTACCAAACGACACATTTTGGACTTTCCCAATCTGAAAGAGCAGGGTTTTTTTTAGACAAAGGGGAAGACGCTGGACGCTGGGTGAAAGGGGAAAATAGAGGGCGAAAGAGACATATTTGGGGAAAAAATTAATCAATGTATATAACTCATATACTCTGATTTCAGGGGTTTTTCACCACTGTCTGTGTCTCCAGAAAATGGAGTCATTCCCAAAGCAAAAAAAAACAAAAACGGCCCCATTCCCAATCAAATCTAGATGAAATTTTTCCAAATTACAATAAAGAAGTTTTCTGTCAGAATCATTAAAAAAACGTTAGCAAACACAAATGACATTTAGAGTGACGTCCCTTTATCCATTACGTTATAAAGCATGCCCTTAACGACTCAGATGTAATAACGTTTAGTTTGAGGATTCTTCTACCAACATTGACAGCGATAAAGTGTGAAATGTTCCGCATGACTTTGCAAAAAATTAACCGGAACCGCAAACTACACATTCTAATCCAACTCCGTAGACGCTTATTTCAATTTTAACGTGTTTTAGCGACCACCGCAAATAATCTAGTATTGCGATGGATAATTAAGCAATCAAAATTATCAATAATCGGTTTAAAAGTGAAATAAATGCTAAAGAACGATATGTTTTGGTGAAAAATGATATTAATGGAGGGGAAATTTATTTTGTGGGGAAAAAATTCTGGTAAGGGGAAGACGCCGACTATCGGCGTCACTTTTTTAGTAAAAAAAAACCATGAAGATGTTGCAGACGTCAATTGAATTAAAATAGAATATGAAGGAAAGGATCAGGTAGGAGAGAAATAATTGAGATAAAAGGAGAAATTGCTCATCAACCCACACATCCCTAAGACCAACAGGCCTAAGAATATTATGATAATCTAAAGATTATTTCTTTATATTTATAAATGTATTTAATTAAGTAATACATTTGACTTCTTAAATCAATTCATAACTTATATTAAGAAAATTATAAAATGGTCAGAAATATATATGGGTTGTTGAGCAATTGACAATCATATCCACAATTCATGAGTCACGATTCACAAATGGAACAATGAATCATTAGTTATTAAAAAGCAGCATATACGATAGTTAAGAACATTGCACTTCATTAATTTCAACACCTTCTCTTGGATACAAAGTTTGAGTTTACCGTGCAGTATCATATATTTACTTTTCTTAAAATAATTATGTTCATGGAAGTTGTGTTTTTAAAATCAATAATATATAATTAAACTGGTTTAAACACTATAAAAAAGACATGAAATTAACATGTCATCCAAAATATTTTCATCCGGATATATGGTCACTTTCGACATATTTAAATAAAACCCGACTTTTTTCAGTTTGTAAGAAAAACATTCATAACACATGTTCTTACTTCAATGCCTTTGTAAGCAGTCACCATCTGACCTAAAATGGCACTAAATGACAGGGTTTTATCTCATGTTTACAAGATGTTGATGTTGTTGTTGGTCACAGCTAAACGGCCGCAGTAATCTCCACTGGTAAAGGTCATATGTTCAGTTTTGTGACCCCCGGGGCCGGGTCAAATTTAAGCCCAGGGGAATAATTTGAACAAATTTGGTAGAGGACTATTAGATATCACTACATTCCAAATTTAGTAGCCATAGGCTCTATAATTAAGAACAAGAAGATTTTTAAAGTTTGCACACAATAGACCTTATTTAAGCATATGTTCATTTTTGTGACCCCTGAGGCAAGGTCAAATTTGTTCCCAGGGGCATAATTTGAAAAAATTAAGTAGAGAACTATTGGATGTCACTACCTACCGAATTTGGTAGAAATAGGCCCAATGGTTATGGACAAGAAGATTTTTATAGTTTGCACAAATGGGCCCAATATAAGCATATGTTCAATTGTGTGACCCCTGGGGAACGGTCAAATTTGATCCCAGTGGCTTAATTTGAACAAACTTAGTAGAGGACTATAAGATGTCATTACATACCAAATTTGGTAGCCCTAACACATACGGTTATGGACAAGAATATTTTTAAAGTTTGCACAAAATAGGCCTTATATACGCAAATTTTCGATTTTTTGACCCCAGGGCAGGGTCAAATTTGACCCAAGGGGCATAATTTGAATAAACTTTGTAGAGGACTATAAGATGTCACTACATACTAAATTTGGTAGCCCAAGGCCCAATGGTTATGGACGTTAAGATTTTTATAGTTTTCACAAAATAGGATTTATATAAGCAAATTTTCAATTTTTTGACCCCCCGAGGCAGGGTAAAATTTGACCCCAGGGGCATAATTTGAACAAACTTGGTAGAGGACTATAAGATGTCTCTTCATACCAAATTTGGTAGCCCTTGGCCTAATAGTTATGGACAGTTAGATTTTTAAAGTTTGCACAGAATAGGCCTAATATAAGCAAATGTTCAATTGTTTGACCCCCCGGGCAGGGTCAAATTTGACCCCAGGGGCATAATTTGAACAAACTTGGTAGATGACTATAAGATGTCACTACATACTAAATTTGGTAGCCCTATGCCCATTGGTTATGGACAAGAAGATTTATAAAGTTTGCACAAAATAGGCCTTTTATAAGCAAATTTTCAATTTTTTGACCCCCGGGGCAGGGTCAAATTTGACCCCAGGGTCATAATTTGAACAAATTTGAAAGAGGTTCACCACAGGAACATTCCTGAGAAATTTCATCAGAATTGGACCAGTAGTTTAGGAGAAGATGTTTAAAGAAAAAGTTAACGCACGAATGCACACACGACGGACTCAGGACCATGACATAAGCCCCGCTGGCCTTTGGCCAGTGGAGCTAAAAATCGCAAAGTGAATATCTATATTGAACAGTTTTCTAGTTGAAAGAATCAGTTCCTGGTTGTTTGTATATGTCAACTCAATGTTCTGAATACTGGGTGACACATGTTTCCTATCCAGGACCCATAATATGTCATTGATGCATGTACAATATTCGTTTATACCAAAATCTGGACCAGTTCAAGTTCCATTTAGGTATTATGTTATTCATCAACAGATATTTAAAATTTGCTTTTCAGTATATATTTATATACATAAATAAATAAATAAATATATATATATATAAACTCTGATTCACACCAACTGAGTCTTATTTTTAATTAATAACAAGTATAAACATTTTCTCCAAAAGGCACCAGTTTCACATGCGTTCTCATTTGCGGAATATTTCAAAAACAAGATGGCCTGAAAGGCCCAAAGTCGCTCACCTGAGATAACAAGATATTATTGGCACAAATCTCATGACCATGTTTCATGAAGATCGGAAAATAAATGTGGCCTCTAGAGTCTTAACAAGTTTTACTATAGCCATATTAGGAAAAATGCCTCGCCCCCATGCAGCCATGTTTTTCAACCAACCTGCATCATTTTTGAACTCATCCAAAATATTATTGGGATGAATCTTCTGACCAAGTTTCATTAATATCGGACAGTAAATGTTGCCTTGAGAGTGTTAACAAGATTTTACTATAGCCATATAAGGAAGAAAGCCCCGCCCCTTGGAAGCCATGTTTTTCAAGCAAACATAATTATTTTCGAACTCATCCAAGATATGATTGCGACCAATCTTCTGACCACATTTCATGAAGATTGGACAATAAATGTGGCCTCTAGAGTGTTAACAAGGTTTTCTATAGCCATATATAGCTGCCCCTGCTGGCCATGTTTTTTAAGCAACAAAAACCATTTTCGAACTCATCCAAGATATAATTGGAACCAATGTTCTGACCAAGTGTCATGATGATCGGAAAATAAATGTGACCTCGAGAGTGTTAACAAGGTTTTTCTATAGCCATATAAGGAAAAATGCCCCGCCCCTGTGGTTGCCTTGTTTTTCAACATACCGGAATCATTTTCAAACTCGTCCAAGATATTATTGGGATGAATCTTCTGACCAAGTTTCATGAAGATCGGACTATAATTGTGGCCTCTAGAGTGTTAACAAGATTTTACTAAAGCCAAATATAGCCATATAAGGAAAAATGCCCCGCCCCTTGGCAGCCATGCTTTTGAAGCAAAGGTTTCCATTTTCAAACTTATCCAAGATATTATAGGGACAAATCTTCTGACCAAGTTTCATGAAGATCGGAAAATAAATGTGGCCTCTAGAGTGTTAACAAGGTTTTACTATAGCCATATAAGGAAAAATGCCCCGCCCCCTGGTGGCCATGTTTTTCAACCAACCGGCATCATTTTTGAACTCGTCCAACATATTATTGGGATGAATCTTCTGACCAGGTTTTATGAAGATCTGACAATAAATGTGGCCTCTAGAGTGTAAACAAGATTTTACATAGCCATATATAGCCATATAAGGAAAAATGCCCCGCCCCTTGGCAGCCATGTTTTTCAAGCAAACGTGACCATTTTCGAACTCATCCAAGATATCATTGCGACCAATCTTCGGACTAAATCTCATGAAGATTTGACAATTAATGTGGCCTCTAGAGTGTTAACAAGGCAAATGTTGACGCCGCACAACGCACGATGGACAAAAGGCGATCACAAAAGCTCACCATGAGCACATTGTGCTCAGGTGAGCTAAAAAGATAAAAATGTTTTCTCTAACACACCGCTTAATATTGTCTTTTGTGAACATTTAGTACTTTTTTTAAAAGCTTATCACTGAGTTGTGTAGACATGATGTTTATATGCCAAATCATTTCATTATATATATTAACACAGGTCCCCCTCACGCACTCTATATCTCTCCTATCATACACACGCACACATAGAATGACAGACAGGCCAAAAATAATATACCTCCGATCATTCGATCCGGGGGCATAAAAATTATAATAATCTTAGGCGGAGGGTTGTCAATGTCGTAGTGGGTCTGGTTGTACTTGTTCCATTCAAATCCCTGAAACAAGACCAGACATGTTATATGCATATCTTCAGAACATGGAATCCCCTTGCACAATAATCTCTTTTGGTTCTGGTTTTTATAACAAAACATAAAGCATTGTCAAGACTTTTCCAAAGACATAAAGTACTGATTGGTTCTAAATGTAAGAAACACAAGGGTGTCTTTAAAAGATTTCCGTTTATTTCAGCTAACATGAAATTGGTATGTAAAACTAAAAGTGAACTTAGACCAAAGTAATGAGAAACATTGCGTTAATGAATTACTTGAAAAAACTTGCACTGGTTTATAAACCAACATTTTCACCACAGTTGCAATTATTTGTTCTTTAATTGTTCGAGTATAGAGGACATAGAACCCCTAATTCAGAAGTACCTATGTACACTATTGAAGAACCTCGGTGCCTACTGTATGTACTCTATTGACTATCCCAAGTGTGCTAGGTTGGTACTGTATGCACTCTATTGCAGAATCCATATGTCAGCAATACCTACCGTATGTACTCTATTGAAGAACCTGGGTTTCCTAGGCCGGTACTTGTCTGACCAGAGGAAGGACTGTTTTTCCAGCTCATGCTGCACACTGAACTGAGCCTCCTCATCAGCCATGCCCTCTCTCGCCTTCTCTATCAGTTCTGACTCCTGGTCCAACTATGGTACACACAGAAATAGAGAATACTATGTTGGTTTAATTGCGTACTTGAACTAATCTGACAATATGAAGAATGGTTAACAAGGCGAGGCAAGTAAACAGGTTAAGTGCAAGGTTACATGATACCTGTGGATTCCTTCTGTAATACCAGAAGGAGGATAATCATACATGCAATAATATGTATCATGCTCTGGTAAAACTGTATGAAAGTAAACTGTTGTCCCAGATTAGCCTGTGTAGTCTGCAAATTCCTATCAAGGAAAACACTTTCTGTCTTGAATGGATTTTCTTTTGGAAAAGGCTTCTTTCAGGGTTCATACAGATTTTCTCCAATGAAATTCAAGCACTTTTTAAGCACTTAGTAATTGACCAAGGCATTACACATACCAAAAAAAAACCCTGTTATTTGTATTGAATACCATTATGTATTCTAAATGTTCATAACAGATATTCCAGTGGTATAATATAGCTGCTACAAAATGTTAAAGACAATTATGCATCTGATACAAATTTATTCTGAAGTAAAAATAGAAAACTACAAATGTACAGAATCTCGCAACGGCAATATAAAATGCCATGTATTAATTGAGGCTTGTAAATATTATACTTATTAATAAATTTTCTACAGCAGGTACACATGTCCATGTTAAATCTGTTATAGATGCAATAGTGTACTGTATATGTTCAGACTAAGTGTCTGCATTCATTTAAACAGATTGCAGTTTCTTCACAGTATCATCTAATTTATTTGGCAATCAGTCAAGTGCAACTTTTTTGTCTTTTGTCTTTTGCAGTACAGTCAACTCGCCAATAGGGGGTCACACCAATAGGGGTTTTAATCGTGTATTTCATGAAAAAGTAAAATCAAATAAAAAACAATTGTTGCATAGTGTGTCCCTTGGATAAATGTACAATTTTACAAATTTTTGAAAAGATGCTCCAACTGTTGATTTGACAGGGGAGATAATGCTGTAAACAGTGATACTTTATTGGCGACAGTGAGTGATTTTGTGTACATCATTTCATTATAGGTAATGTTTATTTATTTCCAATGAAACCTTTTTTAAACTGAAATATGGTTAAATAACAGCGTTATAAACTGTTTATTTTTTATTTTTTGTGATCATATGATATTTTTTCATTGTCGTACTTTCATTGGTCATTTTTGCAAAATATCAGAAGTGTACTGCTGCAAAATAATAATACAGAAAAATGATATAATAGCATTTATTTTTACATCTTGTCATATATACACAAAAGCAAAAAGACAACAATTCTAACGGAAATATTTAACGTTTTTTGGCATGTGATTCTCTACATAGGCGCTCGATGTCAACGACAATATCTTTATTTATTTATTTGGTTTTTTAGTTATCCGTTGTTTATTATAATGCATACACATACTAGATTAATAAAAATCTTCCGACAAAACGTCTTGTTAAAAAAAAGATAGTTCAACTATGTACATAGATATTGACAAGGTTAATCACTCGCCATTTTCTAAAGCAACGTCTGAATGAATTGGGTTATCCTACCGCAACCCAAATTCGACGACACCTAAATTCGACGACGTTCTATTTGTATTGATTAAATGGATGATTATTGTCTTGGAACCATTTCAAAGTAATACAGCCGAGTTTAAAATTATTAATTTGTGCTATTAAACATTTCATTATTTCTTTCATTATTTTTAAAATATTGCTTCATGTAGCCGTTACATCGTCAAATATTGGTCACACTGGGATAACCGAATGAATTTGCTTCACAGACAAACTGCATTTTAAAATTTAGGTGGCTTTTCAACGCCGATTCCCCCATACTGTCGATCTCTATACCTGTTCTGCGTTCTTTACAATATGCTTTGACTTAAGAATCGGCATTGTCAATAACCCAAGGGTACTTCAAATGCCACCCTTTCTGAAAAATGCACTTATTCGCTGTCATATTTCAACTTGTCAGCACCGTAATGGCAAAATGCGTACAACAAAAACCGAAGTAGACCAATTGGCGGAAGATTAGTAGTAGTTGCCTCCATTACGTTCTAAAACCCGTATCAACCCGAACCGATCCAGTACGTGCCCGTATGAATAGATCGGAACCGTCATAAATCAGGAAAAAAACCTACGACTTCAGACTAACGGAAAATAAATATTTTTATCCGTTTTTTCAAGCACTTTTCCAGCAAAATTCAAGCACTTTCTAAGCACTTTTCAAGGCTATGGTTGAAAATAAGCACTTTTAAGCACCCCATATCGTTTTTAAGCACTTTTCAAGATAAACCTTGATTTTCAAGCGCTTTTCAAGGTCTGTGCGAACCCTGTCTTTTGCACAAAAATTCCGTAAAAAGCGGATATTGTTGTCCCTGATGAGCCTAAGCTGACTGTACGTGCTGATCCGGGACGACACTTTCCGCAGATGTATTAAGACCAGTTTTCCCAGAATGAAGCTTATATGACCAAGACCCTTGTGTATGTAGAATTCTTTAAAAAAGAAGGCCTGAAAGGCTCAAAGTCACTCACCTGGGATACAAAGGTACTGACATCTGGATGCACACGCTTAGTCTCATTAGAATAACTTTACAATGAGCTAGGCTGGTTAACTATCAGCCAACGAAGACGCAAACACAAATTAATATTAATGTATAAATATAATAAAATGAACTCTAGTAATGTACCAAACTATTTGCAATCCCTTTACCCGCTACAGTTGGATCGTTTAGCAATTACTCATTAAGAAATTCGTCACATCTCCAAACTATTCAAGCGCGAACGTCACTGTATTCAAATTCGTTTTTACCATCCACTGTATGTGAATGGAATAATCTTCCTGATGAAATATAAAACGCTGAATCGATAAATTCCTTCAATAGAAAAATTAATCTAGATCGACAGACTTCGAATCCCTTATTTATATACGGCGAAAGACGCTCTTAAATGCTACACACGCGCCTACGAACAAAGTGTAACGCCATAAACGAACACCTTTTCAGACGCAATATTGTTGCATCCCCGCTATGTACATGCGGACTTCATGAAACGACGTCACAATGAGTTTTGTAAGTCGGAGCAATGAAGAAAACCTCAACATATTGCTTATTAAAATAAACATAGCTATGCAGCGTCTGATTTTTATTATTTAAAAAGTCTACTTGCATGTATTGTGGATATGTCAAAATTAGGCCTTTGGAGATAATTACCACATTCTGCCTTTTACACCAATACAATAGTAGTTTGTTTGGCGTGTTGTTGTTTTCGTTTTCTACGTGTGTTTGCATCATTATTCATACACATGTCATTTTCTCTACACATCAGTATACATATTGTTAAATAATATTTGAGATTTTGATTATGAGTTTATAAATGTATCAGATACTTGAGAGAGAGAGAGAGAGAGAGAGAGAGAGAGAGAGAGAGAGAGAGAGAGAGAGAGAGAGAGAGAGAGAGAGAGAGAGAGAGAGAGAGAGAGAGAGATGTGTTACATGTTTGTGGTAAACATTTACAAAAACCGCTCTGTTTCACCGATCCAGAGATCCCCGGCTAAATTCCTGAGCGTCGCACTGAAAATGTTGATGAACACAAATAGCGCTGCCAAATTTGATAGACTTAACAAGGTTTCGAAAGGCCCATTTTATAAATTGTGATTTCGGGATACCGATTACAAATATCTCTGTAAAATCTTCATACACGTGAATCTGTAACCTCAAATAATGAAACTATGATTTGTATCGACCAGTTTAGTCATGCTGAAAAAATTGATCGATATCTGTTTTGAGCGCTGAAAACAAGTGGACATTACTTTAAGTGTTCCAGTGCAATATATTGTTTATTGACTAATTTAAATCACAAAAAACGAATTGGCAGGAATATGCATATACGATTGCGGGCGAGCTTTCGGAATGCTCGATGCTTGCAGTCCCGGTATGCAGGCACCATTGTCATTTTATTAAACTTAATATTTCATACCAGTTTTGCAATAATCCACTTTATTTTGTATTAAATTATGGTTGCCCCAAATCACACAATTAATATTATTTTTA
Organism: Dreissena polymorpha; assembly: GCF_020536995.1. Classification (NCBI taxonomy): domain Eukaryota; kingdom Metazoa; phylum Mollusca; class Bivalvia; order Myida; family Dreissenidae; genus Dreissena; species Dreissena polymorpha. Next base: position 1,852,896 of record NC_068361.1, on the reverse strand, counting down.
TTGAAATATTTTGTTAAAAATTAAGAAAATAGAAATACTGAGTTACGCCAAAAAGTTGTCCTACTTTTTATTTGAAATTAGTTTGAAACGTCACGCAGCAAATCATATTGTACATACAATTTGATCGCTAACATGTCGAATTACGTCGTACACGATGTGTACTTAAATGGGATAGTTGTCCCTTGGTCGGTCGTTGTCTTTTGCTGTAAAGTTAAGGTTATTCGCTCTGTATTAACATTATATCTTTCTAAAATAGTACGATCGTGACATCGAGTTTTTGAGAAATCGGCTTATGTTAAAGCCAGACTTGATGACACATGATAGCACTTGGAACGACATTTCGAAGTCTTATGTTAATCTCATTGCAAACACACAAAAAATAAATAAATACATTAATATGGTTTTATTTCGAACAACTATGGATGCACACGTTTCGATAGTGATAAAGTTTGTTCAAAATTAAGCATAAACATGTGATCACATAAAGTTTTACACACAAAGATTCAATTCAAGAATCTAAACAGAACACAGTTATTGACTGATGATAATGAATGTCAAAGTTGTGATAAATTGCGCTAGTATAAGGACAGACCACGCCAAATGTGTCAGATTGCACGTTGTATGATATGCAATTACACTTATTTATTGGCTATAGTGTATGCATGAAGCGTAATTTCATGTTTGCACGATTTATTAAGGACACTTTTATCAAGTAATTAATATATTATTTATTAGCATATCAAACAAGCTTAATATATTATTGAAATAATTAAAGAAATATCAAAAGCCAACGTATTTCATTATCACTACAACAGTTCGATATATGCTGGTGCCTATCGCCAAAAAACATTAGTAGAAGTTGTCTTGTAAAATTGGTAGTAATAGTGTATGTGTAATAAGCTCGCAGATAATGGGCGTTTGTCAAGAGAAATTGAATTTGTGTAAAAATAGGCACCACAATTTTATACTGAACTTTTATTCTTCATATGCACGTATGTACATTTCATAAGCATGCTCAATAAAGACTTTCAATGCTCGGTCAGATGGTTGCCGTGTCATCCTGTAATAACGAATCAGCATATATTATTACGCTATAATTATACAATGGAGAAATACTTATACTCATTCTAAGGTTTACACGAAAATAGATGTATATATATTACTAATATGAACATGAACATTGATGTATAGCAAGTATAATATAAATATACACACTTGCACTCACTGATTTATAATTAACGCAAAATATAATATTTTTAATGATAACAATCTTCATTTGTTCCAAAAATGTATATCTAGACCACAGCTCTTTTCTTCGCATGAACTTGTTGCTGAAATAAGATTGTTACACACAGTAAATTGTCTTTCAACAGTTTATTTATTACTTGTTAACCTTTCAATAATCGTGTTGTAAGCTCCACGTCTACCATTACTTGAACATATTTAGGATATGTATTAATTTTACATGTGTTTAGGCTATGAGATTGAAAACACGTTATTGCTGAATAATGTTCTTATTGTTTGAGTAATAAAATTTGTTCTACTAATGTACCAGAAATTCACGAAGAACATTTTATTTGCAATGATATTATGCACAGAGCTAACATATGTGGTGCATAATAAATGTTTCTTTCAAAACTATTATTGTTTACCAATTATGCCTATTGATTGGTGGTGTGTGCAAGTGGTGTTACAAAAGTCTTGGTCACAACACGATTTGCAGCGCGGCAAGGAACGTTGCAATCCGTTCCCAATAGGGCTGCACTAGAAAAACATTCCGTATGCATTTATGATTACTGAGATATATCTCTATAAGTGTCTGCTGTAAATGTTGAATATTGAAATATTGAAATAAATTATTTTTGCTTGAATTTTTTTTCCAATATTTGCTTTAAAGTAATATGATATTTTATTAAACCGTAGTTCAATACGCGATCTGCATTGAATATAGACATCCCAATTTATCAATTGAAGATATTTTATAGTATTACTTTATAAAAATTATATCAACATACCGGTGAATACTCACACCCAAGCTTGAAGTGTGTGTGATCCAGCCATTCACATTCCTCGATACTGCATGACTAGAAATTAAAATACATTTATATGAAAATGCAAAATAGTTTACACACTTGCTATGATATGAAAGTTTCTGCTACCGGCAGTTATAAAGTGCATTTATTCAAGGACAAACATATTTTAAAATGAATTTGTTAAATAACCATGGCCATATAAAGAACTTGGACAATACAGAATCGTTCATATTTAAACTCACCTGGTGTTTATTACACGGTCTAATTGACAAACGTTGCTGAATGGTTCTAACGTGATTGCAGTCGTAGCACAATGGGCCTCGTTGTCTTGAGACTAAACCTACACAAATATATTAAAAAAATAGTTCTAGCATACGCATATATGATAACGATACTAATAAAAGCTTATAAATCAAGCACATGTGTGTTTTAATGAGTTTTAATAATGCATACCTTCATCCCCACAGCCACGTCCGTTGCAGTAGTCGTTATTGCAACATTCTGCACATTTACTTGAGCTTGGATAATATGTCGAACATATCTGAATCCATACGATCACAATAATAATGCATATATACGGTATAAAAAGTATATGTACTTTATAAATGTATGTCAACTGAAATGTATTAAACACAAATACTTTAAAGAAAGGGCCTGGAGAGAAATCTATGTAGAAACAATGAATTATGAAACTCCCAGATTAGGATCAAATGTTGTTGATGTAGTTAATGAATACATTTAAATATGTTAAAAGTGTACTTACCGAACTATTCGCACATCCCGACATGTACTTTGCATGATTTCGCTTAACCACACACACCTGAAAACAAATTCATTTTATAATTTAGCTATAGATATATTAAAATAAAATACCCAGATGTATTATGTATGCAAACTTGAAAAATATAATGTTGTTTCAACCCTATTCTGAAAAAAAAGAATATGATTTATGAATGTAATCGTCTCACTTCCCCGTCGCCACATTTCTTCACTGTATCACAGAGTTCAAGGTCAGACATGTCTTCACAACTGTAGCATATCAACTGTTCGTTGGAGTCTGAAATTGTAAATATACGCATATTCACAACAATATTTATATTGTATTTTAACAATCTTTGCAACAGTAGATATTTCACAAGTGTTTATAAGAATAAACTTAATTTCTTTATATAAAATATGTCATTTTTTGTTACCGTTTATACTCGTTCTATTATTAATTTTATAAGAAGTATTATTTTACACAAACAATAACATTGAATCTGTTTCAGCATTAAATTATTCTTCCGTTTACGACCAAAACGTGATGGAATCCCAAATAGGGGATGATGGTTAATGTTTACTATATCATAAATCATACAAATTAAAGCTGAGTAATTGAAACATACGCGATTGCTCTCGGAACAAGAAATTAGTCAAATGTGTGAATATAACTAGGAAAAGTGTCTGCGTTTATTATCTTTATGGGGTCATTTAATAAGACGGAAACCCAATTAACTTGTTTTTTTTTAAACGATCCCGTACTATATTAGGGTTAATGTATTTTCTTATTTGGGAATATTTATTGTGGTTTGTTCAGATAATATAATTGGATGTTGAGAAAGGTGAAACAACACTATTACTCACCGATTTCACAATTCCTTCCACTGAAGCCAGCTGAGCATGTACAGGTGTAAGCATTAACATCATCTGAACATGTACCACCGTGAAGACATGGGGAGGATGCACATTCATTGATATCTGGAGAACATGTTATAGCTTGGATGTATATGTGCGCAAGCACGGATGATGACATTTTATCTGTATATTACTACCTTAAACGGAATATGTGTTAGGTCAGTAGCAATTACTCAAGGTTTAAGCTCTCTATCCTAAATACTTTTGAGATATGCGTCACATAAGGAAAAATCTATAAGCCCTCTATTCTTTCAAATACTGCACGGCAGAAACTTTCAAATCATGCCAATGAAAGCGATTGGTCGGGTTTCATGAAAGTCGAAAGACGTGATCAAAATTAAACAAGAGGGCCAAAGACCCTATGTCGCTCAACGTTCTGAGCCGTTTTTGTTGGTAACCTTTCTTCATACCAAAAACCGTTTTCACTCGACTGAGAACTCAGCAGATATCTAATTGAACCAGGACCAGAGCAAGTTTTATGAATATATGGCAAAAAAGTGACTTAAAGAATGTAAACTAGTTTTCTCTTAAGCCATAAAAGGGAAATTGCCACGCCTCATGTGGTCGCGTTTTGTAACAAACAGTAACCATTTTTAAGGCATTGCAACGATTAATTTATTAGCAAGCTTCATGAAGACTGGACATACATTGTTTCACTATATCAATCTATTCATAATTGCTCTAGCCCCTAGCGGCAATGTTTTTAAAAGAATTAGAAACATTGTTAAACTCCGCCGAATGTTTTGAAAAAAATTAATACAGAGTTTTGGAGTATTCTAACACAAAAACATCGAAAAGTATTTGTTTGAACATAATAAAAGCTATAGAAACGTGTTTTTCTTTAATCGAAATTGGAAAAAGTAAAAGGACATCTGTTCAGTTGCGTAACCAATACTCGTATTGATTCCGGTGCTTTGATTGAAATCAAAAGTATGTTTTTTGAAAACATAATTAAAAATGATGTTAACACAGTCATTACAATACATGAAGAAGCTAGTTTATATGACGGTTCGTATGTTAAGTTAGTTTCATCCCCTTTACAAGAATACTCGTATAGTTACATGTGACTCAAGTTAAAATAAAATAATTTTTTTTGCATGTTACGAGCAATTTTTCTGGTTATGTTACATGATAATTATATATTTGTCTTCACCCTTCTAGCATCGATACTTTTAAGTAACACAAGAAACAAGTTAAACATGAAATTTTCTGTATAGACAGTTGCCAAAACTTCGGTTTTATGAGAACATCGGAATCAAAATATAGAGGTGCGCACTTTCAATTATGGGTAATATGTTTTTTCCAGCTCTCTGCAGGTTACATCAATAGTTGTTTTAACTGAGCGTGACAAATGTTAACAAAATTGCTTTTTTATAAAATGCGTCTAAAACCCATATTATTTCGAAACAATCCGAGACACACTCTTGAGGTGCGTATTTTCACAGCCGGGCAAATATTCTTGTAAAGTTTGTTTTCAGACCACACTCATTTTCGAATTCAGTATAGTATTAAAAAATATATATTCTGAGCATGTGTCATGAATATATGACGAAGTGTGACCTAAGTAAAATATGTTTAACACACAGGAACCATATTAACGATATCATACTTATTTTCTTAGCACAATTCATGAAGACTGCACGCACAATGTTTCACGATAGCGATTTATGGAAAACTACCCTAGCCTAAGGCGACCTTTGCTTGCATTTTTTTATAAAACCAAACAATTATCAAACTCCGCCAAAATATCATTGGATCACATACATATTATACAACGAATGTGACTTCTGGAGTATTCTGATTGTTTCATTAAAGCTATACAAGAAAGACTGCTTTTCGATATACTGATCTATTTTCAAACTGGGGATTGTTCAACAGTATGTTTCGGGAGTGCTTAGACGGTTGCACTATAGACATATGAGGAGATACATCATCCACTTGCGGCTAAGTTTTTAACTGACGGATGGCGGACAACTGAATGCGAACGACACAAGATAGGGGATAAGACAATGTTAACATAAGCATTCTATGCTTAGATGAGTTAAAAAAAGTGTTGTGTTTATTTTGTGATGGCCATTTTCAGATGAACGTTAGAAATAAGACGGAGCACCAAATCTGCTATCTAGAGGTGTTGATGTCTCTCAAATCAGCCGATGCAATATTGAGATTCCTTCATTTAAAAATACTGAAAGGGATTTCCACATTCTTTTTAAAGATGTTCCAAAAGATTTACGAAGCCAACTAACCCACCGGTTTCACAGTTCCTTCCACTAACGCCAGCTCGACATATACAGGTGTAACCGTTTGAACATGTACCACCATACAGACAGGGGTTAGATGCACAGTCGTCAATATCTACAAAATACTTATAGCTTGATAGTGCATGCACTAAAAATGAAGTTATTGCTGCATATTGCTATATTTAAACAAACACATAAATAACGTTACTTGAAAAACGCTTTTAAATTATTATTATTAAATATCAGTCATACTAATAAGGATAATTATACAGACGTTTATGCTTCGACAGTTACTAGAAGGCATTGATATTTACAGGTCTCAAACGGTAAATTAAGTAATTTCACATAAATTAATTTGTGATGTTTGCTCACTACACAACGTACATAAATTATAAGTATTTACCAAAGTTTATCCAAGCAGGGTAACCGTATGCGCCATCATTGTTCCAAATTCCAAATACAATTAATCCGAACACAACATGTGTATCTGTCGATGTCATCACATGGTTTCCTGCGGTAATTCTGAACGTAAGGACTGTATAATTGTTCAATGGAAGTTCCACATGAACCGTATCAACAAGTCGATCATTTGGTGGTTTTCCGTTTAGACGAAGTGATTGCGATGTGGAAGAGATTATTGTCACGGAAACATAGTGATTGTGGTTTGTGTAGATTTCTGGTACAACAAAATAATACGAGTTCATAAATTGACGAATACCCGGGATTATTGTCATGTACACTTGATCGTTTTTGTACTGTATGACGGTTATCGGTTCCTGACTAGTGACAACTAAGGGCAAATAATTTGGTGCAGATTCCAACCATTGATTTGCACCCATCTTGGTGCAATTTTCAACCAGTGCGTCTTTAACACATACCGTGTTATTACTATGACTACTGAATATACGAACCATGAATTGGTTGGACAGGATGGGCGGAATGATGAAATGCTTTTGAAAGGCATTACTTGGAATCATTTGTTCAACAACCATATCACAATTACCGGTTGGTTTAGAGATTTGTACACATGACGCTCCGCTCACAACAGATACGGGTTTACTTGACTGGACGATAGTTGGATCGCTTGAATCGGACGCTTCCTGATAGATGTCCAGCCAGTTTAGTGTATTTGATATCGATGTGCCGTTAGGAAATGATATATTAACCTCAGTGTTCGCAAACGCTGATATCACCATAAATAGTAAATATAATATACCCTTTCAAGAGATTGAACAGGCAGGCATAGGTATGTCTCTTCACTTACACCATGATAATATGTGGTAACGTAAACCGAAATATCAACTGTTGATTTAATATAAACACCGGTTCGACCTATCTAAGTGCCGAATAGCAGAAAGACTATCGCTGAACGAAGTTGAGAATGTTCTATTGAATGAGATGGTGGTATTTATTCCCCGATATGGTACGTATACTTCAACGTTCCCATTTGTACTAGAGGCAATATCTAGATTTAAACTGCAGTCAACCCGAGGACGCCAGCTCAGAAATCCAATGACAAATTCCCTTCCAGTGGTGGCTGGAAAAAATAGGAAATTAAATGTATATTGCAGAAGGCGACCAACAATATAAATTAACTTTCGACAAAAATGCATGGAAACTACATTACTTACATTGAAGAGCATTAGTGCAACCAAGAAGGGAAGCCAATATAACCCAATAAATAAGCCACATGTTGTACCGCCAACAGCACAATGAGATACAAAATTAAACGTACAGCCTTATAAACGTTAGATAAGAAACACTGCGTGTCTATTTGAATCATTTCGACGCAGGTCAAAGTTCATTATAATTCGTTATATAATATTTTAGTCGTAGTGTTTTCCCAGGAGGTCAAAGGGCAATATAATAAAAAAATGCATTTTTACGCGCATTTTAGGGTTAAACTGGCACAAACGTTCCGTGAGGACCTGGTTTTGGGATAAACATGAAATCGCATGAGAGGCAGTTGTGCGAAAAATATAAGCAAGCACATTTAATATTTAATTATGTATTTAACTTACTTTCCTTTTTTTAAATATTAATATATTTAAATGTACATTTAAGTTCCATGATCATGCTGTTTCAGTAAACTGTCCACCACAACAAACATAATAACGCGAAATATACATATGAATCCGATTATACACATTTCCACTAACATATAAATAAAACATTGTTTGTCTTACTAAGTCCGATCACACATTCCATTGACCGGTTTATGTGTTCTGTCATTTGTTATAGAACAATTTATAATATATATTTGACAATAATGAAACATATTTCAGAATTATTTAAATAGGATCAGCGATCATAACTTCTAATTCATATTTACTATCGTTCTGAACGTTTTTGCATTTTTATTTCAGTTGAGTATTACAAAAGATATGGAGGATGTGTACACCAATCGTTAACCGGATGTTACACGCATACTTCTGTCAACACACCGTTTTGTAAAGACAACAAACAACAACTCCTACATTTAATTAACCTTTCTTTTCAATATATGTTCTGATTATTTGCCGTAACTTTTTGTAAAGAATAATGGTGTGTGTAAATCATTTAATGATGTTATATGCTTTCTAAAGATGTATGATAATGAATTAGTGATTATCTCAGTTCTCTTAGAATAAATTTGATTCTCCAAATAATTGTTCATGTATGTTATGATTGTAAATTAAATAGTGAAATATTCAGAAAATTCTGGTTAAATATACCTACTCTACGCTTTGAAGAGATTCGCAATCGCTGAGCTAGGATATTTTCTCTGACAATTTTGATATTAATGGTGAAATAAGATGTAATGCGGAAAGTGGTCACACATTTTTAACATTAAAAATTAAAATGATAATCTGAAGCAAATACAAAAATAAGATATAACAAGAAAATACTATGTTTTGATCTTTGGAATCTACGTGTGACCTTGAACATTAACGATGTCTTCAGAGTCGTTGGCGTCAAACAGCATTTAGTCCAATTTAATACATGTACTTAGTTGTACTTAAATATTTTTATGCAGAAGGAAATTTTACTTCTATCAAGCGATATTTGACAGTAGACTCATATATGTTTACATTTTATCGTAAAGCATGGCACTGAGAAACACATCTGGTTATGTACGCTAACAAACTTCGAAGTTGTTCAGCGTATTATGGTTTCAGAGTTCGGTAAATGTTCGTGATATTATTTGATAAATGTTAAAGCCCACACAACTTCCGTGAATATATCGTCATGACGCGTTTTGTTTCAAACCTATTCTGTGTACTAATTATACCGCACTTGTTGTGTTTGTCCGTGAATACTTACTGCAAAATCAAATTACAAGTTGCGTTTAAATTGCATCCATTTTTGATAGAAATTCTGTAAAAACGCCGAGACACCCTCGTCCATTTTCTAACTTTGGATACCCTTTGTTGCCTGGTAAAACACTTTACCTTAAACCCAAAAGAAAGACTAGAACACCAATTGAAACAGACTATTGGATATCTTGTCCCAATGTGCTGTCAATTGATACAACTATTAACAATAAAATTATAAATAATTTTTTAATTGCGTTCCATTACAAGATATGTACTTGAAAAATACCAATAATTCGCCAGTTTATAATATCTTACATTAACAGAAGAGCATGACTATGAAATGAATTGCGCTAATGTGTTCGTGTTTAACAAATATACATAATGTACATGAATCACGAATTTGTTTATTGGATGATTCCAAATAATTCGTCTCGCCCCCCCACATGTACTTCATTTAGGTGTGACATCACGATTCAATTCTTATAGGACATATTGTCGAACGAACGTTCAAAAGAACGTTTTAGAACGTTAAAATAAAGTGGATGGACTGTCACAAACGTCCCCGTTTTGTGTTCGTTTATTTGCTTTTTCAGTCATAACACGGAAGAAAGGTAACATACTAAGGAAAGTAACGGTTGTCGTAGGTTATACCGTGCGTATTCGATGAATTTACTCGTTGTGGTACAATAGATACATATATCCATTTCAACTATATATCATTAAACCGAAAATATTTATATTAATAAACATTGACAATATATTAAACGAATCGTCGTTATATGGCACTCATATTACATATATATTGACTCAATTTTAACATGATATATTGGAAATATTTGTGAGTTGAACCAATGTTTTCTTATATTGAAAAACTTGTCGATATATTAAACCAACAAACCTTTTATAAATCGGACATACTTACAAATGAAATCGGTTTCCTTTATGGATGGATGGAAAACGGGCACAATGACTAATAAGAATTCTGAAGAAACAGCGTAAATAAGATTTAATAAATAATAACGCATAGCTTAAACACGTACATGCATACATCTAAATGTTACTTTTCTTCTTTTTTTACTGTTGTTTGTTTTCATAATTATGCTGAAACTTGAATGGGCAATTTTACGATTAAACGGTTTGAGAAGTAAGTTTTCATTATTTCAGTCATCAGTATTCATAATGCTCATTTTAATCATTTAAAAGATGTCAAACCTATGTCTCTCTACAAACCAAACGATATGAAACTTTTAGTAATATTCATATAAGAAGTAACATTATTTGTTTGACATTTATGTTTTGTTATGTGATTTGTTCTTCTTTAAAATTGTACAAAGCGAAAACATGCACATAATTGTTTCAAACATGTTTGGTTTTAATTATACATATTGAATACGTCAACATGACCTGGTAGTTGTGTCTAATATCGTTCTTATCAGATTGTGTTCGTCGGTTTAAACTCGTTAAAGGACAACCAATCAAAACGCTGAAAGGTGTCTGATAAAGCGAGAATGAAGCGTTTTTTTTTTCTACTTTGTTTTCACTTTATGGACATCCTCAAATTGTTATCAGTCAAAAAAAAGTGTGATGTACTTAAGAAATCTGCTTCATTTAACATAAATATGGTTCTTCTTTTTGCATATTTATTAACACAAAATGTAATTGCTTTCACTAACAACAACTTTGTGATTCAAATGTGGACATGTATACATGTTTACACATTAATACATACCGTAACACTTCGGACAACTGTTTAGTCTCTCGTCCGTTATGTAGTATAGAGTAATATTATTCGTCGTTCTGGCGGACTGTTGAGGTAATTAAATAAAGAATCAAAGTACTGACAGTACTGGTGTGACGATGCTTTTGAGAGGATGGATATAAAAGCATCAAGTTAAGTTTATCTACATCACCACAATCACCACAATTGTGTATGTTGGTACGAAAAACAAATTTGGTACAAAAAAATGCGAAAAAAAATTGGGTATGAAAACAAATTTGGGTACGAAAAAATATTTGGGAACCAAAAAATTGGGACCGAAATTTTTTTGGGTACGAACAAAAAAATTGGGGATGAAAAAAAAATTGGGTACGAAAAATTTTAGGTACGGAAAAAAAATTGGGGGAACGGGAAAGTAGTACCTGTGGGGAACTTGACCCACACTCGCACGTTTTCGGCCCTTTCCGTCAAACATCAGATAAGTTCCTCGAAGACAATTCTATAAATACACATTTCGGAAGCAGTAATGCGGTCCTACCTACGCGCGTCAAAATGTAAGCGAAATATGTACACAAGTCTGTCAGGAATGATTGAATTAACGAAGAAAATCGTGTATTGATGTAAGTTTTTTGACGAAATGTGCAGAAAATATATTAAACAAGAGCTGTGTTTGTGAAACACAATGCCCCCTGCTGCGCAGCTTTGAACCCATATATTTTACCTTTGACCTTGAAGGATGACCTTGATCTTTCACCACTCAAAATGTGCAGCTCCATGACATACACATGCATGCTGAATATGGAGTTGCTATCTTCAATATTGCAAAATTTGACCTTTGACCTTGAAGGATGACCTTGACCTTTCACCAATCAATATGTGCAGCTCTATGAGATACGCATGCACGCCAATCAGGGTTGGCACCAATCGACCGCCCCCAGTTTTAACCGGCGGTTTTTACCGGTTAAAACCGCCCCGGTCAATACTCCCGAAGTGGTCATTACTGGTCAATACTGGTCGATTGAACTTTACCCCCAATTTTAATTTATATTCCATGCCTAATTAAACAATATTGATAATATAAATTAAACAGACATGTTGCCAATAATGTCTTAAGCTATTAATACCCACTATTATACCTGTTCATGCAATTTTTTGGCCAATCTCTCAACATTTTGCAAATAAGTCAAAGTTGGTCAATTTGATTTTTCTGGTTGATTGAATTTTTTTCCAATTCTAATGAATTATGATGCTCATATAATTCTGTACTTGATTCAACAAGAACCTGTCAATTACTGTGTATGAGTTGTTCCTCATACCCCACTGTCCCCACAGTCTTCTATCAGTCTTCTCACCTATACAGGTTGGGGCAGCCAAAACTGATAATAGGGCCTTAAATGGCACCTTTTTGACACAATCCTTACTTGTCATGTATTTTTGCATTGATTTCTTTAAATACTTTTTTAACAAAATAGTGTAAAAAACTTTAATTTTTATTGATATAAGAATAAAAAACATAATAAGAAATAATTATTAAAAGAAAAAAACAATTGAAAAGAGTAGACCCACAATTGGAAATCATTATTTATTGGCAAAATCAAGAACTTTTTTTGTTTATTCATTTGAATATCAATTGAACTTTTTAATATGAAAGGGAAAAAACACCTCTAAATACAGAAAGGAAACAAGTTAGAAGTACCTATTAAATTAATAGCAAGTACAATGTAATCTTCTTGTGTGAGTGATATGAAATAGCCTAAGGGCAGATTTGCTTAATTGTCAATATCAGAGACATAACACTGCATGCATTTAATTACCAACTAAGAGGCTAGATTTATAACCCTAGAATACACAAGAGTTCTGTTTGTCCATCTGCTTATCATATAGATATATCAATAGTTAAGTGAAATGGTACCTACAATAGTAATAATACTTTAGTAACAGATGTGATACACTGAGATAAAGATATTGCCTTAGTCCTTATGTATTTGAGGCTGTTTCCATAAATAATAAAGAAGTAACTTTTTACAGCTTTAAAGATTTTTTTACACTAAATAACTCAGAAAAAAGTTTATCAATTACAGAATAATTATTGATTTAATATAAAATGGCTCCTTTGTAATGTTTAAATGCTACAATTTTCAATCGACCAGTATTGACCAGTAATGACCAGTATTGACCGGTTTTAACCGGGTATTGACCGCCGGCCCGGTCAATACTCAATTGACCGGTCAATATGCCAACTTTGACGCCAATATTGAAAAAGTTATGGCCAATGTTAAAGTTTTGGGACAGACAGACAGACGCTTTATATTTGACATTTGACCTTGAAGGATGACCTTCACCTTCACCTTTTACAACTGAAAATGTGCAGCTCCATGAGATGCACATGTATGCCAAATATAAAGTTGCTATGTTCAATATTAAAAAAGTTATGGCCATTAAAGTTTTCGGACGGACGGACAGACTGACACACTGACTGACTGACTGATATAGGCCACCCTACCGGGAGCATAAAAAACAATGGCGATATTTTTCTCAGCCACATAATTGTATATAGTTTGATATCACAAAATGAAAGTGAAAGTAGAACTGTAAAAAATGACAACCTGTCAACGTGTTGTTTTTGCTGGCACGAGAGGGTGATTACACTCAATGTGTTCACATTTTGACCATAGGCTTTGTCAATGACCTTTATAGTATGGGTAGCTTTGATATTATTTATTGCTATCATGTAACTGATTGTGTATATGTTTACAATACACAAAGCATAAATAATGATATAAATATACTGATTGAGCTTATAATAATCTGAGAACTATAGCCAGGTCAATTAAGGACTTAAAATACAATTTTGTGTCCTGTTTCCATGAAGAAATTACCATGCATGTCCTAGATTTCAAATTCAAGGCCCTGGTGTGACACAATGGTAGCATTACTGTTAAACTGTTACCAGGCTTATGAAATTAGTTTTTATTGAACTATCTAAGGAAATCTAAATCAGGCACTGATTTTTCTTGTTTTAATACAGTCATAGAACAGTTGTGGCCTCTGGGTAATGACCAATTTTTGCTTACTTGTCACACCCTTAAAACTTTCCACACGTCTATAATAGCAAATCTGGATTTAGGCGATCTTCAATGGTACATTTAAACTTTAGCTCTGTTACAAGAGTGCTGGTAAAGTCCAGTCACATATTTAAATCTAGGCCATGTCAAAATCAAAGTGTCAAAGACAAATGAAAGATGCGTTCATTAATTATTGTCCACCCTTCCCAAAATAAAATACGCTTTTTACAAAAATACGCTTAAAAAAGTGTATTTTTTCTGCGCTTTTTACTAAAAGTGTTTTAATTCTGGACCTTTTTCCTTAGTAAGTGCACTAAAGTGCATTTTTTCTGAATCTTCATTTTCTTCAAGCGTATTTTTCTGTACTTTTTTATCTAAGAAGTGTATCTTTTTCAAAACAACTGTATCTTTTGTAGACAAAGCGTATCTTTTTATGCAATAAGTGCATTTTTGTGCATTTAAGTGTATCTTCTTATTTGTCAAAAAATACGCTTTCTGTACAAGTGTAATTTCTTTAAAATAAGTATAACTCTAATATTCTGTGTATTTTTAATCATTTGACTTACTCAGAACACTATAGGAAATAACTGAAGTTAAAGGACAGCATTGTCTTTAATAGCAGGCTTGTACTGAATTCTTTCTTATCTTCACATTATATTAATGGTCTTATTGTTGAAATTTGTCTGCTCATAAAATTAAACAAAAAAATTAAACAACCCACATAAGTGTTTTTTTTAAAGTTTATTCAAAACATGAAATACGCATTATATAACTATGATGTGAGAAGTCATTAAAATAAAAATGTAATTATTACCTATCTATCTATTTTGTATCTGTCTGTCTATTCTAATCAATATTAAAATATTAAAAAATATCTGGTTAAATAACAATTATGAATTAAGTCAATAAATAACACTTTCCAATAAATTGAAATAAGTGTAAATGTTCTGTCAAATACAAATATGTTTAAAAGCAATATTTTCAACTGTTGCCATTCACATTCAGTTTCATATGATACCATCATATCCATTTTCTTAATTTGCAATAAAATAATAAGATGCCAAACATGACCTGTGTTACATAAACAGTCAACAAACCTAAAAACACCCCTTTTCACACCACTAACAATAAACAGATAACAATCTGTCAGGCATTCAGAGTTAAACAGGGTACTGATTATCTAGGGGCAGATAAGGCTACTGATAGGGGTTGCCCAGACATAAGGCTGGAATGAGGTATAAGACTTTTGATTGGTTCAAATTTTTGCACATGAAATTATTTGAAAACAACAACTTTTGAAAAACAAGCTGGTTTCAGCAATTGAATATTGAGCTAAATTAAATTAAAATTGAGACTTATAATTGTTCTGTAAAATGTATTGAAATACTGTCAGCATGAAGTTTTGTGTGATGAAAACAATGTGTTTTTTACTACGATTTGGAAATCAACAATAAGTTTGTTGGAAAACAGGTTCAACTGTGTTTTTTTTGGAATACTGAAGAACAGTTTTAACAGGTTTGTATTGTCATTTCTTCATCCTTTTTTTATTTAGTTCATTGAATTAATTATGATCATTATTATATTTATGTATTGTCACTGGGAAATGTAAATTGATAAGTTAATGTATTGCAATTTAAAGGAAAAACAACGCAATTTGAAGCAAATATAGATAAACATACACATGACAAAGTGTAAATCTCGTGTACAGTGAATTGTTGTGGTTGTGTTTTATGATTATTGTCATCTTTATTGTTATTTATAGATATTTCTGGTTATTACTGAACAGATTTCTTTCCCTCATATTTTAATGTTGAAGGTTAAACTCTTGCCCCAAGAGAAAAAAGGGTTATCATACTACTTGATGTATGGACTTTTACACCAGGCTTTTACCCTGCACGAGCTGGCCAACTTGAGGGGAACTGAATTGGGAAAACCTTGCCCTGTCCTTAACAAGAAAGCTGGATTTGTTGAGAGGTAAAACAATACAGGTTATTGCGTTTTAAAAGCGTCACAATTCTGACCAATGTGACAAATATTTTTAGAGTTTGAAATGTGATGAAAGTAAATTACAAGCTTTGGAAAATTACCAATTGTAAATATTTTGTCAAAACTCCTTTTCTTTTTTTTTGGTTCCAGAGTATCATTAAAACTGAAATCCAGCATGAAACCAGGGAGGTGAAGGCCATCGCACAGGCCATGTGCCGACTATTCACTCCCCACCAGCTTATGACTTGCTCCATGAAGGGAGCAACAACTAAAACGGGGTCACCAAGATCAAGCATATCAAAATATATTTGATTTCACATTGCATTTTTTGTGATATTGTTTAATAATGTATATTATTGACATGTTATTTTTCATTGTAAAAATGAATGTAACCCAAAAAGTATGGGGACAGGGAAACATGCTGTTAAAAATGCCTGATTGTATGCTGTTATTTCGTTGAATGTAGATATGTTATTTAATGTTAATAAATATGTTTATTTACAAAGTTTATTTGCTGTACTTGTTTCAGTTCATATTTAAACTGGTCACTTTTCATATCCAAATGAATGTATCTTTAAAATACTCAATTTTCAAAGATACACTTAAGTGTATCTTTATCTTTATCTATCTTGAAAATACTCGTTTTAAAAAGATACACTTGAGTGAATTTTAAGTGCACTAATACGTTTAAAAATACACTTGAGCGTATTTTTTTATAAAATACACTTGAGTGTATTTTAAGTGCATTAATACGCTTAAAAATACACTTGAGCGTATTTTTTATAAAAAACACTTGAGTGTATTTTAAGTGCACTAATACGCTTAAAAATACGCTCGAGCGTATTTTTTTATAAAATACACTTGAGTGTATTTTAAGTGCACTAATACACTCAAAAATACGCTTGAGCGTATTTTTTAGTATAAAAAAAATACACTTGAGTGTATTAATGCACTTAATTAACGCAGTTAAAATGCACTTAAATACACGTGAAGTGCAGTTTCTGGGGAACAAATAAAACTGAAGCATATTAGTGCACTTTAGTACACTTAAATACACTTAAAAATACACTTAAGCGCATTAATACACTTGAAAAATGTATTCTTTGAGAGAAAAATGCAGAAAAAAACACTTTTTTGCACAGAAAAATGCACTTGGTAAAGTGAATAATATGGTGCCAATACCGCTGCGTTTTATGCGCATTAAATGCACATTTAATGCGCATTAAATGCGCATTTTACACACTTTTTCGGGAAGGGCAGTTGTTTACTACTGCTGTAAGTTTTTATATAATATGACTGATGAACATCATGTGAGAGAAAATTCACATTATCATTGTATATCAGGTTTAGCAACCTTTTAGATAACATAGTATGCTAGTTTTCAATGTCGCTTCTGGGGATCGAACCCGTAGGGCTTTTAGGAAGATTCTGAAAGTTTCGATCACTCGAGAGCAACCAAACCAAAAATTAAGTCAAATATTGCTGACTCGGTTTTTTGAGTCGGTTCATGACGGATAATGGAGCTTGATTGGTCATTGTCGGCTCTGGTACTACTTACATGCACCCCGTGTACTCTTAAGTATATTTACATGTACCCTGGGTACTCTAAGTATACTTACATGTACCACAGGTACGGTAAATAAACGTAATTGTACTTGGTCCATATTAGACTGTACCCAAGTTGTATTCACGCCCAAAATCCGATGTCGTAAAACGCGCAACCGATTATCTTAAACGCACTTCTCTTCAAAAAACACTGCATCAACATGCTTTTTGAGTATGTGTTCGGATAATATAGAGGCCATTCTTCAGAAAATTGACATAAATGTGTATATATAATTATTACAAAAAAATAGTAGACAACGACTGATTTAGGGTTAAATTTCCCGGGTACATTTTAGTATATTTACCGTACCCAGGATACATGTAAGTATACTTAAGAGTACCCGGGGTACATGTACGTAGTACCCGAGCCGACAATGAACAATCGAGCGATACTGGAAGGTGCAACATCTCTCACGCCCCCTAGCATCGCCTTTAGCAGTATTCAATTCTCAACAGGAAAGTGCTGGAGTCATTGATCCCGAGGGACAAGAAAAACAATTGATTAATGTTCGAAATAAATAATTTGATTAATGACAATTCTGTTATTTGAGCCAGGTCACAGGAAAAGCGCAGTCAAATCAGTATCCAATTAAATTATTTGTTATTGTCAGAAAAACGCTTTTAAACAAACAGCTTTCAAGCGACTGCTGGCTGATCTAGATCCAAACTGGCCACAATCGCCTTAACCCTTTGCATGCTGGGAAATTTGTCGTCTGCTAAAATGTCGTCTGCTGAATTTGTAAAATAAGCATTTTCTTCATTTTTTTTTCAAATAATACTATCAGAATAGCAAACAGTTTGGATCCAGATGAGACGCCACGTTCTGTGGCATCTCATCTGGAACCAAACTGTTAGCAAAGGCCTTTAAAATTCGGTCACGCACTGAAAGGGTTAATGTCTCTTTTACTGTGACACAGTTCATTTAACTTTAAAATGATAAAAAGTACTAACACTAAGAAAGAGTACTAACCAGTAAAAGTTTGAAATCAATGTTGAATCTCAGGACAGCTTGGTGATCTGCAAATCCCCGATGAAATGTTGATATCGGGTATCATAGTCATTCAATAAGTCGCAAAATGCTCGAATACAATTTATAAAGCACAATGTGACTTATATTGATAACTAAAAATACCAGTAATCAGTATGCCAGTTTTGCCGTGTCAAGCTGTTACGATCCAGAGTAGCATGAACCAATGATTTTTTTAAACATAAATAATTGATGTCAAATGCCTGCAGGAATAATATTTAAGGTATTAGAAAGCATTTTCTTTTTGTTTTAATGGATTACTTTGAAAATTATATTTTTTATGAATTTTTTAGCAACAAGGGGTAATGAACTTTAAAATAATGTTATTGAATTTCTAACCAAAAACTGGTTCCATGGCAATACTGGATGAAATGCACACTTTTCTTCAAAACA
This sequence comes from Dreissena polymorpha, assembly GCF_020536995.1. Classification (NCBI taxonomy): domain Eukaryota; kingdom Metazoa; phylum Mollusca; class Bivalvia; order Myida; family Dreissenidae; genus Dreissena; species Dreissena polymorpha. The sequence continues at coordinate 1,833,860 of NC_068361.1, read as the reverse complement.
ATCCTAATTCTAATGCTTTTTCTTGATAAAATATCTCCTATACTAACTAGAAAAAACACTTTTGATCAGAAAATTAATACAAAAAGATGTTTTAGTTGTTTTTAATGTCAATAAGCATACTGTTTACGTTCTGTTCATATCTTCCTAACAATCTGTTATGTCATCATTTTTATATGACAATATTTAATGTATTGTGTTTTATAATTTTGAAATGAAAACATTAATATTGTTTAAGACTAATAAACAAAACATACTATTTAAAAGTGATTTTTGTTGTAATTATTGGCATTTTATTTTACATGTGTAGCAAGTTTAGGTAAATCTTTACCTATGTATTTTTTTTCAAACTATATATATACAATTAACATTTTTGTACCAAAAATGTGTTATAAGATAAAAGTTTCTCAATAAAAATAACTAAAAATATATAATAACTCAAGTTCAAACATATGTGTGTCATAATTTCAAAATAAGTGGGTGGCTGAAGCTAAAGTAACTGATAAAACAATCATTAGAAGGATAAACTGAAGTATGATTTTTATGCGCTAAATTTGAGATGTCTTTTCTAGCAGTTATATAAAGTGTTCCTGACCAAAATCAATGTTATATTACTTTCAAATCATTTATGTATTGGTATACAACAAGAAAGTGGTAGAATTTTTGCGGAAAACATAAGAATTTTTGACGAAAAGTTGTCTGCTGAAATTTACCGAGATGTTCCGGAAATGACCGATCGTCGGTTTCCGAAAATAATACATGTCGTGGTTTCTGAAAAACAAAATGGATGTACCCAAAGATTTTGGTGTTATTGACTATTACTGGTTGATAAATGTATAATTTTGCTTCTTATTTGAAAAAGTGATGCTTTCAAGGCTGATAAACTTGAAATATGAAAGCTATTCGGTCGTTTGGCCTTTGTTTGTCAATACATCAGTACGATCGGTAATTTCCGTAACCACTCGTATAATTGTAGCAGACACAAGTTTTAATCACAATACTTATGTTTTCCACTTATATTCGACCCCTCTCTTGTTCAATACCAATACATAAATGATTCAAAGCAATATTTTATTGATTTCAGCAAGTAACACCGTCTATAACTGCGAAAAAAAACATTCCGAACTTTTTGGTTTACGTTTTTTATTTTCTAAATAGCTTGCATAGAGCATGGCATTGAATGTTTTCCAAGATAAATGTCTCTACTTTCTTGATTGGATGATTTGAGACTGTTTAATCCAATCAGAAAAGAGCTTTAAAACGTAATTTAGACCCATGTTAAGCGAGATAATAAAGAACCACTTTTTGGTTACTGCCGATTTGTGACATCACGAGTTGCCTCCCTTGTTGGTTCATGCTATCCAGAGACCAGAAAGTCCTTCATTCACATCGAGTATATATCCTTCGAATTCCAACTATTGTTGTCATAAGCGGAGATTTAGTGAATAAATAATTCATATATCCTAAATGACAGCTTCTAAATAGCGAAACAAGCCAATGTATGCAGTAAGAAAGTTTTTAATCGAAACTCTCATTAAGGCGGCCATTGTTGAATGTTGAAACACGAACGACAACTCTGCTAGGAGAATGTTATCAATGCTAGGATCCTACGCAGTGGCGTATGCCCAAGGGAAGTAACTGAAAAATCGAGTTATCTCAATCGGACTGGCTCGGTCTTTTACATAGATGGCCATTGTACAAAATTTTTAGGTGATTATCAAACCTTGGACGCTGCTGTTCCAGCATCGTCAAAAAGTATCGGTGATCAGAAGGAAACAAAAATTGCAGTTAATTAAAGAATGTGTCATTTTTTTATTTAAAAAATACTCATACGTTTATTATGGTAAACAATGACATTTAACATTAAACCGCACTCACTGTAGTAAGATCAAACCTGAAATAAAACATATTCTGAATGGCATTTTTCACATATTTTAGCTAGCAAACATTGTTGTTTTGAATAAAAATAAACCGTCAAATTAAAACAGCCTTTTTTGTTCATGAGGTCGTTAGATTGCAACATGTTCAAACATACTGTGACGAGTTTTGATAATAATACGGAATAGTATTATGGAATTTACATTTGTCGTTAAATAATGAGGGCTATACAAAATGTACTTGGTATTGTCTTAAAACATATCAAAACAATTTTGTAAAATGTATGGTAAGCTTACTTCTGTTCATAATCAGTGCATATATTGTAAGCGCTTGTACTTGATTCTGTTTATTCACAGCAACATGCCGTATCTTAAGTTCTAGTTTATATATCCCCTTCTTTGTTCTTAATTATGTACAGGACAATTATCGTGTTTGCTTGATTAAGTTTAATGGCACAAGGAGCACCCCTATAAAGACATAAAAACGTAAATACTATTTCTCTTGATATATTATGATTTCGTAAGTCATCGGCTAAAAGCGAATATAAGTTTCGCTTGTTTATTTAATTCATGAATGCTGAGAGTTGAACTAATTGTTATTGATAGGATTCCGAGAATTTCAGATTTCAGAGAAATATGATCCGTCGGATAATATAAATGAGAGTACGGGTTACTCTTGGCAGAGGATGGCTTCTAATCATGTTCAAGTTATCAGAAAGGTCCATGTAACAAGGGCGATTTTTATTGAATGTTGGATGCCATAAATGTCTTACAAGCATTGATCACGATGTTATCATTCATACGTAAGTGGGAGTGCATTTAACTAAATAGTTGTTAAGCTCTTTTGTATTTCCATTAACTTATTTGATAAGATTTATATTATTGCGAACGCACAATATCCGAATAATTAAGATAAGCCATGCATCAAGCCAAACATCAAGCCGTACACAATCTGTTCAATACTTATGCATATGCTTTGGAGTGCCTTCATTGATAAAGATCTCAAATCTATTAAAATCGTTCATCAATTACTTAAATTCAATTATTTCAGTGTCCGCTGCGCTTCACGGAGCATTATTGTTATTATTGTGACAGATATCTGAGGCTTTACTATCATGCCCATATTTGATTAATAACTTTGTCGAACGAAACACCGCATGCCAAAAAGTGAGCCGTTGTGGCAAATGGTTTAGACATCGTTCGATGAATGACAAAGATACACAATTTTTATGCTGTCCTCTAAAAGAGGACAGCATAAAATTAAAGAAAAGTTCTAAGAACTGTCATGGGAACCGAATGAGTCATTGGAAAAAACAACGAGTGAGGAGGGCTCTGTACAGTCTGACTGTAAGTAAAAATGTGTCGTTGCGGATATCTGCAATGAAAAATGATTTGTCTTATTCAATATTATACAGACGATGGAAAGGAGGTGACGTTTTTAAATTAAATGGACCTAGCTCAATTTTCAATGAAGCTGAAGATGAGAACATGGCGACATGGCTAAGTGAGATGGAACAGAGAGGGATGGGCCTTCAAATGGTTGAATTTCTGGACTTTATACAAGATGTTGTTAACAAAGAGAAGCGAAAACCTCCCTTCAAAGATGGAACACCCGGCGAAACGTGGTATTACGCGTTCATGCGTAGAAATGCTCACATCATAAGTTCACGCATTGAGACACCGTTAGAACTTAAAAGATCGAAACTAACGAAGGAAAAGACAGATTTGTGGTACAACAGTTTTACCGACAAGCTCACTCCTATAAAGCCCCCTTAACTTCGTTTGTGGGGGTATAATTAAGAAAAAATTAAATATCGTTCACTTTGCACATTATCCGAAGGAAACACATTATTCGGAATTAAATATATTTTTAATAATTTTATAAACAAACATAAGTGTCTCAATGGAAACAGAGACAGTAGAAATTAAACCGCACTAACTGAAACCAGAAAACTTAACTTGAAACAAAGAGTGTTCGAAATGATTTTTTTATATCTTATTTAACCAGCATACGCGTTCATTTAATATTCGTAAACATTAAAGGAAAACGCCCATTTGTGTTCAAGCGATTCAGACAAAATTCGTGAGATTGAATAATATTTTCTTCATTTCAAATAAATGTCCCCTTAATTCTGAGTTTTTATTAACAATTATTGCCGCTGTTGGTGTTGCAGAAGTCCATACATTGTATACATCATAGTGATATATATATATATTCACACATATGGCCAGTTACGGGGTCTCTAATTTAGAAATAGGTCATGGGTTCCCACTTTAAACACATGTATCCCCATACCCTTTTTTTATCCGATATAAACACGAATTAAGGTATATATGGGTACCTTATATATTATTATATATAAATACGTCATTTATTTAACGTCTTATACAAGGAAATTTATAGCGAAATTAATTGCGAGGTATATAAAATTTCAATTTCAATTTCAGACGTGATAGTGGTTTTCGATTTAAGACCTTATTGTGACATTTGATTGCTTTACCTCCCCTACACCCCCCTCATAGTAATTAAAGGTGTCTAGAATGCGGGGTTGTATACAGACCCCGTTTTTTATATTGACCTCGTAAGTATAGTCTGAAAACTACCGAGACCGCGTAACTGGCACTATGTATTAGTAAATATATTACAAACCTATGTATTGGTACATATATATATATTACACCTCAGAGATATTGGTCCTTCTATATCTATATGACCGGTTTCAGTCTGTAAAATGCCATAGCTGAACCTAATATGATAATAGGTGCTACCTAATTTACGGGCAAAAGCTTATTTGATGTTTGTTAAAGATAACACGGGTAATATATGTCTGCACATTATCATGCAACAAAACATTCAATTTCTTTACAAAACAATATGTAATTTAGCAAAGCAATAAAATATAATTTGTTTTAATCTTAAACAAGTTTATGAAGCTATGCTTTATGTAAAGTAACCTCTTGTACTGTTTTCAAACTCTTAAAAAAAAATAAAAAAATCTCGCGAAACTGTGTTTTATTGATGTTTTCCATATGCAGGGATGCCATTTATGTTTTAGGGCGCGATTATTTCTAAAACGATTTTATTAAACTTAAGCATGAAAAAGAAAGGTGCCGTACTTCATTATTTTGGTCCCATGTCTAAATCATCGACATCATAAATGTATCCCCTGCATATGTAAATGAAAACCTTTTTGTACTTTATTAATGTTAATAAACATATAAATGCAACAATGCTTGCGGGTGTGTTTGCATCTATCTTGAAAGAAGTGCATAGACCCCATTCACTGCGCAAAATTACTCAGACCAGAAATATCACCTTTGGCTTTGGACACAATACTCTTTGCATATCTTCCGCACTGTTAGAGCTTATGTCATGAAATGTGGTAAACTTATTGTATTTTTCTGAATCTTCGGGAATTAACAGTTGGTAAAAACTATCGCTTATGGCATACACAGATTACTAGGTTGGTGTTAAGGAAAAAATACTAGTAGCAAAAATTTAGATTTATGATGAAGACCCACATCATAAGCTTAACGCTAAATATATGAGTGTACCTGTCACTTTATGTGTGAGACAAAAAATAAACAACATACTTATTATTACGAATTTACTGTTAGCAACAAGAATTGTTTTACCAGTAAATAATTTACCAAACCATATTTAAATAAAATATAATCAAATATTTTTCATCTGAATTTAATTACATTATTTCGTTTATTTTCATTTCATTTAATTCATTTTCATGTTTTGAAAGTAAAGATATTCAGTCATTATGGTATGTGGCATTAACCATATAGACAGCAGCTGCGTATTGCACGTGAATAAGGCAGTTTCCACATGAATATGATTATAAAATAACCACCCGATTATTAAACTGCATGTACATCCCAATTGATTAAAGTCAAGTTTTTGTATGTTCAAGCTCATAAACCAAATAACACATTCAGTATGTTCATTTATACCCTTATCTTCTCGCCCTTGTTTCTGTGCACTCAACACATGTAGTATTAGACACACTGTTATGAGTTTGCATATATTCGGATAAGTTCCTACCACGCGTTTGTTAGTTAAAAAACACGCTCAGTCATGGCACTAAATGTCAATGAGTCGACTTCATCAAAGATGTAGAACCCAAAAAAATACTCCACCCATCCAGTACGCCTTCTATGAAGAAATAATAACAAGCAGTCATCAAATAAAATGAATACCGTATCCTACACTTTCGCTTCTTATATGGTCTTCAAATAATTAATCAGAGACAGTTGACAAGAATAAACTTTTGATTTCCGCTTATTTGCAATTTTTTCAAAGTGTCAGCATAATGTGCAAAATAATAATGGTAATACACAACATGGTCTCAGGTGTGTGAAATGAATTTTTAGGCAAGGATTATTAATTATAGGTATAAGTTCAAGTGTACAACACACTCTTTTGTAATAAAAATATTGGAAAGTGTGCTACTGGCACTGCATTATGCAAACTTATATTTAAGCAAAAATTAACATTCATTTATATAATAAACAAGAAATCTGATACTTAAAAACAACTTAGTAGATATTGTTTAATGTACAATGTATTACTCAAAGTCATCATCACACAATGAGACAACACAATGGTCTCTAAACAGAGTGTGCTTTTTAATTGTGGCATACATTTTATGAATTAATACTAGTAATAGAAATACAGAAAAAAACGTCTAGAGCTGCCTAGGAACTATCATTTTTAATATCAACAATTCATTTGACATGCCTGATTGCAAATTGTTAATTCCACTATTCTTTCACATTGTTTTCACACCTGATATTTGTTATGCTGTATATTCTTTTTGCTTACAGACATACAGAGTCTCTTCACAACAATTGCAGTTTCTTTACAGTCCACTAACGTTGAACATTACAGAGTCACAATTGCTAATGTTTCAGTCCCGGTCAAGCTTTATAGGTCCAGAATTGCTTCGTTGTTGAGTACAAAGCACGCAGTCAGTTTTGCTCAGCAGAATGCTGCATGGAATGTGTGAAGTCCAGCATTTGATAGAGGAGCTTCTAAAAGAAAATCAAAGAGAATCCATAAAATGCACATATGAATTAGATATTTCCAATGTGAATGTAAGCACAGTTTGATTTTTTACAGTTTGGAACAGTTTGGTACGAAAATGATCGAGTATAAGTCGGAGATGCAATATTGTTTACAATCACAACGTAACTTAATACATCACAAAAGAAAGGGTCTTTAGAATAATCACGTAGAATATACTCAAGAAATAAATCCAAAACTTAATAAAATGATAACTTTTATGTTCCATTAGTTTGACTGAATAATAATGACCTTAAATTTAAAATCGGCGAAATTGTGTATGTGCCGAAAATAGTTTCGATGTTATACCTGTAGGATACCTGTAGGATGATTTTGGGCTCTGTGGTAAGGACTCAAGTCCTTTTTAAACCCCTCTTCTTATCGACGTCTTATGGTACTGTATCCGTATGTGTTCTCACAACTAATAAAAATAGCCCTTATTCAGTAAAAAATAGTTCCTTAAGTATGGTAAAGAATGAATGTCCTTTTGACAAACAACAGTTGTGATCACTAAAACTTATACACTATGTCCCCATTCCAATGTAGATCAATCCTGCTCTTGAATTCTAATACATTCTTGGCATCAACTACACATTGAGGCAAGTCATTCCACATGTTAATCACTCTTCTGGAAAATTGATTTTGACAAAAAGATGTTCTGGACTTTGGTTTCTCAAGCTTTAGGTTATGCCCTCTAGTTGATGATTTATAATTGAAAAAGTTCTCAAAAACGCAATCATCTATATTTTTGACTATTTTAAATGTTTGAATGGCATCCCCACGAATTCTGCGATGAGCAAGTGATGGTAATTTAAGTTCTTTAAGTCGTTCCTCATAGGATGAATTCCTCAAATTCGGTACAAGTTTTGTGGCTCTTTTTTGAACTTTTTCTATGCTAATAATGTCCTTTTTTAAATATGGGTACCATATAACATTTGCAAACTCAACATGCGGACGCACCAAGGCAGTATATAATTTCAAAAATAAGTATTTGTCCATGAACTCAAAAGATCTCTTTATTAAGGCTAGGATACTGTTTGCTTTATTTATCTTTGTAGATATATGCTTACTAAATTTTAGATCTCTTTCGAAGAGCACTCCCAGATCACATTCCTCAGTTGCAGCCTGCAGAGGCTTATTATTCATAGTATACTGTTGATTCGGGTTATTGTTTCCGTAATGTATAACTTTGCATTTGTCAACGTTGAAGGCAAGTTCCCATTTTTGTGCCCATTCGCTGAGAGAGTCAAGATCCTCCTGCAGCCTGCCTGAGTCCGTCACAGGTGCATATAACTTGGTGTCGTCAGCAAATATTTTAGAAATACAGCTCACAGAGTTGGTGATATCGTTAACATATATTATAAAAAGTACTGGACCAAGCACACTTCCCTGAGGAACTCCACTCTCTACACTTATCCAGCTAGATGTACTTCCCTTTATTGACACACACTGTCTTCTCTGACTCAGAAAGTTCTCAATCCAGGCCAGAACATTTCCCTTAATGCCATACGCAGATACCTTCCTTATGAGTCTTCTATGCGCAACTTTATCAAAAGCTTTCGCAAGGTCTAAGTAAATGCTGTCCCAGCTTTCGCTTCCTTCGATGAACTTTGTCCAGTCCTCCATAACATGTAGCAACTGTAACGCACAGGATCTATGTGGTCTAAAGCCGTATTGATCATTTGATAATAAATTATTCACACTTAAATGATACATGATATGTTTTCTAACTATTTTTTCAAGGATCTTGCAGACTACTGATGTGAGACTAACTGGTCTGTAGTTACATGGCTCAGTTTTGTTACCCTTCTTGAAATCAAAGGTAATCTTTAGCAATATAATTATAGATTGATGTTTTATGTAACCAAACGCATTATTTTAATTGAATAATTACTTACCAATCGAGTGCATTCCTTTATTTTATTAAATTTCAACAATGTAAACATCCACCAGAGTCAGTATGTCAGTTTCAATTTTCACTTCTTAATGACGTATTGACGAAAGCAGTGACGTCACACAGACATGTACAGTTGTCGACGAAAGAAACGCGGCCGTTCATGTTGTGAACAAATTAAACTTTTAAACAACTGTTTATTTATGTAAAGGGATAATAATAACTATAGAATATTGGGTTCATTGAAGAAGTTAATTCGAAACTAATCTTATTCGATATTGTAAACCGGAAGTAAGCAAATAATTTAGACGGGTTATCTTTTTTAAGATTTTGTTAACAACATCTAGAGCAATTTTCAATTTGCAATGCATTATGGAAAACAGGAAGTGTCACACAGGGAGGAAAACATACGTTTTATTATCATAGAAAATCATATAATGCAAGGAGATAGAGTACCATTACCTACAAAATAATAAATTTCTTGTCGTATTTTTTATTGAGGTATGCAAATACATGCGATATGGCGTTTGTCGAGGTGTCTGTATTGCTACATCGGTCAAGTATACTGCCCATGCATCGCGAAAACAGACGACGCGACAGGAAATATTTGACTTCAATACCCTATGAGATAAGTAAATTTGTATTTCAGAAAAGTGATACAAATAAACGGTCAACGCCCTTCGGGCTTTTGCCCGTAATAATATATGGACCGGTCACTAGTTTTTGCATATGGACCGTTCGGGGTTACACACCACTAAATTTGCATTGTTTTACTGTTAAATGACGTCATTTTATAACGAAATGACGTCATTATTCCTGCGAAATTCTTCAGTTTATCTCTTTTAAACCATAAACAATCGTACAACACTGTACAATTGTAAAGGGGAAACTCTTCGGTGTAATATAAGAAATAGTAAACTCCACTTCGCTCAAAATGGAATTATAGTGACCAGCCAGGCAGCCACAAACTGTATATGCAGCCTACGGCTTCGGTCCATATACAGTTTGTGCTGCCTGGCTGGTCACTATAATGCCATAGGGACCTCAGTTTGTGTAAATATTCTGTAAACTGTCTTCTATTTTATCGAAACTTAGATCTAATTCAAAAAAGCAAGTTAAAGTAGATCTATTGTCCAAAGAGATATTTGTTTCGTAATGTTAAAACGACATCGGATTTTGGGCGGGAATGAAACTAAGGTACAGTATAATATTGGTCGGGTACGTTTTAGAATATTTTTCGTAACCATGGTTTATTGCCGTATACTTAAGAGTACCCGGAGTACTTTTTAAGTTGTACCCGAGCCGACAATGACCAATCGAGCGTTATTGACAGTGGTTCTTAAACATTAAAGAATTTAATAATTCCTTAATAAATTGCCATTTTAATCTTGTTCAATTTTGATGTATGTTGAATTTATGCATGCACAAACAATTTTTTGTGCACAGATGAGTGGAAAAATATTCACCAGTGAAAAACGGTACTATAATAAAACAAATGAAGTGATTCATATGTAATTAATTTGGCATAGGTAGATGTGCGATTTATCCTCCACTATTCTAAACAGTTCATGAACAGTATGTTAAAAAAAGAAGATTTAGATCAATGTTTGCTGAACGCTTCAAGCAAAGGCTGTTTTCATAATCGTTTGTGGTCAATCCATTCGGCTTCATATAATAAATATGTAAAGGCAACCTAATTGTGGACACCTGTTACAAATAACACGGCCTTTTTTATCATTATTATAAACTCTACAGCTATTAATTGTTTTACCACGATTAGCGAATAATATTTGCATCCGGGTATATACCAATGTTGTTGTTGAAAGTCTTCTTTAAGTATTCATGACACAGTGATGATTCTAATTGTAATTGTTATTTTCATTATACATGTACGAACTTTGCTGACAAATGTACGAACTGTGCTGAGCGAGTAATGTTAGTGACGCACATGCGACAGCGTTGCATTTGTCTATTAGTTATTCAGTATATATTCACCAAATCCACATGCGTTTATTTGAGATACAAATCTAAAATAAAACAAACATAACCTAGATAGTAGATGCGTTATTATTAAAGGAGCCTCGATCTGTGAAACGCGACTTAAAACATGGGCGTTATGTTTCGTCCCAGATTCGCCTGTGCAGTCCGCACAGGCTAATCATGGACGACACTTTCCGCTTTTACGGATTTTTCAATTGAAGGAAGTCTAGGTGGAAAGTGTCGTCTCTGATTAGCCTGTGCGGACAGCACATGCTTAACATGGGACGACACATTACCCAAAAGCATTAGGCCCCAAGTTCACAGAGCGCGCCTCATTAATGCATTTTATGCACGATTATACGCAGTCACGGCTGTACCAGTGGGATGACCCGAGCACTGAATAAGACGACGCGGTCTCCTGTTTCAGAACGCACGGGCCAATCAGACTCAGTGGTGAGAACTGCACTCCTGTGCACATGTCTGTTGACGAGCATTTGGTCATGCAATACGAAAGGGTTGTACCAATCCCTAAGGTTTCCAAATTGACGGTGCTTTCTCGCTCCATTAAAGGGCGCCACGTGTAGGTGGTGCCATAGGTTGTGCACTCTGTAACGATATCGATTAAAGAGTGCGTGGATATTATGGAATATGCAATAACATAAGTGTAAACGTATTCTTACACTCAACTTAGTTCATGATCTAAATGGATAGTTACGGAAACCCGATGAATAGCAGGTAAGGTAGGTGTTTACAACAAATCATAATGTACGACGAAAACTACATAGAGGATTGTTCTTACTTTTAAAGAAAAGTTTGCAATATTCGCCATATACATTGTATAAGAAATACTGAAGTGTCTACAAGAGTCAATGTTGACGTTATTGGAAACGATTTGTTATCCCAACGCTTTTCGGAGAAAAAGTAGGGATATTGTGGTTATCTCCGTCTTCCGTCCGTCCATTCCGTCCTGGCCACCTGCTCCTCCTACACTATTAGCACTAGAACCTTTAAACTTACACACATGGTAGCTATGAGCATATGTGCGACGGTGACAGCGACGGAATTTTGATCTGACCCCTGAGTCAAAAGTTATGGGGGTTGGGGTGGGGCCGGGTCAGAGATTTTCCTGCGACCGCGATTCGAAAAAGGCTCATAACTACTGTGTCCCTTCAGATATTGCTTTCATAGTTGGTGTATCTAGACATCACCTAAACATGCGCATACAATTTTGTACCCCTGTGACCTTGACCTTGAACTTGGGGTCAGTTTTCAGGTTTCGAAATCTGCGACCGCGATTCGAAAAAGGCTCATAACTACTGTGTCCCTTCAGATATTGCTTTCATATTTGGTATGCATGTGTATCTTGACAACAACTTTCCATGCGCATGAAATTTTTTAACTTCGGGTTCGCGTTCAGGTTCGAAATCTGCGACCGCGATTCAAAAAAATCTCATAACGTCTGTGTCCCTTCAGATATTGCTTTCCTATTTGGTACGCATGTGTATCTGGACAAGACCTTTCCATGCGCATATTTTTTACCCTTGTGACCTTGACCTTGAACTTAGGGTCTGCGTTTAGATTTTGTAATCTATTATGTGGTTATCTCCGCCGTCTGTCCGTCCGTCCTGGCCACTATCTCCTCCTACACTATTAGGAACCTTGAAACGTACACACAGGGTAGCAAAGAGCATTTCGTATGTGCCACAATGTACTATTTGAAATTTTGATCTGACCCCTGGGTAAAAAATTATGGGGGTTGGGGTGGTCAGAGATTTTCACTCATTTTGTAAGGTTATTTTACATTAACTTCTTCATTTGTACACCCATTTACTTCAAATTGATACTGAAGATCTCTTAGAACAAAACGGGGCGCCCCTTGGTCAAACATGCGGCGTGGGGATACGCGTTGGCCTCTGCCGCGCCATTTCTAGTTTATTTATGATTCGACGGACTGGTAAAAAAATTGCTAAGGCCTATAAGTTAACATAGTTTTGTATTTAAAATTACATCATCAGTAAAAATTAAACGTAAAGGTAAAAATTAATTTCAATTATCTATATATTTATATGAGCCATTCTCTGTGAAAACAGAGCTAAATGCATGTGCGTAAAGTGTCGTTCAAGATTAGCCTGTGCAGTTAGCCTGTGCAGTCAGCACAAGCTTATCACGGACGACACGTTCCATCTACACTAGATTTTCGTTTATAAGAGACTTCCATTAAATGAAATATTCCATTTAGCGGAAATAGTCGTCCCTGATTTGAAAACACTTAACGCGCAGCCATAAATCCGGTTTTCCCTGAGAATGGGCTCATAGTATTAAAGGGGCCTTTTCACGTTTTGGTGAATTGACAAAAAAAAAGTTGTTTCAGTTTCGCAAATTTTCGATTTAGTTATGATATTTGTGAGGAAACAGTAATACTGAAGATTTGCCAGACTCTCATATAGCCATTATATGCTTCCTTTGACGATTTAAAAACCTGAAAATTATAAAGCGTTGTAACGCGAAACGATTGAATAATTTGGAGAGTTCTGTTGTTATCGTTATATTTTGTGAAACTACGAGGTTAGCTTATATATAGTATAAAATACAACTTGCATAGTATGCGGAAGGATGGTCGAGGAGTCGAAATGGTAGACTTTATACTCCAGGACTCCAGGGGTCATTGGTTCGAACCCTGTTGAGGGTTACTTTTTTTCTTTTTTTCTTTTTTTTCTTGAATTTGTACTTGAGCTTTATCTATCCAATGTTTACATTCATCAATATAAAGCATTTAATGACAAGCTTCAATACATGTCAAAATCTGTTGGACGGCCCCTTTAAGGTAGCGCACCTCTAATGATTTCCCGCTATGTATTTTACGATCATTGCCGATCTTCAATGATCGCTTATTTCCGAGAGATGCATTTTATTTTTTCAAACTTCGAATTTTGATATATGTTTAACTTATTCATTTAGAATACATTATTTTCACTATAAATATTGACTTAAATCAATTATCATCTGAAAAATACGATTTCGCGATTTCTCCAAAGATCGAGCGAGCCTCTTTACCTGTTAAGTTATGGATATCTAATTTAAGGTCGCACTGATATGAAGTTGTCGGTCGAGTGGTTAAGGCGGTGGACAATAAATCTTTTGGGATCTTCCCGCGCAGGTTCGATTCCTGCCGACATCGTATACTTTTTGCGACGCGTTTTATTTCTTTTCTAACGTAATTTGATTTAATATAGCACATAAGCTATGTTTATTGTTAAATATGTTGAAAATTGTATGCACATCCTTCAATTTTAAAATTAAAGCAACGTTATGGCTAAATTGATTAATTTACTGCTGAAAATACGAATGATGCATGTTGCATTTTTATTTCTATTTCAAAAAGTAAACGGTAAATCTGTCTATTTTTGGGGTATTTTTGCTGTATATAGTGTTTCTATAAAAACTAAGTTTAAAATATAACTAAAATGATACTATTTTGAATTTTATGACACTTTGTTTTTAACCGACCCAATTTTTACTTGGCTGAAATCACTTACATTTCATGGCGCTATTCCATAGATTAAAATTTGTAAAAAATAAATGTCTGTAAAATAATACTTATTTCATCTTGTTTAAACTTTAAACACCTTTACTGCATCTGTACACACCAACTGCACGCCCATATTCGGAAATTTGAATGAATTATGGAACTTTTATATACCCCAGGGGTGAAAATAAACTGGACAAAAGCCGAGCGTGAGGGTGGTTTTGAAAAAATCGGTATATTTTTTTAAAAAGCATGGAAAGCCTACCTACACATTTGCATGAAGTTCAGTGAAATGATGGTGATTAGGAAATTAATTAATTAAATTATATTTGGATATGTGCCCATTAGAGGTGTGCTACCTTAATCCGCTTGTCCCAGAGAATGGGCTCATATAGTATTTAATTTGACAAACGTCCTACCTGCCACGCAGTTTCCGCTTCCAGGGTCGAACTTGAGCGCACCCGAACACTGGCACGTGCTGTTCATACACTCCATGCCGGACAGCGTGCAGCCTGCGTTACTCGCACATGCGTCACCGAAAACTCCGCCTGCAGTGAGCGTTATATGAACCGTGTATACGCTAAATGTAAAATGATGATGATGTTGTTATAATAACGTCTACTATTATGATGATTATTAAGATGATGATTGTGGTTGTTATGCTGCTGATAACTGATGTTGTTGATGATGTTTGTGATGATGATGGTGGTGGAAGTGGCGTTGATGCTGTTCACGTTAATTGCATACGAAATGACACGTTACGCACGCGTTAACTATAAGAACCGCTTTTCAAGGCACGTCTCTTCCACTGTAATGAATACTTATGTTATAATGATAATTATGGACCCCAATGAGGGATTGATATTGCAAATATTCCGAGACAAGCGATACAGGTATTTAAAAAAATCTAACAAAACTGAAATGCCGATTCACAAAAGATG
This sequence comes from Dreissena polymorpha, assembly GCF_020536995.1. Lineage (NCBI taxonomy): Eukaryota > Metazoa > Mollusca > Bivalvia > Myida > Dreissenidae > Dreissena > Dreissena polymorpha. Next base: position 1,818,571 of record NC_068361.1, on the reverse strand, counting down.
ACTTGCCTTGTTCTTTTACAGCAATATTCAATAAACTATTAAGAAACGTCATTTGAAAATGCAATACTGCTGATGTCACTGCGATAATAGTTTCAAGACAAAGCTACAAAAAAAGAAGAAATTTACATATATACAATACTACACTGCCACAAAAATTATAGAACGCTTATTAATTTATAGTATTACGTATTAACCTGGCTTTTTGAAGAAAGCTCCATGTCGCACAGAACAGTCGGCGGTACTGGTCGGTACGGTCCCGTACGTAAAGCATTCTGCTGAAGTGACGTCATAGAAAAACGCCTTGCAACCGACGTCTCTTTTGCACGCCCCGGCACACATGATTTTACTGCGCACCACACCGACACTTTTTTCGGACGCGGCGCAACGAAACCCGCTTAGCGCATTGACATGTTCGAAAACAAACTGTTCTTGTGTTGCGACATGGGCCATGCATACTAGAGCCAAGACTCCAGACCTAATGAACAGCGGTACCATGTCTGTAACTAGTGTGCAGATAACACGGAGACTTTGCCGATTAAAAATGATTTGTAAGTCTACTATTGCGATTGCGTTCGCCCATTGACAGAGGCGTAGCCCATTAGGGTGCAAGTCATCGTGCATTCTTTCGAGATATACATATGCAGTAGAAACCACTGAAACCGTTTATGCGTGACTAAGACTATTAAATTGCACTTCAAGTAAATATAACGTTTTAGTCAATAAAGAATATCTAATTTAAACTCGGGATCTATGACTAATATCTTTCAAAATGTATTCTAACACATGACAATAGATAAACTCGAATCAGCTGCATTATGTTGATTCCCCCATTCGTGCTTTAGTTTTTGTGTAAGCGTCGATTGCCATAAAAATACTGCTTAGTTGGCAGTAAGTCAAATCGAAGAGTGTACGGATGACTTTTTGTAGTATGTAGATGATTATTAATTCAAGTTTCTTTTTAATTTTATATAACATTAAGTCCGTCCCTGCAACATTTGCGTCCAAGATTTACTCCAAAGCAGTATTTACATTAGCATTAAAAGCCAATACTTTAGAGATGTCCATATAAAAATACACACGCATCCGGTATTCCACATAAAACGCACGTTAATGAAAAGTGACATATCGATGATTCTAAAAAAGTTTCATTTTCAATGACTGCTTTCTATGACAAATAAAAGAAATGCCATTACGATTTGTTTGCATTTGGTAAACATCATTTCCAGAGACATTTAAATCTATTTCGATTCCGCATGACAAACAAAGAATGTGTTTATTCGTTTTCCGTGTTTTAAATGCACATTACCGGTAAAGTCAGATTACAGTGTTAAGGTTCTATCTATTAAAATTTAGCAACGTAAGCAACCGTTGATATGAATATGTTCTATTGATGCTATTTGTCATGCCGTTTGAATGGCCTTTTCCCAACTGATGACAACAACTTTATAACCTTGTTTCGACGAACACGTCGAGATATTTGCTCTTCTCTGCCGTTTGTTTCAACGTTCTGACCAAGTAAATATTAAGGAACTCTTGCAGGACGACGTCTTTACGTTTAACCCGAAATCGAATAGTGCACGACACAAAGCGCTCAATTACCATCGGGAGACTTTAGCTGAAATTTTTATAAACTCGACCGCGCCTCGGGAAGTTTGACGAATACTGTTAGATTTATTGCAGATGTTTCAGCCGTGCAGGAAGCACAAAGACACATTTGCCCTCACTGTTTAATCGCCTGCCGGGGATTTATATCAGGATATGGTGTGTTAAAATTTTTATTAAAAAATAATATTGTCAGATTTTTTGCTGCGAAAATGCATAATTTCCAGTCGCTGTTTTGTCGGGCGGCGGATGGATTTCTGTAATAAAATCGATTTATCTTTCAGCAGAGTTCAGTAGCAATATTGCTTTTACGTCAGCTTTTACGCACTCTCGATTGTATGACCAGGTGTATTAGAATTGAAAGCAAGAGATGCATGAAACAAAATTTCGAAATTTACTACAGCTTTTATTAACAAAAGTTATGAAAAAATACAATAGCTTGATGAAATTTGTATATATTCAGCGATGTAATAATGAAACTTTAATAATTTTATGAAATCTTATGACTTAAGTATAATTATAAAGGTGATATTATATTGTCAAAGGTACATAAGGTGATTTAATTTTTTTTATCAGGATATATATATTAGCAAAACTCGTAATAATTTTATGACGAGTAGGCTATTGTATGGAATAGTACATCGCCGTTGCCGAAAACTTAATTTCGTTAGTAATATTACTGATTTAAACATCAAAGGTAATGCAAATGTATATAGCCTTATTAAACGTTATTAAAATCTGCATTTGTTAAAAAAAATGTTTATTTCTAAATTATTTTTATAAACATAATATAAAAGGTTATTGAAAATGTATAGCTGGAAATGAATGATGTGAGGTTAACTGAGAAAGTTCCGGAGACAATCATTAGCGGAACTTGTAAGATCTCGTGACAAGGAAGATTTTTTTGTATTAAAGGGGCATTTTCACAGATTTTGGCATGTATTAAAGTTTGTCATTAAATGCTTTATATTGATAAATGTAAACATTGAATCTTAAAAGCTTAAGTAAAAAAAACACAATACAATTAAAAAAAGAGAAAAAAGTAAACTTCAACTGGGCTCGAACCACTGACCCCTGGAGTCCTGGAGTAAGTCTACCGCTTAGACCACTCGGCCAGACGTGCTTATACAATGAGTGATGTATTTTATACTTTATATAAGCAATCCTCGTTGTATCACAAAATACAAAGACAACAGCAGAACTCTCCAAATTATTCAATCGTTTCGCATTGCAACGCTTTATAATTTTCAGGTTTTTAAATCGTTTATAAATCGTCAAAAGATGCATACAATGGATATTGTAGAGCATGGTAAATGTTCAGTATTACTCACAAATGTCATAACTAAAACGAAAATTTGCGAATCTGAAACAACTTTTAAATTTTTGTTAATTTTCCAAAACGTGTAAAGGCCCCTTTAAAAGTCGTGATTCTCAAGTATTGTTCTTCAATTTGTGGTCTTCATTTCGTGGACTTTAAGTCGTGGTCTTTTAGTCGTGATCTTCAAGTAAAGGACTTCGAGTCGTTTGGTACTCAAGCCGTGTTTTTCAAGCCGTTTTACATGCCTAGTCAACAACGATAAATCATGTTTATGTAATTGCAATTAACATACACACTGAAAGCAATATAAAACTCCCGCCGAATAAGCAGGTTTAAATCCGTAATAAATAACAAAACAAATAAAGACATCTTACACAAATATTATTTAAGAACGCTGTGTACAATACTTTGAAATATGTGTACTTATGCACAGCTGGTATACTCACATTGGACTCGCCAATTAACCGCCTTGTTCTGAGAAAACTGGGCTTAACGCATCTGCGTAGTGTTATCCCAGACTGCACCGGTTAATCAGGGACGACACTTTCCGCCTAAACTGGATTTTCGGTAAGGAGGGACTTCCTTGAAACTGAAAATACCATAAAAGCGTAAAGGGTCGTCCCTGATTAGCCTGTGATGCACAGGCTAATCTGGGATGTCACTTAACGCACAAGTAACCACTACAACATGTTCACATAGAGCACGCAGACCCGCGGCGCACTGTGACAATTTCAAGATACTTCTTTCGAAGTAATGGTGGGTCCTGAAGAGGATCCCAAGAAAAAAATGAAAGCAGAAGAGAGAAAATGGAGATGAGTGGAAGTAAGAAGTGAAAACAGTCATGTCAAGAATTGATGATTGCGCAGATCTTCGTATCTGAAAATATAAAAGAAATAGTTAAAGTGTGTGTGATATTATTGTCAAGATACAGCAGTAGCTTGTGTACGTAAATAAGGTTCATGCTATCCATGTGCACATCTTCTAACATGTAACCTTTACTTAGACAAAGATGACTAGATATCAAAGGTAATATAAACTGTCACTCAACGCATACAAGATCATGCCATTACGGATATATCCATTGCACAGAGAATTACTTACATACTTTCGCGGTACATATACCTATTGAAACCAATTAAAAACACCTTCACAACTGATCTATTGTCCTTATATAGTTATCTAAATCTGCACGGTCGAATTCGAAAAAGAGAGCTTTACCTAGACATCCTCATAACAAAGTTAGGCAAATATTTGACTAAACTTTATCCTATCGTATGACGTCATTTTATATAAGAGCTACATAAATACAATTAAACGACGATAGATACATATAAAAATTAATATAATCTATAACCGGCCCGTACGGGCGCTCAAAAACCTACATCGCCTATTAACATCACGAACCTCATCAAGTATTGAGTCAATTTAGATCTGGGATCCGGCCTGTTCGACGTCTCTACATATCAGAGATTACCATATACTATCTACTATAATTAAACTAATCTAGATCAGGTCTGCCAGGGCGCTGCCACCTCATGCTACAACGGTACTGGCAGCAGTCGTGGATTATCCGGTTGGAGGGCCTCAACAACCTTCGAGACAGAATCACCCGGTACAGCGGAGGCTCCGTTTCGCGCCTGTGTGCTCGTCTAACCTGTAGCATGTTTCTGCTAGACCGACATACGCAGGTCTCTGGGCAGGGGTTTGCTTCAAACTGGAGGTCGATTTCTCGAGCTGCATTATATGACTTCAGCAGCTGTCGATTTAGAACCTCGTAGTACAGCGACTGTTCCGTTCGGCGTCTGCGTGCGGGCGGAATCTGAAACATATTACTTCCAGACCGACACACGCAAGTCGCAGGGCAAGGATTTCTATCGAACTTGAGGTCGATTTCCCGCTCATCATCGCCGTCTGTGTCAGAATCACTGTCGTCTGAAGAGCTGCTAGACGCTGCGCTAGAACTGCAGCTTCCAGAATCCGAGTCGCTAGATGACCCGGATGACGATTCGTCACTCTCCGAGTCCGAGTCACTAGATGACCCAGATGACGATTCGTCTCTGTCCGAGTCCGAGTCACTAGATGACCCGGATGTTGAATCGTCACTTTCCGAATCAGAGCTTGACGAGTCACTTGACTCGGTCTCAGTCGCGCTGGTATCCTCCTTAGAAGAACCGGACTCAGGACATAACGATCCCTTATTGCTAGACTGTGTGAAGTCCGTACGTTCCTTTTCCATGCGGTTGTATCGTCGCCTTCGCCGGCGGCGATTGTCCGTAATATCATAACCTTTGTCATCAGAGAGTTCATCATCGCACACGATTTCTACAATACAAATCAATTCACAATTGATAATGCTGGCAACATTTGGGAATAAAGTCTAGGTCTTGCAGACTTAATCATAACCTAGTTGGTAAGGAATATGGATTAATTTCCTTGCTTTTTATTAACAGACAAGAGGCATTTTACGTTACGGTACATAAATGCTTTATCTTTTGCGTTGTTTGCGTTATTTTGTTTTTGTTTTTATTGAACACTCACCCTGACTATCTAGTCGGCGTGGCAATGTAGCCGACTTGCGTCTTGCCACAACCGTGTCCTCTGAGTCGCTCTCTGAATCAGAGCTGTAACCGGATGTAGCTGCCAGGAACGAGGCAGCAACCGACTCGTGCGACCAGATACTGACATCATCAGTGACGTCATCATCGGAATCGCTGTCCGAGTCGAAGAGCGCGAGGTCTTCCTCGAGCAGATCAACCGAGACCGACACAGCTTTTTCTGCGCACAAGACACCTGTCAGGATTAAGGAAAAAATAAATTGTAAGCAGTGTTTTGATGATCATTATACGAAATCAATTATAAGTTGAGAAGGATAAATGGAAATTTTTGATAGCAGTTTTTGTGTTTGTTGTAGACGTAGTAAGAGTCGTAGTAGCAGAAAAAATTTGAATAAATTAGCTATAATAGCACTATAAGTAGAAGCAGCGAACACAGTAGTAGTGTAAGCAGCAATAGCAGTAAAAGAACAGGCAGCAACAGAATAAGCATTCGTGGAAGAATTAACATAAGCTTTAGTAATATCAGTTATAGTAGTAGTAGTAGTAACAGTCTTAATAGTAGTAGTGGCAAACTTATAGCAAATGCCACCCACTTCTACAACAGAACCACTACTACTACTAGTACTACAACTACTTCCACTACAACTACCACTACCACAACCACTACTACTACTACTACTACTTCTACTACTACTGCTACTTCTACTACTACTACTACTACTACTACTATCACCACTACTACTACTATACTACTACTATACTACGACTACAACGACTACTACTAAACTACTTCTACTTCTACTACTGTTGCTGCTGCAGTTGCTGCTGTTGTTGCTGCTGCTACTACTACTACTTCTACTTCTACAACAACAACAACTACTACTACTACTACTACTACAACTACTACTACTACTATCACTACCACTACTACTACTACTACTACTACTACTACTACTACTACTATTACTTCTACTACTACTACTACTACTACTATTACTACTACTACTACTACTACTACTACTACTTCTATTACCGCTACCACAACCACTACTACTACTTCTACTACTACTACTACTACTACTACTACTACTACTACTACTACTACTACTACTACTACTACTACTACTACTACTACTACTACTACTACTACAACTGCTACTACTACTACTACTACTACTACTACTACTACTACTACTACTACTACCACTACTACTACTACACTACTACTACTATACTACGACTACAACGACTACTGCTAAACTACTACTACTACTACTTCTACTACTACTACTACTACTACTACTACTACTACTACTACTACTACTACTACTACTACTACTACTACTACTACTACTACTACTGCTGCTGCAACTGCTGCTGCTACTGCTGCTAATACTACTACTACTACTTCTACTACTTCTACTTCTACTACTACTACTACTACTACTACTACTACTACTACTACTACTACTACTACTACTACTACTACTACTACTACCGGTACTACTACTACTACTACTACGACTACTACTACTACTTCTACTACTGCTTCTACTATTACTACTACTACTACTACTACTACTACTACTACTACTACTACTACTACTGCTACTACTACTACTACAACTACTGCTGCTGCTGCTGCTGCTGCTGCTGCAATTGCTGCTGCTGCTGCTACTACTACTACTACTACTACTACTACTACTACTACTACTACTACTACTACTACTGCTACTACTACTACTACTACAACTGCTGCTACTGCGGCTGCTGCTACTGCTACTACTACTTCTACGATAATTTCATAATACCAATTTCATAATACCAAATGCAACAGCAATACTATTACTCTTACTGCTGCTGCTACTGCTGCTGGTGCTGCTTCTACTGCTTCTGCTGATATTACTTCAACTATAACTACCAGTAACTACTAATACTTATACTAAAACTTGAATTACTACCACAACTACTGCAACTACTATTATTCGCATAATACCGCAGCTGCTGCTGCTACTTTAATTCTACTTCTATTGCCTCATATGACCCTGTCACAGAAGCAGTATGATAAAAGACACAGCCAAAAGAAGTAATAGACAGAAAAGAAACCTGAGAGAGAACTTGCAACAGAGAGATTTCCAGCATAATCTTCCGATTGGCTGACCTCATCAAGGTCACGCTCAGTGTCATGTGAGAGAGAAAGTAGGTCAAGGTCAGTTGGAAAGGTCATGACCTCCATAACATCAGCATCAATCTCTGGGATGCATTGTGCGTCTCTGAAAAAATAAACATGACTCAATAGTTTTTCATTCTGAATGATTTCACACTGACGGACTGCCTACATCACTCAAGCGGGCGTTTTACCAATGATAAATACACAACTACTCATGTTCATACAATCCACCGTTTGCTCACAACTTATTCAACCAATGATCTTTAAACTTTTCGCTGACTAATTTACTAGAAAAAAAACATTGGCCTTTTAAAGGGGCTTTTTCACGTTTTGATAAATTGACAAAATTATTTTTTTTTATTTCAGATTCTCAAATTGTTGTTGTAGTTATGTTATTTGTGAGGAAACAGTTATACTGAACATTTATCGTGCTCTAAAATATATTTTATATCTATTTTTTGACGATTTCAAAACCTGCACATTATAAAGCGTTGCAATGCGAAACGATGGAATAATTTGGAGAGTTATGTTGTTGTCGTTACATTTTGTGATACTACGAGGATTGATTATATAAAGTATAAAATACACCACTCCTTGTATGAGCACGGATGGCCGAGTGGTCTAAGCGATAGACTTTTACTCCAGGGGTCAGTGGTTCGAGCCCATTTGAGGGTTACTTTTTTCTTTCTTTAATTTTAATATTGTGTTTTAATTTAAGCTGCTAAGTTCCAATGTTTACATTTATCAATATAAGGCATTTAATGACAAACTTCAATACCTGCCAAAATCTGTGAAAAGGCCCCTTTAAAACTTCAAACGTTGTTTGCTATAGTGTATTAGATCTACTATCGCTACATATATGTGCGATTAAATTATTCATACATATTGGAAAATCGGTGTTAATCGTCCATTATCACGAGCCTTTTTCTTGGATTGAACCAAAGGGTTTACTGATCTAAGAACTATTTTACTGTCTGATTCATTAATGCGCACATAAAACTCACCACTGATGCAATCTTTGAATTTTTTCACTAAGTTAATAACTCACTTTTTCACACGAAATTCAATAATTCATCTAATTATCCATACTCCTTTTAATTAACCAACCAAGAGCACAATGCCTTAAACAATAACGATTACGAGAAATATCGCTTGTAATTAAAATGCCCCATTAGGTTTGCACAATCAAATGAGATTATTCTTGACATGATCCGGTTCCATTTCTAGAGAGGGATAAGGCAATATTTACGGACAACCGGAAGACTCTTCAACTGAGCAGTGATATGGAGGTTAATCACCATTGCACATTTAGGAAATTTTAGTACAAACGAATTGTGTATGCATGTGTTTTAATAAAACGCCGAGATGCCGTCAATTACAGCCACCCATGCGTTATTTGTCTTTGTTTAAATATTGATGAGAAGAGAAACATGGTTAGTTTAATAAGGATGATAATGATAATGATGATTTCCTATTATTTTGAGAAAAGATAAAACTAACTTTACTAAAGTGTACGTAAATATTTACATGATAGAAAGTTACAGTCTTTCTTAAGCGGACTTAAAGATCTATTCTTATTTGATAAATTTCATTTGCATTTCACACCATGCTAAAGCAAAATGTCTTTTGGTAGGCTTTATTCATTTAAGACGAAGGTATTGAAATAAATTTTTTTTATTAACATTAAAATATAAGATAACAGTTGATTTAACTCACCTGCATAAATTAAAGAAATGTTGTTCATGAAATAAAATAATTAAATACTTTCAATATTGAGATATTTTTATTTCTTATTTTCCTACCCCACCCAACAACGTAAATTGAAAATAACCTTTATATATAATATTCAAAGAAATGTATGCAATTGTTATGCATGAATAGATATCCCGTATTACATACATGGAGTCTGCCAAATTCTGGCAATTTCCTTCGTCAAATTCCTGCAAATTTTGCGTTTTTCTAAGAGAGCTTTGAAAGCGTTTGGATAGCATGTCAACAATAGACATTGTGACGTTGCTACGTTATCATGGCGACGTCAACGTCCGCATTTTCGCGGCAAATAACGAAGTGACCTGGCATTGGTCAAATATTTTATTTATTTATTTATTTACATTCTAGGTCAAACTCATATAACAATATCACGATACATAAAAGCATAAAACATAAAAGCATATGACCAATCGATTTATTATTATAGATCTTTTTCGCTTTCATGCTCATTTTTTTCCACATCAAACAAGTATTTCGTATGCGTCATATATTGACTATATTGTAGGTGTATACAGCGTTAAATAAATTCAAATCTGAGCGCCTCTTTGACTTGTATCGCTTTTATTAAATTGTCATTTAGGTCGGCAGTTGACCGAATTGTTCATTGAAATTTGATAGAACCGACTTTTGAATGTACTTGTAATTCTCTTTAACAATTAAAAAATACTTTTTTTTTTCGTTAGTACTGTACATGTTGATAACACGCCAGCCATCCGGATACCTTGATATACGGATCGCACTTCGATAAAAGAAAAAAAAAACCTATGCCAAGCCCGAGACGAAAGTTTCTCAGTTTTTTTCAAATTCCTAACATAAACATTTGTTTTGAAACACGTGACATGTTGGATTCATAATTGGTATAATATCTTGGGATTTTGAAGAAATAATTTCATGTGACAATGATAGCTTTTTGCTAAAATAAAGAGCATGAACTGGGTGATCAATGCCCATTCCAACAAAATAAAAATACGAAAACATATTGCAAGAAAGTGTAAGCTATTCAGTCCTGTAGAACAATTACTGTGTTTCAAATACTTAAAGTTTTATAGTATTCAATGAAATATGAACAATGATAGTTGTTTATCAGTAAGTGGTATGCATGAAATATGAACAATGATAGTTGTTTATCAGTAAGTGTTGTGCATGAAATATGAACAATGATAGTTGTTTATCAGTAAGTGTTGTGCATGAAATATGAACAATGATAGTTGTTTATCAGTAAGTGGTGTGCATGAAATATGAACAATGATAGTTGTTTATCAGTAAGTGGTGTGCATGAAATATGAACAATGATAGTTGTTTATCAGTAAGTGGTGTGCATGAAATATGAACAATGATAGTTGTTTATCAGTAAGTGGTGTGCATGAAATATGAACAATGATAGTTGTTTATCAGTAAGTGGTGTGCATGAAATATGAACAATGATAGTTGTTTATCAGTAAGTGGTGTGCATGAAATATGAACAATGATAGTTGTTTATCAGTAAGTGGTGTGCATGAAATATGAACAATGATAGTTGTTTATCAGTAAGTGGTGTGCATGAAATATGAACAATGATAGTTGTTTATCAGTAAGTGGTGTGCATGAAATATGAACAATGATAGTTGTTTATCAGTAAGTGGCGTGCATGAAATATGAACAATGATAGTTGTTTATCAGTAAGTGGTGTGCATGAAATATGAACAATGATAGTTGTTTATCAGTAAGTGGTGTGCATGAAATATGAACAATGATAGTTGTTTATCAGTAAGTGGTGTGCATGAAATATGAACAATGATAGTTGTTGTTTATCAGTAAGTGGTGTGCATGAAATATGAACAATGCTAGTTGTTGTTTATCAGTAAGTGGTGTGCATGATGTTGTAAACACTTTGATTTCCAATAAATGACAAGTCGGATACCGGAGACTTTCAACAAATTGGGCACTGACTCTGGTATACAAGTTTCATATTATATTTGAAATGCGTTTTTATGTTATGAATATTCATATTAAACATTTTGAAGTACGAATCAATTTGTTAAGACATTCAGAACACAAGGGCTATGTATATCTTTATTACAAACACATGTGAAATACAACCAATTGTGTTGTTCGTTTTCAAAAAAATAATATTACTATCATCTGGAAATAAAAACGGGTAATTTCAATTTTGAAATTAGATTTTAATGCTTTTTTCAGAAGAAATGTATTTAAAGTGACGACCGTAAATATTTATCTACATTTGGTTAAAAATAAATGTCCAAATGGACTGTTCTCATCAGAAAGATTGAACTGTTTTCACAATTAGTTTATACATTTGAGCCTCGAACTGTGAAAAGGCGGTTAAATGCATGTGCGTAAAGTGTCGTCCCAGATAAGCCTGTGCAGTCCGCACAGGCTAATCAGGGATGACACTTTCCGCTGTAATGATATTTTTTGTTAACAAAAAGTACCTTCTAAGCAAAAATCAAGTTAACTGCACAGGCTAATCTTGGAAAAAACGTTCACAAATCGCGGTTCATTTGTATATGTTCAAAATACTTTTCCTTTTTTTTTCAAGTGAGCTTTCATGCAACCGTGCTGGATCAAGTACGCTCAAGCTTTGACGGACCTGATACTTGAAGAAGCACATGATTCCATCAATGATTTGAAAAGCTTTCTCACCGTTCCGCGTTATATACTTGGTGTCAAATAATTGCTAATGTAAACAAACGTCATACATCCATTTTCTTTGAAATGTTAATGATGTTAATTCATTGTTAAATTCTAAAATAGGACTCGACTGACTGGCGTTGAAATTTTATCAAAATGTTGTTGTTGTTGTTTGTAGAAAGCGCTTCCGTTGGTTTTTACATGACTTTTCTATTTATTGTTGAAGTTGAGTTCTTATTGATACAAAAATCCATGTTCAAATCAAAACTGGTCATATTGATCGTTAAAGTCAAATAGTAAAGCTGTACTTGATTTATTGCTAAGTATTTTTATTTTTTCGAAATATATACTGATAATTCATACGGATTTTCAATGGATTTTTTCGTTGTTTTTAAAAACAAAATCAAATCCACCGTTTATCCATTAACTTCTTTCATCATACAACAACACCCCCAGAAACCCGATACGATGTGAAAAGTTGGACGTGCTTGGAAAAGTTTCCGATAAATTTTGCTGAATTTCGGTATGGTAAGTAAATCCAGTTCTAAAATTGTTTCAAGGCATTTTTTTAATTAAAATATCTTTCGGTATATGCAAAGGAGGTATTATCATGTATGTTGGAAAAATCATGGTTATTATTATTCAGGATTAAATTTATTAAAATATGGCTATTTGAAGTCGACGATGCAGGGATTTGTCCCCTATTTAGCACTTTATTTACAAATTTCTTAAAAGGTATGCCAGTGAAAAAGGTTTTGCACCGAAAATGATATCAACCAATGTCCCCGAGTTACATATCCGCATGGGTTTAAAAAAAATTGTATTGGTGGAGAAATTCGACTTTACATTCAACATAATGATGAAAAAATGATATGACCCGGTGCAGTGCCAAAGATGTCAAGAAATGACAAGAGAGCAGATCATTTCTAAACTTAAAAGCTCGCTTTTACAGTTACTACACTTTAACTTTCTAAATGAGAAGAACACAATCATATAAATTATAGTTATATGCTTTGTTAGATGCGATTGAAATAAAATTGAGATGCAATAATCAGTAGACACAGAAAAAAAAGTAATTGGTATTTTTAAAATTGGGATATTTTTTTACAATTCGGTTTTGTAATGGGTCTGTTTAACGGACCCGTTATGCCAGGAAAAGGCCTGGTCATGGGGTTGATCACAATTGTACATTAAGGACATTGGAGCGACAAAATGATTAATTTTCGCCATAATGTGTTACCCCCCCCCCCCCCCCCCCCCCCGTCAATTACAAACAACCATGCACTACCGGTACACTAATTTGTAGCTGATTGTGTTAAGTTATTATAATAAGTTTCTTGAACATTAAAATTACGTTTGTCAGTTATTTCGTCGGCGTAATTAACATTGTCATCATAATCATAATAATAATAATCATCATCATCATCATCATCATCATCATCATCATCATCATCATCATCATCATCATCATCATCATCATCATCATCATCATCATCATCATCATCATCATCATCATCATCATCATCATCATCATCGTCTTACATACGAAATATTCGTACTAGTCCAATTTTGGTGAAGAGAAAACATAAACACATAATACCGTTTGAAATACAACGTTTATTCCTGATCGTATAATGATTGTCTCCGCACAATCTTATAAGACTCTCATAAATGAATCCATGTATGTGCGTACTCTAGATTACATGCGCATTAGGTATGGATCGCATATGATGAACATCCCGTCAAAAACGTTTGTGATATTTTAATGATTCAGCTAATCGAATACTGTATATGGCATCATATATACATATTTACACAGATGCCTACGTGTCAAATTACTGTTTAACAGCTTAAATAATACAGAATAATATATAATCATACACTCATAAGAAGACCTAAAATTTCCATAATAAATTAAATAAATCTAAAACTGTACCCCCCACCTCGCCTCCTTCCATTCCCTTCACATAATTTAGTCTCCGCAGACACATTCAATAACGTCCTAACGAGCAGTATGTCTGTATATGGACTTTGCAGTTATATGTGCATTTAACTTAAATCGTGCGACTTTCATTTTAACGCATTCAAATTTCTACAAAGACGTACTTTTTTACAGGTGTTTATACGCTACAAACGAAACGCTTACATTATATCATTGAAGCAAATCACGTATCATATACCACTTGCACATACTTTATAACAATTATACAAATACTTTGATAAAATAAATCCAAACAATAATTTTTTCTTCTACCGGTTTCTCATCACTGTTATGACCATTTAAAGTTTCGTGTTTTATTGAGTCCCTTTTTCTAATCCAAGAACAGAATCAATGCCAAATGTTTTAAGAATCAAATTTTTTTCAACGTTCAACCTCCGTAAAGACAATCATGCATGTATGAAATATTGCAGTGAAAAGTCATTCTTATTGCCCACGCCATCTCTAATTGTTGTATATATGTCGTACATTCACACATAGTAATAAAATAACTCTAGGGACATTGCAAAGTAAAGTATGAATTCAATTATATGACCAATTTAGAGAGTAAATTATTACGGTATATGCTCTTCGAATGAAAAGTCTATAAGATTCCAAATACTACTCCCTGAATCGTAGCGAGCTAGATTTCAATGCAATTTGATTACATATTTCAATGCAAGACACGTTAAGAAAAAAAGTCATAATATGAACATTGTGTGAAAAACGTAAAATAAAAAGTCTATGCACGCATGAACATACACGATAAATAGCTACGCATGACACAAATTCTTCATTGAAGAAATGAATACATTGTAATAAATAAAAAGTTGTAGGTTTTGGTAATATAACATACAATATTCTCTCACAATTTCATTATTCCGTCAATAACAAAACATCCTAAACATGTATAGTTGAAATGTAAAGCATGCAAATCTAAAAATGAAAACACATCACACACACCACATTTCTTGTACATTGGAAAAGATGACTGTACGCAGAGGTATGTACTTAAAAGAAAACCGAGAAATACATCAAATATAAACATAGCGTCAGACGTATATGTAAACCGGTACATACAATGAATGATGCTGAGTTTCTAGCCGTGTGTTTTGCACAAGTTGTAAGCACTTTCACATAAGGAGTCATTTTTGCAAAATCAATCAAGAATTCTCCCATATCCCCTTGAAGGCAAACATGAGAGAGTAAGTCACGTGACATTAAACTACACTTCCAATTACACACCCCTTCTTGCTGGAATTGGCCGCACGTGTCATTAGCAAGAACCTTAGAGACATTTTGCGGTAAATGTTTAACAAACTGCTTCCAGTTGCAATCGCCGTACATGCCGTTGAACGTCTCCAACTTTCTGATGCATCTCTGGACGCTTTTCCACGCCACACAAAGTGTGGGTTCGAATTCCTGACGTGGGTAGTACGTCAAGAAACCGTAGCACATTTCGTCGTAAGTTCCAGCCCCGAAATACGTACTGGTGTTACGTTGGGAGTTGTACACGCATTCGGTGACGATTTCGTCACTCGGCATCACCTTTATCGGAGGGTCAAAGCTGCAAGAAAATGTAATACAATTTTAACTCTGTAAATTCTGCTGGTGTGGTAGCAAAAACGGGTAATTAATTTAGTTTGATAAAAATCCATACTTTCAAAGCCATTAAAATCTCCAATGATAAGAAGTAACATTTCAGGACTTTGTAGGACAAACATATATTGGTAATACATATGTTAGGTACTACTTTCGCATGATAAATGTAAAATTTTTCCATTAGTTGACAAATTCAATTTAGATGCATCGTATTGTTCATTTTTTGAAGTTCAGACAAGTATACTTTTTGACTCAGAAGGAAAACCATGTTGAATCCTTTCCCACTCAGAAGCAAAGTGAAAATGGTTATTTGCAAACAGCATAAAACCAGAAGAGCCTGCGAGTGACTCGCAGACTATTAAGGTTTTATGCTGTTTCCTGCTGATCAGTATCTCAGGGTGAGAAATCAAACCTTAAAAACTTGAATCTAATAAGACAGACCTTTAATTTAACTTTCTAAAGGCCCGGTCACACCGAAGTAAAGGACGAGAAACGGACATAAAACCATTTTATCCGTTCGTGTCCGTTCTTATCCGTTTTATGTATGTTTCATATCCGGTGAATCCGCTGATTGTTCGGCGATGTCCGGTGACATCCGTTCCGTCCGGTGGGAGTTTTGAGCATGTTCAAAATTTTCCACCGGATAAAACGAACAGAGATCTCCGTTTAATGTGCGGTCTTCATACGTTAGTTTACGGTTTGTTCGGAACTCGTGCGTTACACCTCCTGTAAGTATCCGTTTTTGTTCGTTAATGTCCGTTTGTCCTGGTCCTAACGCATTTTCAACAAATAATAACGGACAGCTAACGTATACAAATTGCATTGTGTTTAGTTACTGGTATAGGATAAAAGGCAAATTTATGAGTGCGCGCACTACAACACTAACCTACTAAATTGTATATTACCAATAGTACTGCCTTGTGCGCATATCTTGAAATGCACACAGTTATATGCACCGTTTATCAAGTAGTATATTTTTACCTTATCATCCACTCGCAAAAGTCATGAATTATGTACTGTGTCATACACTAATAATCAACGCTAGCTTATCATACTGTTATCTTTTACACGTCAGGTTTGTAGAGCAGTCATAGATGAGTATCCTGACGAGGTGATGCCGTTGCCAATAACAGCTGCCGATTGGACGCGAATAGCTGACGGCTTCAGGGACAGTCGGAATTTCCCCCATACTCTTGGTGCTATTGATGGCAAACATATTGCCTTCAAATGTCTACCAAGATCCGGTTCTACGTATTTTAACTACAAAAAGTACTATGTCGTTGTCCTGCTAGCTCTGGTGGATTCTGACAACAAGTTCGCATGGGCTGACATTGGAAGCCGTGGTGCTGCATCCGATGCACAGTTGTGGAACGAGTCAGACCTGAAGGCAGCAGCTGATAACGGAGACCTTGACCTGCCAGAACTTAAAGCTTTGCAACATGATACTGAGGATGTACCCTCCTTTTCATAGGAAAGAAAATACAAAAGTATTCGACCGGCCAAGATTTTTTTATATTATTTTTGGCTTAAGTGTACCTAAACATTCATGATAAAGAAATAAACAAGCATTCGCATTAAAAACAAAGCAAATAAAATTATGATACTTTAAAATATAAATAAAGAATGCCATAATATGACCGTATTTTGTACGTTGGTGTTCGGTACTTTTCCGTTTCACTCACGTTGGGAGGACGTTTTATCCGGTATCAGTCCGTTACTCGCACGGTAATATCCGTTAGCAGACCGTTAATTATTCGGTACATAACCGCTAAACGTACGTTTTTTTCCCCGTTACATCACCGGTACTTGTGCGGTCATTGTGTGTTTCCTACGCTTCACACACCGATTGCGAGCGTCTTGAGCGGCACAGCAGGTAAGTTGCATCATAGGATAACCAAAATCTGCATATTTTGTCCGTTTTCTCTCCGTTACATATTCGTTAGTCGGTCTGACCGGGCCTCAAGGGACTACAAATGCGTCAAAATACGTATCTAAGTGGTAAAGTGGTAAACTATCTTACTTACTGGTAAAACACAGGCCTGTCATAGTCAAATTTGTCATCTTTTGTGAGGTCGAATACTTTTCGGCCGTTTCGAATGACTGTTATCGTTTGGGCAACTCCTGAAAAGTAACTTTAAGTTTTACCACCAGTAAAAAGAACTGTTGGCCAATAAAACACACATATTTTTAGACGAACCGAGATTTCCTGTATTCGTAAGTCCAATTATGAGTAGACCATACTTACAGCATAGAAAAAATGCAAACGATCCCCGTTTTGAAAAAATAGGGTTTAATACATGTGCGAAAATTGTCGTCCCAGATTAGCCTGTGCATTAGCACAGGCTACTAAGGGACGACAATTTCCGCCTTAACTGGATTTTTGTTAAGAAGAGACTTCCTTTAAATGAAAACTATCATAAAAGCGGAAGTGACGTCCCTAATTAGCCTGTACGGACTGCACAGGCTAATCGGGGACAAAATTGCTCGCACATGCATTAAGCCCCAGAGCGAGGCTCATATATACTTGCCCAAGTAGTGCATATGATTGGCCGCCCTAGTTATGTACACGGGCTTCTTGAACATCTCGGCGGTGCAAATCCCGGGACACGTGTGGTTGTACCGGACGTTCTTGCTGCGGGGCGGTATGTGGAGGTATTGCTGACCGACCATGAACGTGGAAGCGTCAAACTGACGGAGATGTGGAGTGTAATAGATTGCAATACCCGAAGTATCTGTCTGGCCCGACAGCAAATTAGGGTTATGATAATGGACCTGAAAGAAGGAAAATGCACGTTCTGTCGGTAATACTATTTCTTCATGAAGTAACAGGAAGATTGCTGAAGTCCTATTCATTTCACTTTCATAAACAGGGAATTTTTCGAACATTTAATTCATAACCAATTGGATTTTTCCTATCGATGAGTATGCTTAGTTATGACGTCGATTTTGTTGAGTTGTTATTTACGTCTAGTACTTTTTTTAACACTTTTGCATACTTTAGATTTTCTACTACATGTTTTTACTTAACGTATATTTAACAAAACGCTCTAAACGTGTAAGCATTTAGGTAGGAATGTTTTACCTTAGAGTATTACACTCTTTCTAACTCAATACCCTGAAAGTTTTTTTGTTTAACCCATTTATGCCTAGCGTCTAGAAAAAAGGCCTTTGCAAACAGCGTAGACCCAGATGAGACGTCGCATGATGCGGCGTCTCATCAGGGTCTGCGCTGTGTGCTTAAAGGAATTTCTTTAAGAAATATTCTAAGTATAGTAATAAATATAATAGACATATCTAATTTTATAAATAAATTGATCCAATTTATAAGGATGGGAGAGTCCACTAGGCTTTAATGGGTTAAGCCACTGAAGATCGACAGGAGATCGACTTCAGATAATATAGCAGTGGACATTTAAGAAATCGATTACAATCAGATTGATTTTATACGTTGCTGTGTTGGCTCATCGTAGGTTTTTCCAAAATTTAAACATTTTCACAACTTAACCTCCACAAACATTTTTTTAAATTATGAAAAACGTCAATCTTTCATTTACCTTAATCATTGTTAATTTGTATAATATTTACCGATGTTAACACAGCAAACGGATTTACCAGGCATGAGCTATGTTATGGATAAAAAGTATTTTTCCATATTATTTATACAATAGCTCTACAATATTCTTCACACATACGAGTCGCCGTCTGAGAAAACTGTGCATAATGCATGTGCGTAAAGTGTCGTCCCAGATTAGCCTGTGCAATCCACACAGGCTAATCAGGGACGACACGTTCCGCTTTTTGACATTTTTCGTTTAAATGAAGCCTCTTCTTAGCAAAAATCCGATTTAGGCGGAAAGTGTCGTCCTGATAAGCACAGGATAATCTGGGACGACACTTTACGCAAATGCATTAAGCCCAGTATTCTTAGAACACGACTCATATAAACAATGCGGACAGTTCACTCAGGTGTTTCACACACGGTACCTGCAATGCCGCAAGTACAGCAAACACGGTACGTGCAATGCCGCATGGACAGCACACACGGTACCTGCAATGCCGCAAGTACAGCACCACACGGTACATGCAATGCCGCAAGTACAGCACACACGGTACCTGCAATGCCGCAAGTACAGCACACACGGTACCTGCAATGCCGCAAGTACAACACACACGGTACCTGCAATGCCGCAAGTACAGCACACACGGTACCTGCAATGCCGCAAGTACAGCACATACGGTACCTGCAATGCCGCAAATACAGCACACACGGTACCTGCAATGCCTCTAGTACAGCACACACGGTACCTGCAATGCCGCAAGCACAGCACACACGGTACCTGCAATGCCGCAAGTACAGCAAACACGGTACCTGCAATGCCGCAAGTACAGCACCATATTGTCCAATCCTTAGACCTGCATCTTGTGCATGGCAGTCCGCCTCGAGTCCGTAGGTCCACGTAACAAGCGGCTGCTGGCAATGGGGGCTTGGAGTCATTCCACAGGCGTACGGCTCCTCTGTTAAAAGATGAACAAACAAAAAACCTACTTTAACCCATTTATGCCTTGTGGATTCTCCCATCCTTCAAAATTGGATTAATTTATTTACAAAATTAGGGATGTCTAGTTTATTTATCTCTATATTTAGAATATAACTTACAGAAATTGCTTTAAGCAAACAATGCAGACCCTGATGCGGCGTATCATCTGGGTCTAAACTGTTTGCAAAGGCCTTTTTTATAGACGCTAGGCATAAATGAGTTAATCCATGAGTGTCATTCGACGTTTGTTTTCTTCATAACTTGAATTTTATATTTACAAAATGGTTTTTATGGATGCAAACAAACGGACATAGGCAAACTTTGTCCTGTAAGATGTCATTTTATTTAGGACCGTGTGGATTGCAATAGCTTGTTATAACAACTTGTACCAGTAAATCAACTGTTTTCTTTTTATTAAAAATGAGACGGTTCAAAACGTTTCATATTACCAATAAAATAGTTCCAATGGCACGTTTTTTCTTTCCGCAAAGTGGCTTTTCAGTGAAAAGAACATGTAATTCTGTTACAAATGAACTGTGATCTATTTATGTGTGTTTTTGTTTTTGAAATGTAAATAGCATGTATTTCATAAATGCATGTGAAGAGGGAAGAAAAAAAAATAAGGGAATCGATTACCTATTTTCTCTGTTACGTTTTCGTCAACTGAAATAAAAATGTTTAAGCACAAATATAACGTTTAAACACATTTAATGTTTAGAGCATTTTGTATAATACAATCTACTGAAAGATTTCTTGTTTCAGTAGCGAAACGGTTTGCTTACACATGTTAGCGTATCATAACGACAATTCATTAATGCATCTGTGGCCTTTATTGCGACTTTTCTTTCTTTCTTGTGTCTTTACCCATTTATGCCTAGCGTCTAGAAAAAAGGTATGATAAGGCGTCTCATCAGGGTCTGCGCTGTTTGCTTAAAGGAATTTCTGTAAGAAATATTCTAAATATAGAAATAAGTATACTAGAAATCCCTAATTTTGGAAATAAATTGAGCCAATTTAGAAGGATGGGAGAGTCCACTAGGCATACATGGGTTAATGGCAAGCGATGTCCTTCGAAAACCGCGGGAGTCATATTTGGTAATTTTTCAGGAGACGAAAATGTGAGTTACCCAGGAAAAATGGAGATATGTTTTACCAGATGATCATCATACACGCGGTTTGTGAATTGATTATCAATATTTCAGAAAATATTTTCCCACGTGCATGTTATTGTGGGCAATATATGTTTTGGGCAGTGTAAAATGCACGATATGTTCACGAGGTTCCTGTCTCAACTATACGCAGTTTTCGCATGTTTTGTACTTATCAGTTGCAATAGGGATATTCTCAACGAAAATTACTGTGCATTCTAATTGGATATCTTATCAAGTATGTTTGCCGAATTTGTCATGAAGCCAACGTTCCAATACAATGAAAAATCGCGCAAAAAACAAAAAAAACAACACACTTCGACACAGTACACAGATAGGACGAAATTACATACAGAGGGACATTTAACATCGATAATGAATTGTCCGAGAAAAGGTAATCGCACACAGTGTGTTTAAAGTGCAATAGGAGTTCGATAATATTATAATATATAACCACTCAATTTTGTTTTGGAAGCCATATTAATAAGCAGAAAAGTGTATTCCATTATATGCATACTTAGCCGTGTTCTTGGATAACCGGGCTTAATGCATGTGCGTAAAGTGTCGTCCCTGATAAATCTGTACAGTCCGCTTTCCTCTTGTGTATTTTAAAGGAAGTCTAGTTTTTAAAATACGTCTGGGCGGAGAGTGGCGTCCCTGATTGGCCTGTGCGGACTGCATAGGCGAATCTTGGACGCCACTCCAAAGACACGCATCACGCTCGGTGGTCCCAGAGCGCGGCTCACGTTCATTAAATGCCAATGTTCAATTCAGGTACGGGATATTAACCTGGATAGTAACATCCCCACAAGATCATGTGATGCACAAGGGCCGAGACAAGGATGGGCGCGGAGGCCACCACGTGGAAGGTACCGTTGACAGGAAGTTCAACCAGCATGCACAGGTACGTAGTCTCCTGGGCATGGAGACTAACTCCCGGCATGCGTATTTCTAGTTTTGCGACATCTGAAAATAAATACTCGTTTGGGTCACAGCTGTGTATATGAAATGGTGCGCTGTGTGTGAAAGAGAGGAATAGAGTTCGACCCAATTCTGAAAGCTTTCGAAGTTTTTTTACGAGCTTTCCAAATACATTAAGAAGTGCACACGGTTCTTTCAAAGGAACGGTCCGAAGCGTTTCTTAAAATACAAAACATTATATGCAAGTGGGCTTTTACAAATAGCTTTTAAATAAATAACCCTTGGTCGAACATCTTAATATCATGTATTGTAATTGCTTAATACGAAATAAAACCGAAATAAATCCCTATTTCTTTTGGTCGTATGTATGATAAGTATTCATTTTGTAGAAAATAACATACACGCTCTGTTGGCCTATACAAAAAACACACTTTAAAATAAAACTAAACAAACTAAATGGGTATTGGCATTTATTGTTGTGAACGATGCCCGAATACCAATATGTGGTAGGGCTAAAGCTTACTGACGGCCCTGTGTCATGCAAGCTGAAAGTTTCAGAACGATGCGGATGTAAACTAGGAATGCTGACACGCCAGACACTTTACCAGGATAAGCACTTTTGTTAACATTCGCTTGCACTTATGCAAGACAAGTGTTTGATTTCATATAAATACAATACGTAATAAATAAGGTCGCCGTGATATAATGGTTATGATGTACACCTAGAGACCGGAAGATCACGGGTTCGATCTCCACCTTGGGAGCGTTCTTTAGATCTCCTCCAAAGACACCAAGTACTGGTTCTAGGCCCACGAAACGGGCTCGAGCGCGCTTCAATAAGCCTGGGGCTTTCGATGCAATCGAGCTAAAATAAATAGGTTTAAACTAAACTAAAATAAAAACGAATCTCTCTCTGAGAAAACGTGACTTCCTGTATGTACATTTTGTTTTAAGTGTTGTCTCAGATTAGCCTGTGAACAACGCGCAGGCTTATAAATGATGACACTTTCCGCTATATGGAATTCATCATTGAATTGAATACTCTTTTACACAAAAAATCCAGTCAAGGCGAAAAGTATCGTCCCTAATTAGCTTGTGCGATCGGCACAGGCTTATGTGGGACAACATGTATTAAGCCCGATTTTCAAGAGCGTGGCTCAAATGAAGGAAGCTTAAGTCAATGTTAGCCATGGTCCCCGGCTCAAATGACTAAAGCTTAGGTCCATGTAAGCCATGGTCTCCGGCTCAAATGACTAAAGCTAAGGGCCATGTAAGCCATGGTCCCGGCTTAAATTACTGAAGCTAAGGTCCATTTAAGCCATGGTCCCGGACTCCCGGCTCAAATGACTTAAGCTAATGTCCATGTTAGCCATGGTCTCCGGCTCAAATGACTGAAGCTAAGGTCCATGTAAGCTATGGTCCTTACCTTTTTCTTTCATCGCCTGGCAGTCCTTGCGTATCTGACAGCTCAGGACATCCTGCGTAAAATGTTTGTTCAAATGTTGACAATGACTGGACTCAATCGGTTCACATATGCCTGGAAAGATATCGTTTGAGAAAATTATATGTTACTTCACATACCTAACATATTTTCCAAACAATTTAAAGGGATTGAAGCATTTTTGTGGAAGAAAGAGCAAATTGGTTTAACAATGTCTCTATGCCAGTATACATAACGTTTTAATATTATTTATAAGCAAACGTCTGTTGACATACTACACAATTAACCAACGTTCTAGATTCCTGAAAATTTATTGCAGATTTCTATAATTCAAACTTATGTTATCAATCAATTGCCGAAATATGATTAACCTATTTATACCTAGTGGACTCTCCCATCCTGCAAAATTGGATCAATTTATTTCCAATATTAGGGATGTCTAGTATATTTTTTTCTATATTTAGAATATTTCTTCCTTTAAGCAAACAACGCAGACCCTGATGAGACGCCGCATCATGCGGCATCTCATCTGCGTCTACGCTGTTTGCCAATACCTTTTTTTCTAGACGCTGGGCATAAATGGGTTAAAATATAAATCAGCCATCAGACAGTTGTATGGCAATCTCTGATTTCAAATAAGCCAGTTTTTATCTATACATTTCATGTTCTTTGTATCGTTGATCCATTGGTATTCTTCACAGTGCGTTATATTTCAACTAATAATATTGACACTAAAGGAAACACAACACAATACATGCAAAAAAATAATAAACCTTATTTATACACCTGGAAGATATTTTTCTCTTTATGACACAGTTTTTTTGCAAATAGTAATACATCGTATCGCGTATTGCTTTTTGAAATTTATGTGAAATGTCTGTATATATTTGAATCAAATAAGAGCCACGGAGCACAATACCATGCCTGCTTCGTACTAAATAACGCTAAACGATATATCTGAGTCAGCACGACTCTCTTGTTTTGTCGTGTTTTAATTAATATTTGTTCATTCTCTTCTAGGTAGTTAATTTCATTTTTCGAGAACCACATTGCCCGCGTTTGCTCGCTGGCAGGCATATTATAAATCCATATGTATAAGTGCCTCTTGGCTTAATTTGCTCAAACGAACAATTACGATACGAATACGTCCATGTAATTACAAGAAATATTAAATGAGAGTAAATTCTTTGTAAATTGTTTATGTTAAATTACAGAGTTGTGATAGATGTTTGTGTCTGCAACTATAAAACTTGTCTCAAACCAGACTAACACACACATATATATATATATATATATATATATTATATATTATATATATATATATATATATATATATATATATATATATATATATATATATATATATATATATATATATATATATATATATATATTTATATATTTATATATGTGTGTGTGTGTGCCACGAAGTTGTTTATAAGATACAACTGATGTTAGATGACAGCGTGTTTCAGGATGATTTCGAAAGTTGGATTAATTTGTATCGTTTTCATTTAAGAGCGGAACTATTGCAGCTGTGGTTGTATTTTTTACTTGAGTGAGTAAAATACTGTAAGTGATACTGTGCAAGTCCTTAAAATGCACTTACCTGACTTACAAACATTGTACAATTACATGTGTTTGTCCATCTCATAAGTGTGTCGTGCATTGTGGGATCACACAAAAAATCGTCACATATAATTATCATGTCAAGACGGCGTGTCTAATTCAAAACAATATTGCTCGCTTTGAGGTCAAGGATGCATGGCTCTTTCGTGTGAAATAGGCTTTTTGTAGTTACAGTTAAAAAGACGGATACATTCGTTACGCGTGATCTGTTCATTTAATGCGGTCACACAGCATTAATTGCTCTGTCCAGTAAAAATATGAGGGATATTTCTAGTTAATGTTATATATATTATTTATTTTTTTCAATTTGTAAATAATAACGTTATGTGCTAATTAAACAATTACTTGTTATTATTATCATAAAATGAAACTAAAAAAAACAAAACGACACAGCCGCAACCAATGAAACGTTTTGTGTTTTTGGAAATAAATCACGATGTACATATATGTATTTGATAAACATGTCGAAAAGTGCTTATTAAAAAAACTGAACACACACATATAAAAACGATTTATAATTCAACATGAATATTTTAAGATACAAAAACAAACATTCGGATGTAACGCACTCCTTGTAACCAACATAACTATTTTTCTGGGTTTCTACGAGGTTTTTAAAAGAGAATAATGTTGATTTTCTTTACAGTAACTGGAAGTGTTCGTTTATTTACTTTTACTATTTTAGACTGGCACATTTATCGCGGTTGGATTATAACAACTTAAAAATAAAAATAAAATAATAAATATACCTGTATTAAATGTAAAGCACATTTACATTGTATCTTAAAATGAAGACATCAACTGGTAGGCCGTTTACATCCAGGTCAATAAGGAAATCAACATAAATGATAACCTAATACCACAATTGAAATCACTTGTCATACACACGAAAGGAAAATGGCACATTTGTTCGTACCTGGGTGGGAGAGATTTGACTTGACTGGATTGACCTGTCCGGCTGACCAGACGCAATCGGGGTCACCCATCTCAGCGCCATTAGCCAATCCGTCACCATCCGAGTCCATTTGGCATAGCTGACGGGTCCATGTCTATATAACACGTAATATCATAGACGTCAGTCAAGAAATGTGCTTGTTGACAAATGACCACTATGCATGCATTTATATATATATTTTTATACGTATATACCAATACTTGTGTAATCCATCTATGCTTTCAAAAAACACAGCCAAGAGGCATATTAATCGACAAATTACCACAATGCATTTCTTTGTGTAAGTATCTTTTGAATTGTAAGATTTTGTAACATACTTGTTTATGGATCAATTGTTATAATGCTTTAAATATTCAAAACCACCAAAAAGTAGTTACTTTGTGAATTTATTGTTAAAGAAATTGGCCTAAATATATTTCCTCAAAGCGGTTACCACCCTAAGGCCGAAAACTATTATGCACACGGCGCATGAATTTGATAAGGCATTTGATAAATACATAAGACGTTAACATAGTTATACATTGGCCTCCTGACATGCACATGTGCTGGAACCACCTTAATCGTGACCTCACATAAAGCAGTGTTCAAACTCTGTAACGAAGAGAAAACAAGCTCGTAAACAAGATCGCATGCGTGGCACTGACAATTAAGATTAAGACGTTTTTTTCTGCACATTTCACGCATGCTTTATCAAAGGTGAAAATGGGAGGTCGCAATCTTGTCTGCATGGGCTGCAATTTTTTATTCTGACGTCATTTATTGCCGATACCAGATTGCGCATCAGATAACATGGGCTCATTACAAATTCCATGATGAACATGATGCAATATATGCAGATTGTTAAATATCTGGGTGTCGCAAGTTCGCAACCCCGTTCCTTTACGACTCGTCTGCGGAACGTGCTTCGCATTTAGTCTGTACAAAACAGCAGTATCGTGTGGTATATTTTTAAATCAATCGCCCGTATGAGCTGTGTTTTCGCCCTTAATTGGAAACGTTTGAAAACGTTTTAATATTGTTAACGAATACTAAACATATATAACTTTCATTTGATGTGTTTAATATATTAGATCATGTGCATGACTGACTGTAATGAGCCGTTGGCCTTAAAAACGTCGTTTTTTTGTAACAGTTATAAATCAAATATTATTACAATAGATTTGTTTAACAATCAGAATGATTTTAAACAAATGTTTTGTTTCTTTAAAATTACACGAAGGTCATACTATATACGATATTTTCTATTAAAGTAATACTAACTATGTACAGTATGATATAATAGACATATAATAAAACATGTAACTGTTTAAAAGCATAAATCATACTGTTATTATTACATAATTATATAGCAAAAAGGAGTTACATCTAGACAAAATACATTTAAGTTGTAAGGTATTGTCTTTTTGACAAAACTTGAAATGAAATTTACTGCACAACGCTGTGGGAATGCTGCGGGTAACTTATACATTTCTTTCCTTGAAATAATGCAATCCGACACAATGCAAATTTTAACCCAGAATATAAAGTAATAGCAATTCTAAACGCAATTGCATGCGAAACGCATATATTTCAACAATTCGTAGACATTTTACACAAGTGTTAAATGAATACAGCTTAGGAGAACTGTTGGAGACGTTCTCATTTCATAAATGATTTCAACATGTGATGCAGACACTAAAGCTTTCCAGTAACAACAATTAAGTAAATCAATGCTAAACACAATTGCATGTGAAACGCATATTTCCACCAAATCGTAGACACTTGGCACAATTGTTTTAATGAATACGGCTCGGGAGAACTATTTAAGACGTCCTAATTTCATAAATGGGTTCAACATGTGATGCATGCACTAAAGCGTTCCAGTTAAAACAATCAAGTAAATCATGTTCAATAAGTGCTTAATCGATAATAATAATAATGCATACATGTTCATTCCGGACTTAACGATATACCCAATCAAAGTGCACAATATCCTGGGTTCACCTTGGCATAAGGCGAAAGTATACTAATGCCTCACACATATAAAGGCCCCCTATTAAATATATAATTAATTAGGCATTTATGGAGAAAGTTCAATGTCTTAATATAAGTTATCAACTTTGAAAAGAAAACCATATGAAACATATTACCATTATGATATGTATAAATAAATGCTATTCAAATAGAACACTTGTCCACTTAAGTCTTCATAGTTTTTCCCTCTAGATTTACTCGTTATAACTTACAAAGTTTGCTTTCTTGAAATCTTTCCCAAAAGGATTTAGTTCACCTCCACCGCTTGGAATCACGTGTCCCAGCCCCGCCCACATCCGCAAATGGCCGCAATGGTGGGGTATTCGGTCACCGTTGGGGATACGAGCCTGAAATGTTTCGTACCCCAACGCGACTGGCAGAAGGACGGCCCATGAAAATAATAACCTGAAAGAATAAAACTACGGTGATCATGGTGTTTTGCCTTGACGATTACATGATTGTGCAACAGCTGGACTCAGTTGCTCAAACATGAAACATCGGTAAAGTTTACCAATGTTTTAACTTGGAGACAAATTTCTCTCTCTCTGCTGACTATTGAGACTTGAATCTGAAAGTATATTTTATACTTTGTGGCGATTTTTTGTAACAAAACCGTGATCAATTCAACGATGATTATCAAATATATTCAGGTGATAGTATTGACCATGCTCAGCAATTACCAGAGATATATTTTCAACAAATAGCCCAATATTCAACGCTCATTTAAAGAGAGTTTGCACGATTTTGTCAAAATATTTATGAATGTAAATAAAATGTGTAAAAAAACTTACTATACATATATTTCAATATAAATTAAAACAAAAGTTAAGAAGAACATGTGTCGAAAAATGCGAAATAAGCCAGATGTACAGTCGAATTCGCCAGCATGTATATCATGCATTTACGATGTAAATCTAAATTAAGTTGTACGGGTCATTTTAATTTTCTGCAACGATATCTATTCATACGACACACGAACACTAACTCCGATCCTAATAAAAAGACGAATGCTTCGGTTATTGTAAGAAAATATGGACGAAATATCTTCGTCACAATCGGCTCGGGGCGCTAATTTGTCTTTGCTGTATTTTATGAAATTCGTCTTCAATGTATAATTCGCTTTGACTATGTTGTGTTATTGTAACATATTTTTTATCAATATGTTACAAGTTAACACAAATTAAAAAACGTGTATACTTTATAAAAAAATAAAGCATATCCAAAATACGACACTTTTCAAAAATAACCAATGGATTATTACATTAAAATTTTCTTATATTTAGGATGAACATTTCGTTTAAAACTCAAATGTCTAAATTAAGAATAAGGTGGGACAAAACTACTTATAAAGATAAACGATATTGAAAAACAGTATTTATGTGCAAATGTGTTGAATATAATACCTAAAAGAAAGTACACTTGAATATTACTGTTGCACGAATGCCTCTTTGCATATAAATGACTTGCAATAGAGGTCCAACATTAAAAGTATTTCGCATTGATTTCCCTAGAATATGTGGGTTCATTTACATATGTGGGTTTGTCATTTTCTTTCTAACGAAATGTCCACTCGAGTCTACTTTACTCTTCCAGTTTCAAGAGAGTTTTCATATAAGATTACTTGTATATCATGCATTTCTAATTTACTGGCTTGCGTGGCTGCAACCGATATAAGTCACTATGTGTTCATATGGTACACTTTGTCCAATCGAAACAAAATGAGATCAAAATCTCATCTCATCTTTGCTTGTGGTCCCTTGTGGGCCATAGGCCGCCGTCTAGCTTCCTCCAGGCGTCTCGGTTCCAGGCGAGTCTATCCAGCTGTCTCCAGGTATTTCCCATCTGCTGATCATCTGCGCCCAGATCTCGGCGCCAGGTGTTTACCTTCTCCCTTGAGGGTTCGAGGTTCAAGATTTCCATGTCGTATTTGATACCAAATAAGATATATGTACGAAAATAGAGTTACCAGTAAATGGCTTGTAGATTTCGGTTTTAATTTCGCATTTATGTGTGTTATTTCCGTAGAAATTCTGTTTCTGAAACATATCAGATGTCCACGTGTTCAATGTTTCGACCTTGTTGCCTATAAGTGAAGCAAACAAGGAGGGGGTGGAGTGGATGTTTCCCACCAGTCAGCAACAACTTCTATTCCATACCACAATGTGTGTTTGTGTCTTTCGATCTGTTAACAGTGTTCGGGTGAAATAAAATCCAAAATTGTGTCGTAGAAGGACGCACACTTATATATGAAAAATACCCCATGCTTTTTATGTATATGTTGCTTAAGGCTAAGTTTGTATCATTAACAAGAAATCTGCACAATTCTGATCCCGCTTGATGCATACATGATTTTGAAAGTGTTCGCGTGAAATACAATCCAAGATTGTGTCGTAGAAGGACGCACAATTATATATAATGCTCTTTATGTATACGTGCTGTACATCTATGTTAGGTTTGTATAAATTAACAAGAATTCTGTACAATTCTGATTCGGATCGATGCATGCATGATTTTGAAAGCATTTGTTTGTCCTGATTGAGTGCTGCTTTTGCGATATAGATCCGTTTCTCAGATATAATACTTTCTGAATGAGAACCAAATTATAATGTTACGTTCATCCGCTAACGAAATAATGAAACTATTTCTTAACTTCGTACATGATAAAGGTTCATACAAATATTTAACTTAAGTTCTTCGACACCAAAATCACGTATCGTAGTTTTCCACTGTTTTTTTTTTGCTTGACAACAAAGTACGAAATTTTTAGCCTGTCACTTAAATGTTATTTCAACGTTAAAAATTGCATAAAACTAATAAACCTATAATTTGAAGAGAAAAATTGCTCCACAAGATATTACTTCACGTAGGTGCAGAACTTGAGTATACGTACAATAAATCTAAGCATTTTGTCGTTCGCCATTGCATATTGGTCACATACAAAGACAAAAGCGTTGATTTATTAAAGATAAAATTCATAAAAGTTCAGTGGCACATAACTTTGCAACAAAAAGAGTGATATTATCAAAAATTGTTCGAGACTTAAAGAAGGCATGTACCATGATGAAAGTATCTAAATTTTGCATAACTTCAATGGCAGAATGTTCTGCACAAAATAACGCAAATAAAAAAAACTCATAAAAAGTTTTGTTTCCACACACAGAAAACGGTTTCCGACACTAAGTCGACGTGTACCATTATTTGGGTATATACAATGAGCCAATTTTCAAGGGAGTGCCACTCTCAAGATAATATCGTTGTATGCATGACAAAAAAAGAAACGTCTTGCACTTCTACATAGAATAAACAACAAATCTGTATAGCTTCTTGTTGACACTATGGGACTAACTTGCGACACAACGTGTACATGTACAAGCATTAAATGAGCCTTGTTCTGAGAAAACTGGTCTTAATGCATGTGCGTAAAGTGTCGTCACAGATTAGCTTGTGCAATCCGCACAGGCTTATCAGGGACGACACTTTCCGCTTTTATGGAATTTTTGTTTTTGTCCCTCCTTACCGAAAATTAGGTTAAGGCGGAATGTGTCGTTCTTGATTAGCCTGTGCGGACTACACATGCTCATTTGGGATGACACTTTACGCACATGCATTAAGCCGGGTTTTCTCAGAACATGGCTCAAATGTATCCAAACTTGTCACGAGTTCTAGCGCAAATAACTTATATTCGAGTCATACACAAAAATAACCTCTGACAATTTAACGTTGTTTGACGTAAATACAAATACAGTTTTTTGTTAATAAGCAGAAAACTATGAGACTAATTTTCGATAGAAAAAACTTGCTCACTGATATAAGCGTCCACATTCGTCTCATAACACATATGCAGCATGCCATACCAACCGACCGACCGGCATGTCAGACATGCAAAGGCGTAACTACATGTCATGACTTGAATACAATTCATTCATTGAAACCAAAAAAAACAACCACTTTCATTCCTTAATCGTAGGTATTTTTGAATGTATGCTAATATGACAACAAATATTTGCGGAACCAGCCATATGAAACTTTTAAAAAGTTGTCGTTTAAATTCGATGGAATCGGAATGTAAAAATAACATCTGACACCCTTCCAGAAGCACACCATTGTCCAAGGGACATGGATTATATGCAAATCGGCTGGTATTGCGATTCTAAAATTTGGCTCCTTCCCGTTTATCGATACCATAGAGTGTTCATGACGAAAATCGGTTAAGCCAGTTTGTTCATCTAAGGAAGAACTATGGGAAAGGGATTGATTTTACATACACCGTGGCGAAAATTAACTTTAAACGATCGATGTCTTCTGCGTATAGAAATAACTTTTATTTGACTGCTTTTCCGATTAAATACAGCCAATGATTACTATGTTTTGATGTGTAAGTCATACATCGTCGTAGAGAACACGGCAGCGCCATTTATACACATCACTTATACAGCAAGAAACAAGAAAATGGTGTGCGAATTTATATGTTGCAATCGTAACGTATCGTATGTCAATAGTCTTTTCAATAAAACGTGTTTACTTTTTTCTTTCGTTTTAAAATTTAATTTTTCTTGTTGATGAAATGAATTATTTTATATCTTTTTCACAGATATTTAAAATTGTAAAACCTGTTTGCTTCGTTCTTAATGATTACTCAGCATTTTTAAAAGGGACTTCGGGAAAGATTGCAAATGAGCTGTGACTTATGTATTTGCCTTTTCTCTAAATATAATCTTCTATTGTTATAAAATGAAAATGAAAGGAAATAATAATGTGATATTGTATAATAATTCTACTATGATTTAAAGTCATTGTATTAAGCTTCCCACACACAATTACAATCTTTTGTAAAACTTACCTTAAAGGCGACATTTAAATTTCAAATCCTAATTTTACAAACATAATATCCAATTATTTTCATAGATCCAAATCGTACATTAAATCTTAATTGTATTAATTTAAGCCACCGTGTGCAGTTCTAAGGCGCTTGTGAAAAGCACAGACAATGTTTCGTTGGAACCAAAATACACAAGCCTGCGAGCAAGATTCAAATTCAGTAATGCATGTGACGCATATTTTCAATAATTTGTGTTCTAGCTTGTTTTCAATTCCCAATTTTCTCTTTTTGTCTTAAGATTGGAGTTCTATAGATGAGCTCCAAAGACGCCCATATCCCTCAAAACTTAGTCCGATGTATTTTTCGTTAGGAACACGTTTGCGTGTGTTAGCTGTAATAAAACCAACGCGCTTTTTCTAGTTTTATACACTGTACGCTCCTTATATTGTTGGTCTCCATTCGATAGCATAATCAGGTTTCAGGAAAGAGGGTTAGCGAAGCTGCTATGAGTGTGGAAGCAATTTGTAATAAACGAAGAGTTTATGAACGGCACAAACTATATTTTAAATGATTATATATTATTAATAAGAATCTCTATTTGCAGTTGTTTATTTGCTAGAACCGATATAAATTCATATAATAATAATAATAATAATAATAATAATAATAATAATAATAATAATAATAATAATAATAATCATTATAATAGTAATAATAAAAATAAATAAATAATAATAATAATAATAATAATAATAATACTAATAATAATAATAATAATAATAATAATAAATATATATAAGCAAAAATGTAGTGTGAATACTAACAAAATAACAAAACAAAATAATAATAATAATAATATATGTAACACAATATAATATAATAAATTATATTATATTGAAATTATTTCGAAAAATGTTGATTGTTCTACAAAACGATAACCACTATGGTGATCATTCCCCTACATAACTTACGCCGTTTTATAAACTTACCTTAAAGTGGATATTTTGAATTTTCTTTCAAGTGTTGCACCAAAAGATCCGAGTAATAACATCCTCATCATACAGTTATTACTATGTCTATCAAAAGCAAATTCACTTTTGCAATGTGCAGACATTTTTTTCTCTCGAATTACACTACACCAAGCCGCAAAGCGATTCTAATTCAGCAATGCATGTGCTTTGCTTTCCAATGATTTGTTATCCAGCTAGTCTGTCATTTATGAAGGTCTCGTTTGACTGTGACTGGGAGAATATGTTCAATTGGTGAGCTCCAATGCGCAATCGGGTATATCGCTGGAAGAATTGGCATGCATTAATATAAAACATTATTGTTCTTATATTAAACACTCACGTCTGGAAACTGATATGAAATACAAACACTCTACTGTAAAGCACGGTTCTCTTTTCTGGCAGCGCGATACAATTTCAGCCAAAATCTCAAAGGGAGAAATGTCTATCAAACAGGGATGCGTTGACTCTGAGCTGCATTTCAAAGTTAGTTTCAGTTGTAAGAATCAGTTAAACGGGCTTTTAATTGAATGTTTAGTGAATCTGTGTTAAGCCAGTTTATGTGTCATGACATCTTGCGTATCAGATTCGAACATAAGCATTCCTTAATCTGAACGCACTTTTGCAGCATAATTCAACCCACGTAGAAACTTAGAAATCTTTTGCACAATCTCAATGGTTGACCCCCAGTTTGCTCAGTTGCTTTTATTTATCAGGGCAGTTACGCAGCAAGGCATGCATTGTTTCACGAGCTCGTATTTGCAGGGAACGTGCTGTATGGTCCGATGTAGCGAAAAATAAGTTCAAGATTGTCTGGATAATGTAGGCGTAATGATTTTTGTTGGAGAATAGCATTCATGCAACGCATTAAAATGTAATAATAATTTTGCGTAAACATAATGTGAATGAAGATATATTTCTTTTTTTTCAATGACGAAATACATCGTTATTCTTTCCTCAACATAAATCCAATATTTGTATATGAATAATACCCCTTTTCTTAGACTAGCATATTATATGCTGACACATAAAAAGGTGTACTTGAAACGCTTCTTTCTGTTGTAAAATACTTTCATTTGCGATGCAGCACTTTTATCTTATAAGTACACATCTCAGCAGAAACACTTTATGTCTCAGTAGCATTAAATGCGTACTCATATAAGTTATATTAGAATAGTGATTATGTCATGAACATACTTACGTACATACTTTCGCATCAGCATAAACGTATACATAAACAATGCATAGATTCGTACGATTTAAAAACAATTCTCAGAAGAATACAATACATCAACATTTTGTAATTGATCCTTAACAATGGCTGAACTTTATTTAGTTAAATTTCTGGAAGAAAATATCCAGCTAATACAAATACAATCGGAGAGTCATTTTCAATGCAGATTAACTATGATTACATATGTTCAATGGCATAAATAATTCTTATTCTAATCTTGATTGGTCGGCTTTATATTAAATATTTTTATCTCTGATTCATGCTTTTGTTATTTATAGATTATGTGACCTCATTCATATTCGGAACTCTCGAAAGTCATAAGACACTGCGAGGAAGCTTTTTACTATGTTCATATGCATTAGTCGAAAATTTGGCGACGTGCATAAGTAATAGTGTTTGACTCAAATACCAAAGTGTGCAAACTTAATGACTTAATATAAATTGATGATTTTTGTTGCGACTTTTTCATATAAATGCATCAACGGATTTTCGACGCATCAGCTTACTTTTATAATTCACAATTAACAATTTTATGAGAATATAAATATCACATCTGAATCTGGAAGAGGACGAAAGGGCAGAATAGAAACAACTGGCGCCGAGACTTGGATGCAGATGCCAAGCAGATGGGCAAGACGTTTGGGCAGCTAGAGAGACTCGCCCACAACCGAGACGCATGAAGGGCGCCGGTCGATGGCATTTTCCCCGAGCTGGGCAATATCCGAAAATGTGACGAGATGATAAATGATGATGAATATATATATATACACAAGTCACTACGCATGCACCATTTGCACTCCTAGGTTTACCACGTGACGATAATGATCAATCTACTTGCGTTATTTATAGTTAACTTGTAGTTACCTGGTACCGGTACCCATTACAATATATTACCGAATATACTGAAAATATGAAAACTTAACAACTTTTTTCAAGTAATTTAACATACCAGTCGTGATATTTTAATCAATATAAACTAATAATTGTAATAAACACGGTTTTTTATAACTTTTCTCTTTTGGTCAATTGCAATTGACGGTCCCTTTAGGTCGGAGAAAATGATCTTATGGTGAGTTCACACAGAGGAAAACATGTGTGTTATTTAGGTTAATACTCCCGTCTGAAAATTATAATCAAATACCAGCAAGTTCAGATAAATAACGGTGCACTCCAGATAAAGTCTGTTTTGCTTTGATTGCATATATATCAGTGCACAGATAAAAGGAAGTTACATAGCGTATGGCGTACTTCTTGAGATATTCCTTAATTGACATGTTCACAGTTTGTTTCAAATTTCCAAAATACTATCACAGATTCAAATAAAATTATTCATTATTATCAGACACGCAAAATGATACTCCACACTTACAAAAATGCTTCTAATACCGTTTCCTTTTCTTAATAATCAGCAATCTAAGTCGACAACACAATAAAGAGTTCGTAAAGCGAAAATGTGTTAAAATATTATTTATGTTTAAAAGCATGGATGGCTGAGTGGTAGCGTGGTAGCTTTGACTTTGAAAGATCTCATGTTCAGATACCGGTCAGGTTAATTTATCAAATTTGTTTCTCTTTCTTTTATATTTATTTTAGATTACTTAATATACAAAGCAGAAGTTACAGCATTTCTTGACCTTTTCTGAAACTACGAAACTCTGTGAATAAGTCCCTTTAACGGCTTACACAAAACTTAACACGTTTATCACTAAATACCTTTGAATACTTGTCTGCAAGAACTCCGCCAAGGACGGTGGCATGGTGGCTCATAGAAATGATAGCACATTAAAAAAAATTGTTTCAAATTGGTTATCTTTGAATCTTTTATCGCTTATTTTTCTAGTTTTCTGACACGAATGGGACACAGTTTATTGTCCCAAAATGTATCAAAAGTGGTAGACAAATGGTCAGAATGTAATTTATAAAATCGAATTTGAAATAAACATTAACAAGACGTGCCGAAGCCGTGATTTCAGTTTCAAGTTGAAGCAAATTTGCAAAGAGGTTATCGGTTGGCATGAAATTGCACTCATTCTTCCAGTGTAATTCTTTTTAGCAATAACTATATTGTGATGTCTATTTTACTTTTATCGTGTTCGCCATTTCTGAAATTCCATTTAGCTAAAACAATCAACCCACGTTACATTTATGAAAACAACCCTAAGTTCACTTGTAATGTTAAAAGAACAATAACAACGCACCTATTTTTTTCAAGTTTGAATTAACAAAAAGCTCCAAATATTTCAGAAATAGTTCCAATGTAGAAGGCTTCAAAACATACTATTGAAAGGAAGCCCTTATATTTTTACAAAAAAAGGAATATAAGAGAATACACGAGATGCGATACACACGTAAAAAGTATGCATACTATAAGATAAATACTCTAAGTGACTTGTATAGGCCGATATATTTTGTCCTTTATTATTTGCTGTATTAATTCATTTAAATGTAGAGATTGCTAGCCAAAAATTAACACCGATGCTAACAAATGGCACATTTTACTTGACATTTAGCTCCCCGTATACATGACGGGACCGCCATGACTTTACTGTTTGAACACATAGCTAATTCGAGTGAACCATAAAACATAATAATTCGGAGAAAATGTGTGTAAATGTTTATACTAACAGGCAAACATTATTTGTATTAACGTTCGTTTTTTTTCGGATAAACTGTTTTATCTACAAGTCTTTTTCGGATAAACTGTTTTATCTACAAGTCTTTTGGGATACTCAGATTACTCGCAGAGTCTTTTTCGCACTGCTGATGTAATTGAATAGACATATGTAAATCATAGCAGTGCAATTATTCGCACATGCATGAACATAATATGTTTTAAAGCAAATCATAATCCGCCTATTATTTTCAAAGATGAATCACGCTGACAAACCCATTCAGGCTATCACGAGACACAATTTGCTTCTGACATGTACATTTATCTGCAGGTATACACATGTTTCTTGTTATGAGAAGATTGGGCTTAATGCATGTGCGTAAAGTTTCGTCCCAGATTAGACTGTGCAGTCTGCACAGGCTAATCAGGGACGATACTGTCCGCCTTTATGGTATTTTTCGATTGAAGGAAGTCCCTTCTTACCGAAGATCTTGTTGAGGCGGAAAGTGTCGTCCCTGATTAGCCTTTTCGGACTGCACAGGCTAATCTGGGACGACACTTTACGCACATGCATTATTCCCAGTTTTCTCAGAGCAAGACTCAAATGATCGGAAGTAAGCGGCGTACATTTAAGAAGTTATGAGCAGTGCTTCATTATTTTTTATCCTGGTCTGTCGATATTGCTAAACCCTGTTCATTGTGAACGTAGAAAATAATATTAATTAAGCAAAACATATTAGTGGGGGACATATTGCATTTGCCCTGTCTGTTGGTTTGTTTGTTTGTGCAAACTTTAACATTTGCCATAAATTTTGCAATATTTAAGATAGCAACTTCATATTTGGTATGCATTTGTATCTCAATAAGCTGCACATTTCAAGTGGTGAAAGGTAAAGGTCATACTTCAAGGTCAAAGGTCAAATATATGGGTCACAATCGCTCATTTAGTGTACACTTTTGCAATATTGAAGATATCAACTTGATATTTGGCATGCATGAGTATTTCATGGAGGTGCACATTTTGAGTGTTGAAAGGTCAAGGTCATCCTTCAAGGTCAAAGGGCAAATATATGTTGATATAGTGTTTCACAAACTCATCGCTTGTTAAATTATATATTTAGAAACATGTTTTTTTACACCTTAAAAGGTATGAATACGGAGGCAAAGTCGGATCTTTACATGTGTGTTTATATTTAGTTGCTTTGAAAGACATCTTAAATGCATGTGTCTGTGCAAGTATGTGTTCGTATGTACATTTTACATGTTTGAAGTAGGACGTACATTTTGGATGTCTCTTTATATGTATGTGTAATGAAGTACTTGTTTATATATTTATTTTTTAAAGGTATGTGTTTGAATGCACATTTAACTTGTGTCGTTATATGAATTTTTTTGGAACACGTCTTTAATGAATGTATCTTCATATATGTATTGGAATGAACAGCTTTATATGTATCTTTGTATTATTGTGTCTGAAATACATCCTAAAAACATGTATCGTTTTATTCGGATGTACATCTTTACATATTTATTTATATGATTGTGATCAGAAATACATCTTAATACATGTATATTTACAATTATGTACTCTTATGTACTCAACATCTTAACATCAATCTATTTGTATGTATTCTGTTGTTCATCTTTACATGCATTCGTACATATATGTGCGAGGTTGTTGGTCTTTACATTTGTTCGGATGTAAAGCTAAACTTGTAACTTTATATGTTTGTGCGTTGAAATACGTCGTGTACACATGTGTCTTTACATGTATGAATTCGGATGCAGATATTAACATTTATCTTTTTATGTATGTGTTCCTATTTACATCTCAAAATGAACTTATCCGTTTATATTTTCGGTGTCTATGTTCATGTTTATGTTCAATTACACATCTGTACATGTAAATGTACTTGTACGTGTTCGAATGTACAACGATGCAATATACAGCCGACCACCTGCATGTCAAGGATTACTAATTAACATCTTTACACATTGTGTTACATTATGTGTACGGCAGTACATCTTCAAGTGTATCTGTAAAGGTATGTATTCGGGTGCGCATCTTTACACCCGAAATGATAAGTTTACATAAATTAAATTAAAATAAAACATAAAATGTTTATTTTACACGGTATACTTCTAATAGTATTAATGTAAACAGAGGCATTTATCTGCATATATTATATTAAATATTTTAATTTTTAATGCGCTTTGGTCCATATTTTAGATTTTTAATGAGTTAACCATGTAAAATGCAAACGTCATTCCACTGTCAAATACAAGATTTTGTTTTTAATCATTTTTATATAAATTGCACACATTTTCTTACGTATTGACATGCACGAACTACTTTCCATGCTGCTGGTTGCTAATAAAAATTTGAGAAATGATGCCATTGAAGAAGCAAATCAGCGTTCTGCGAGAGCAGCTGTACTGCTCTGATATGCAAGTTAAAACTTTATTTTTTAGAAATATTGTACAAAATGTTCGTAGATTATGAGTGTTTATGGGACTTTAATTTATTTAAAACTGTCGTGCAAGCAAGTGTTGACACAACTGGTGTAGCTGTAGATAAAACAGGCTCTTAAGATATTATAAACATATTTCAGATAATGATGAGTTTCCCCAAGACAATAAATTATTTTGCAAGCGACAAATGTAAATGACATTATATAATAACTAAGTTATTAAACAGACGTTTCTAAACGTATTCGTTTGTTTAGCTTACAAAACAAAGTTTATTTTTTATAATGTAAATGCCTTCACGATTTCAACTACCGATTCATCAACATCCAGATGTATCTATGCTTTTTTAGTTTCTGAGAAAAATTCTCACAAACCTTATTCATAGCTGCATGAAAGACAAAGAATGATATTACATGTAACTGTATGGGTTAATAGTCTGATATTGATAATTGGCGACATGCTTAGCCGACTTTAACATGCACACCCCTGATCACTAAGATTGTTGTCCCCTACCGGTTTCACCGGAGGTGACTTATGGTTTGCGCTCCGTCTGTCAGTCCGTCCGTCCGTCCGTCAGTCCGTCCGTCCGTCCGTCCGTCCGTTCGTCACACTTTTCTGGATCATGCGATAACTTTAAAAGTTTTTAATCTTTTTTCATGAAACTTGGAACATAGATAGATGGCAATATGGACATTATGCACGTCATTTCATTCTGTTCCTACGTCAAAAATTCTGGTTGCTATGGCAACAAATAGACTAGAAATACTGCTGAAAATGGTGGTTTTCTGGATCCTGCGATCGTTCATCTATTTGCCCGAACGAATCAAATAAAACACGCCAACTATCCAATATACAGTAGGTCTATATAAATTTAAATTGGATTTGCACAAATGGCATTGCACTTGTTTTAGTTCAATGGAGTTTAGCAGTAAAGTTTATAGTTAGTTTGTACCGTGTTTAAAAATAACGGCAAGAGAGCCATTTACTGTATTAGTCTTAAGCAATAATATGACGCATGCATTAAAACAAGAAGATACAGGATTATTTCTTTTCTTTCTAACCCTGATGTTCGATTGTTTAATAACAGTATATGACGATTATATTTAACATTTCATACATTATATGCACATGTCAATGTCTGATGTTAAATTGCAATACAATAATCTCGACTAAATATAATATCTCATATATACAGAATTTCAATGTCTTGTTTTTTTCAGATATAATTGATAAAAATTACTTAAGCTATTGTCATATTCGAACACATCGTTCACAATTACTTACGACGTTCACAATTACTTACCGATATGCTAAACATAAATTGTATTTATTCTTTTCATGGATAATCAGTGTCTGCGCTTAGAGGGTACGTATCAAGTATGCTAGACTGATAATCTATTATACACTTTTAAATTTATTTAAAAAAAGAGATTTAGTATTCGACATGTACCATTCTGATAAGTACATGTGTAC
This sequence comes from Dreissena polymorpha, assembly GCF_020536995.1. Lineage (NCBI taxonomy): Eukaryota > Metazoa > Mollusca > Bivalvia > Myida > Dreissenidae > Dreissena > Dreissena polymorpha. Next base: position 1,776,687 of record NC_068361.1, on the reverse strand, counting down.
ATCAAAAGTAGCAGACCAGGCGTAATTTCCATTTTAAAAACAGGGGAAAAAAATGAAAATTGAAACATGTGTCATGATTTTTGAAGAACATAATTTCAAGTATAATCATGTTTAATTGTTTGAAGTCGATGGTGTTTTTTAAAGAGTTTATTTCGAATTACAAAAGAATATAACTTAAAAAGTCATCTATGCGTATTAATTGTTTCCTGAAGGTCATAGTTTATAAAGGTTGCCTCAAGCTGGATTAAATCATCAACAATATGTAAGTTTCGGGTAAAGAACCTGATAGATGCAGAGGATTCAATCATGAGTGGGGAGCACGCATTCATACCTATTACCGTGGGTTATTTGACAACAACTTATCATATAGTAGTATTATGAAATTTCAAATGTTGATCAAAGAAAACGTGAGCATGCATACAACAACGTTGTAATAATATATGAGCATCGCACTGTAAAGATGGGGATTAATGCATGTGTGTAAAAAGTCATCCCAGTTTAGCATGTGCAGTCCGCACAGGCTAATCAGGGACAACATTTTCCGCGTTTCATTTTAAACGAAAATCCAGTCAAGGCGGAAAGTGTCGTCCGTGATGCCGACTGCACATGCTAATCTGGGACGGCACTTTCCGCACATACAATAAGTCCGGTTTTCACAGAGCGCGACTCGTTTTGTTCAAATTTCGTGCCTAAACAATACATGTAGCACGATTCCCATAAACATGGAATGAAAGAAAACATTAGACGGAGGCAGCAATCTTGTGCAACAAGCTACTTCATTGCAGAATGGATTTGTTTGATAACATATCCCAGACCCGATCGTTTATAACAAAATTGTTCGTTTCTTAGCAGTTTAATTTTCCCAGCGGTAGACTGAATCGTATCTTCGACAGTCTCAAGTGTTCAAATATTCACAACATTATCGACCGAATAGAGAGGATTTACATGCCACGCTAATTTGGGAACAAATGATGAACACCATCCTCCAAACAATGCAGAATGTTACCTACCATTTTTCGTATAGTTCCGTTAAATAAAGCTTGGACGAATGAGTGAGTAATGGTGAAAGAAAAGTTTAAATAAAAAAACACTTATATTGATCACGTTAATGATTAAGTTCATTTATTGTGGAGGTTATGAAGAACCTACTTTATACTATGATTAAGTCTTCTGCAAAATCTACGATGAACATGGAAACTATTGCTATTTTCAATGATATAAATAACTGTTTGTATAGCAATAGCAACAACACTGGAACGAAATGACTTATGGCGTGGCCGTTGCTGATACGTAATCAGGTTTAGTCAATTGCATTGATCGAACACGCTGTTATACACGTCTTGTCCATTGGTAAGCTCCGTTTTAGAAATGTTTTTTTATGGCAAAATATACACATGTCATACCGATCATATTTGCGTAAGTACCCTTTACATTTGAAGAAACATCAACATTAGGTAAGCAATTATACATTGAAGGAAATTTTAAAATTAAATATTAAAAAAAAAATTGAAACATGAATGTCAGAGTAAAAACGCTATATACTCTCGCCTGTCTCAATACTGGCGCATATGATCAATACAGAGAGTGTTTCAAGTCGATTAATGTTTTTCCCTAATGGTTACAATTCCCAGGGGTACGAACTATGTCTTATGATAAAGTGTGTATCACGATAATGAAGTCGTATCGACAAACCAACATCATATCCTAATGGGCAACATTAAGTGAATGCCATACTCTTCTGAAACCCAATGGCACTTTCAGTGTTGACGTGATTTCACATGCGGACGACACCTTCCAACACTAGCAACGTTATTGTTATGCCGTGCAAACAGCGTTGTGTTAATTTATTTAGAACTGCCGTGCAAGCAAGTGTTGACACAACCGGTGCAGCTGTAGATACAACAGGCTTTTAAGATATTTTAAACAGATTTCAGATAATGATGAGTTTCCTCAAGACAATAAATTAATTTTGAAATAAACAAATGTAAATAACATTATATAATAACTAAAATATTAAACAGGCGTGTCTAAAAATATTCGTTTATTGTTACCAGAACAAAGTTTATTTTTAAAATGCTAATGTCAACACAATTTCAACTACCGATTCATCAACATCCAGTATATATGCTTTTTTAGTTTCTGAGAAAACCTCTCACATACCTTATCCATAACATGGAAAAAGATATTGTATAAAAGGTTAAGGTATGGGTTAATAGTCAGATATTGATACTCTGCAACATCCATAGCCAACTTTCACATTTGCACCCCTGATCAATCAGATCGTTCCAAGTGTCGCCGTTAACCCTCTAGGCATTATGCAGCCCTGTCATATCGCCCCATTGGTGCAAATAGGTACCATGTGCCTTCTAATTTCAATGTCATATGGTACCTTTTGCATCAAGGAGGATATTGGCTTATGTCCCTCCCCATTTAAACGCCTGTTGTGAGAGGATCATGTGTGATATTTGTTTGCTAAACAGTCGAGATTCGAGGCAGGGATCTTTGGATTACTAGAATAACATTACATACATAAACTTAATTAGGCCTACACTAGAATAATTGATACTTATAGCCTGACACAAAATATACATTATTCGTGAAAAGTATGGGTATTTGGTTCATTCCGAGAAGTGATAATATAGAATTTGAATACGAGATTGTAAAGAACAAGTGATTGTATTGTATTGCATGACAACAAATAAAGTTTATATTTAGGCACAATTGTATTCTAAGATACTTACATAAAACGTCAACTTGTTTTTTAGATGTGGGCACTCTGAGATACTTACATAAAACCCATAATTATCTTTAGATACTGGCTCTCTAAAATACTAACATAAATCCCAAATGTTCTTTAGATGTGGGATCATAATTAAAAATTTAAAGATTGAACATGAAATTGTGATATTAGCGCTTATTATTAAATACTTACATTAAGCTAACAACACGCTGATAATACTATTATTCCTAATGACTTTCAAGGCTGTTTTAATATGTTTCGCAAAGAAGACCACATTTGTAGTACATACTTCCTTCTATTGCAGGCAATTGGTGTTTATTGCCCATCACTGTAACTTATTCTTGTTAAGTACATTATTATCTTTAAACATTATATTTGATTAACATATTTTTTGTGAAATTGTAATTTCCACTTTTAACATTATTTGTTGCAGAAAGGTCATTCTTACACAATGGTGTTGTTTTTAATGATGTGACATACAGTGGAATATTGTTTTCTTAAATGCAATATGCTGACTTTTTTCTCCGAAATTGAGTTAATGCATTCATATTCTTTAATTGTGTCGTGTATTCCATGTACCGCAATTATACCATTGACAATTGTTTCCTCTGATCCATGTACCGCATTCATAACATAGACCATTTTTTCTCTGATCCATGTACCTCATTCACACCATTGTATTCTCACTACGTTTCTACAATTTTACACATGATTTCACATCACAAATGTTGTGAGATATATTGAAGTTTATGAATATGTTTAAAGTTTGTGTCAAAAATTTGTGTCAACAGCATATATTCAACACGTGTCATACAATCGTCAACATCATGTATACAACGCGTGTCATGCAATTGTTAACAGCATATATGCAACACGTGTCATGCAATGGTTGGCATTACCTAAAGACTACAATCTAAACAATTCGCCGCATAATAGCACCGTTAATTGATTCGATAACATTATCACGAGCTCGATTATTTACATATGCAACAGCAAAGTTTTACTGGTCTCATTTCTCTAAGCCTCTAATTTCTCTAACTAAAGCGCGTAGTTCATGCCATGCGTTATGCATTAATCGGCAAAATTGTCCAGGAAAAGGTACTTTTAGACATGAAATGCTAATGTGAAAGCAAAATATGTATATGTTAATCAATCAACGTTCATCATTGTATGTAACTATCCAATTTGCTTTGTCAAAATATTGGATTAAAGCGTTGCGGATGATTTGCATTATTATTGTGATGATGAATCTGATTATTAGTTGTTGTAGTGATTTTAGTAGTAGTCGACATGTTATTTAATACAAAACATATGATACCAAACACTTTGCTTAAGTACCTTACGATATTCGATAACTAAACTGGTAGGTAATGTAAACGGGGAGTAGTACTATTCGATTTTTTTTTAACAACGCGGACTCGTCCTAGTGCGTAAACTTGAATTGCAATAGTAGTTAAGAATCGTTTCGCAAAATGCGAACGACCATTATAATGGAAGAAAGCTATAAGACTACACACTTAACCTGGGTGCAAGATAACGTGACATTGTGGGGTTCTTCCCATTGTTTAACTTTAATAGATGTATAAACGACGGTAATATGTGCTTTATTTCAAATAACTTTACTATTTTTATTAGCAAGTTCAACTAGTGCATAAAAGACAGATTTTTATGCTGCTTATGGCAATGCGAAATACATCGGAATTACTTTATTTAATAAGCCTGTGTTCTTGTTTAAAAATTTTGTTTACGATTTCAGACATATTCAATGATTTATTCTTATACTTTAAGATATTGGCACAAACTTCAAGAAAATGAATTTCAATAACCTGAGATATTTGCAAAAATAAAGATTTTAACGATGTGTTTACATTCTGACAGGCCCGTGTGTAAAACTCGGGAAACCCCGTTGATTATGCACCCTGTTAACATTGATGGACAAGTGTTAAAAAATGAAAACAAAGGCGTATCGACAAAGCAAAAGTCTATATGTTCTTGTCGATCTTTATTCAGTTTAAGTCAGAGGAATTATACTTATATATTTTTAATAGCCAACGAGACACAGCGTGATAAGTGTCCCGGTGGGCAAAATGCAAATAATGACAACAACATCTTACTGAAGTTGAAGTGACGTCAACTGAATACCTGCATGGATAACAGACGAAACTTTGTGCTATAAATTCATTACATTCATCTGCCGTGCCATAAAGTGATGCGAAATTGGAGATAAAAAGGCGTATCGACAAGGCGAAAGTCTATATGTTCTTGTCGATCTTTATTCGGTTTAAGTCAGAGGAATTAAACTTATATATTTTTAATAGCCAACGAGACACAGCGTGATAAGTGTCCCGGTGGGCAAAATGCAAATAATGACAACAACATCTTACTGAAGTTGAAGTGACGTCAACTGCATACCTGCATGGATAACAGACGAAACTTTGTGCTATAAATTCATTACATTCATCTGCCGTGCCATAAAGTGATTCGAAATTGGAGATAAAAACGCGTTAACGTCAATATAGGTACAAACCGCCATTGTGTCAAAACATATAAACATGCACAAGCTCCGATGCGAATGATTATGTTTCATCAGTGTTTTTACAGGAGCTGTGATTGTTTAATAAGTCCGTACAGTCTGTGTGTTACCAGCGCACTCAATTAAATAAATGTCAACTGTAATATATTGTAACAATATCACAACTATTTCTATGTAATGCCTTAGCGTCGGTAGATAAATACAGTGACCTTATCATAGCGTCGATAGATAAATACAGGGACCTTATCAGGACAGAATTTCGAGTCCGGTAGTATTTTTATTGAAGACAAATGATCAGATGCATTGAATACGCAGACAAGACAAAAACATCACAAACATTAAACATACACAACAATTAATTCTTGGTCATAGCCGTGAAACGGTCCATGCAAAGCAATTCGGATTTTAACCGATTTTATGACTAGCAAAACCTCACGCTGTGTCAAGAGTGAATCACAAACATACAATTTGGCCTTGCTCTTTGATAAGGGGGTTTAATGCATGTGTTTAAAGTGGCGTCACAGGCTAATCAGGGATGACACTTTTCGCTTTTTTTCTTTAAAGAAAGTCTCTTCCTAGAAAAAAGCCAGTTAAAACGAAAAGTGTCATCCCTGATTAGCCTGTTCGGACGTCACAGGCTAATCTGGAGCGACACTTTACACACATGCATTAAACCCCCTATTCACAGAGCGCGGCTCCATTGAAAATTAACATTAACCTCATTACATCGAACATCAAATACACGGGTAATACATATTCGATTTAATAACAAATGAATTATTCAATGGTAAAGACATGCAGAACAAAATAAATGTGTGGGTCACGAGAAAGTGAAAGAATCTTCAACAAAACCACTTAATGTTGACGATATATCAAATTCTAGCATCATACAAATGTAGTAGACAATTATGATCTATGTAATGCATCTCAGAAAAAGTGAACATACAGGATGTTAAATGCCCGACTACGTAGCTGGGATCTATATGTATAATAACTTTATGTTTATTATCAACATCGTTTCTTTTATGATTATGATGTAAATAGAGAACACTCGTAAATATTAATAGGCATCATAAATACACGTACATGTACCCACTATCTGAAAACATAAACTTATATCATGAGTTTGCTATCCTCGAAAGAAAATGACACAAACAAATAACGTTAGTCAATAATTTACATTTATAGAATATACGTTTTGTGTTGACAATACACACATAAATACTAAGCGGAGCGCAACTAACTGGGTCTTATTTGAACAAATCGAAATGAAACATTACCAACATCACGTAGAAGCATAACAAAAATATCATCATGTTTACCATTCCACTAGAAATGCGTCGTTTTGGGGTTAATATGGTTTATATCGTATTAGATAATTTAATGAACTATGGCAGCCAATTAAGGTTTTCTATTTTATAGGAACCATTCAGATCAAGATTATAAGACTTTGAGATAAGATGCATAAATCAAGCAGGCAGCCAGACACATTTTTATGTATGTTTGGAACATTTATAGGATGCTTTTTTTCCTAAAAAAACCATTTGGGCCTTGCTCTGTGAAAAGGGGTTTTAGTTATGTTTAGTTTATGTTATTTTATGCTTTTCGATGGTTTATAAAGAAATATCAGTGAATTAAAACTGATATTTCACTGTTTCAAACAGTGAAAAATAACAGTGAAAATTATCGATTATTTACATTGTTTTATCGGAACTATTTGTTTTAGATATCTTTGGTTTCCCCCGTGTGACCCCTAATTAAAGGCAATTTAACCAAGGGCGACTACTCTGCATTGATGTTTATAAAATCATACCGATGAGCTTCTTTTAAAATACATTGGGGGCGCCAAACGGGGAATTATATATTCCGGAATGGCAAAATACAAAAATAATCATTCGTTAGCATTAATTGAACATAAAATTTGTTGGATTTGGTGGAATATCGATTTTAATTCGCTCGTGATCGTAGAATAAAATGTTTTTGACTTGTGGCTACTCTATATATTGCAAGACAAGAATGAGTTCATTCCATACGTGTGCGAAAAATATTAAGTTCGATAGAAATCGATTGAAAACACAAAATATTGTTTTAGCTACCTGTGCATTTATATTATGACGAGGCTTGTGTGTGAATTGTTCACAACAACAATATATTCATTGCTACCGAACTGTTTAATTCGTTGTCCTTTTATATGGTACGTTAATTAAGATAAATGATAACGAAAATGTACTGCCCACATACAGATAATAACGACATTAAATATCAAGATTACATGTTTTCTGCACTTTCTTGAAAATCACAGAACATGTTTTTCATCTAACTTAACTTTTTTTTAAAGATTTTTTTTATATATTTTAAGTGTTGGTTACAACAACTGGATATTGGTTCGTCCTTTTTGTGTTCGGTTGGATACTTGTAACGGACATGCTAAGGTAGCAAAAAATGCGATACATTTTAAAATGAAATAACACTGTTAACATAAATATACAGATTCCTAAATTACGATAGTCATACGTGCATACGAACATATACATTATGTTTATAGATTTACAGGTAACGCGATGGTTATGATCAACTATTTTGGTCGCTTTCGCATTACTATGCATGTGCTTATTGCGTATATATTGTCAGTTTTCTATATATAACGATGAACTGGAAATGTTCAAGTTATATGAATAAACTTTCTGTTATGTTCTGTTCTGTTCTGATATTAAAAATCTTTATTCAGTAACATCAGCAATAACTTTAAGTGCTCGCTTATAATTTCGCAACACGGAACGTGCAGACTAGACAGTTAATCTGCCAGTAAGAACAAACTTACACAACTATCCTGTAATTAAACACGTTTAGTGTAAATCAATCTTTTTTATATAGTTTACTTAATGTGGCTCTTTGTTCTTTCGGACTAAAAAGTATTAGCGGTCCCGTTACATGCAATGCAATGATTGTCAAATGGAATATGCATGCACTTAAGAAGCATCTTTGTGACTTTGTGATTGACACGTGGGTGATGCATGTAAAAAGAAAAATTGAAAAACCAAAGGAATAAACTCTTGTTGTTAACCTTAAAAACATGGCAAATACAATGCTTATAGATGCATTATTATATTTGTAAGCCTTATGCATTATATGTTTATTTATTACATATACTTAGTTGCGTTTTGGTTAAACTGTAATTGGTGCAAACTAAACTGTATCTAAATTATGTAATTAATACTACAGGCCATGTATGTCCATTTATAGAAACTAATGTGTATATTCTGAATTAACGCTTCCACTCTATTCCGAGTTTTATTTGAAATATATTTTCAATATTAACATAACATCGCATTTATATGAGTCTTGTACATATTTAAAGTCATTGTTATATTAATTTGCGGTATAGTTTTATAAAAAAAATATGTAAGCTGTAAATAATTTAGATTTCCAAATAACAATATACAATGACACGTGTGATATATTCATGTTAAACTGTCTGGGCGACCCCATCACTTTCGCAGTTATTAATGTCAAATATTTCACACAATATGCGCATACAGCATCGTTACTTGAAATGCATTTGAGCCTAGCTCTGGGGAAAGGGGGTTAAATGCATGTGCGTAAAGTGTCGTCCCAGATAAGCTTGTTTCTGGGCACTTTCCGCCTTAACTGGATGTTTGTTAAGAGGACACTTGCTGCAAACGATAAATATCATAACAACGGACTGCACAGGCTTATTTGGGACGACACTCTACGCACATGCATTAAACCCTCTTTTCACAGAGCGAGGCTCATTTATATGTGAATATCAGAGAATATGAAAACGACTCTTAAAACTAAAGATACACAATTATATCTCGCTTTTTATACGCAAATAAAGGTAAATATGTTATGAGTTTGTATGAAAAGCTAAATTCATAATCAAGTGTCCATTCATACTTTCTTGTTGTAAAATCGGCGTTAGCACAGGTGAACCATGTGTTTCATTTTAACAAATTGTTTGGGAAAATGCAAGATTACACAGTGTACCGATTGGTTATTAATATAAACTAAATAACGCGTGGAATGTTTAAGGGCTGTGCACTTGCTTATCTTTGAACAATTTCGCGTTTGATAGGTAGATAGGTCATTAAATCTAGGTCATCAATGCGTTTTGATTAAAAAGAACCATCCTGATAACCGTCGGTAAACTTAATGTAAGTGAATCAAAAAAATGTCATATATACATCAACAATTTAAATATATTCCAGAAACACACAAAAAAATAATACAATTTCACATCTCTATATATTGTAAAATTTTAAAACAGAGGTAAGTACACATTCTCGTAAGTTTGGTTTCAGAAAAAGAACTTCGATTAAATCCCTGAAAACATATCCAAGCCGCATGATTGCCATGAAAAAATAAAAATGTATGTTTTTAGACATGAGAGAAAAGATACAATACTTTTTTGCAACGAGCGATTGTATTACTGCGTGAATTCATTCGAAAACATTTGCAGACTCGATGGTTTGCAAGAAAACAAACTTGCGTATCAGAGCAGTACAGATGTTCTCGCAGATCGCTGATTTGCGTCTCCAAGGGCATCACTTATCAAATTGTTATTAGCAAACAGAAGCATGAAAATTAGTTCGTGCATGTCAATGCGTAAGAAAATGTGTGCTATTTTTTCGGCGAAGCCGTATACGCCAGCTTTTCACCTTACCTGACCTTTGTAACTGTCCAATAAAATTCAAATAAAATTTCCCGCGGCTAGGTCAGAATAAATACACTTCATTTATTCCATAGGCTGATTTGAGCATACGGCCTGAACATTGGAAACATGTCCGCGCCTCTGTAACACTGTTTTACTGCGTGTTCAGCATGAAACAATTTTATCTCTAATAAAAAAGGCTAAAACAGATAAAACAGTTTTACACTCGATCTCGACATGAATACAGTTTGTGCGTCCACCTTTTATTTTCAGAAGATTTTCAGCGCGAGAACGTTTGCACTTAAAGGCTATGTTCTCATATTTAGTACTAACTTCCATATTCCAGTCAACATGTTAACATGTAAAAGTATAGAGAGCATTGGAAGCTAGGACTCACTTTAATGCATTGCATTTCAACCCGCTTTGTATCGGGTCAATTTGCGGCCACTGTGTGTGAATATCAGAGTTTACATACAGGTCATCGCTGCGTCTCTACCTTATGTGCTGATCGGAGTTCGCGGCCAGTAAAATAATCGTTACATAATAAAGACGCTATAGCGTGAACTAGGTGAACTGGAATTTTCTTTAGACCAGAAAGATGTTAAATGAAGATATCCAGCGATATAATTATGGCATGTCAATAATAGATTCTTAATGTGTTTTCAACAATGCCATGATAAATATTATTTTTAATTAATTTAACATGAATTATTTCACCATATTGACTAATGAATTAAGCATGAGCGCGATGATTCTCGATACTGTTAATAATCGAATCAAATAGCAATGCCCGACAAACCACTAAAACAGGTTTGTTCGAAGAACGCGCGTATAAATATATAAAATATGTACGGATACTTCGCGTGTGACCGGTTGACTCGTATGTTTTAATTTCACTTCCATTCTTCTTTTGGTTTTCTGTTTTGTATCTAGGTTTATGGCTATCTTTGATCTCATTCATTGAACTCTTTACCTTTCATAAACTCCAACCACAATCAACGCCGTATATCTTTTTTAAAGATATTTCTTGTTTTAAATACATTTTTAAAAATACTTGTATTTGAAGGTGGAATGAAGTTTGCATTTTACGTGTTTAACTCATCGAACATCTACAATATGGATCAAAGCGCATTAAACACTTAATTCTATAATATTATTATCTAAGCAGATAAATGCCTCTTTTGCATTATTACCATTGGTCTACCATTAGTCTACCGCGTAAATATAACATTTTATATTTTATTTTATTTTAATTTAATTTGTTACAGATGAATCCAAATTATCTATTCGGGTGTAAAGATGCGTACGCGGATACAAACCTGTTCGAATACACGTAATGTAACACTATGTGTAAAGACGTAAACCTTGACATGCATGTGGTCGGTAGTTGCATCGTCGTACATCCAAACACGTACACGTACATTGACATGTACAGATGTGTATTCGAACAAAAACAGGAGCATATACATGAAAATATATGCATCCAAAAATATACATGGATAGGTATATGTTGAGATGGAAATCCGAACACATACATGAACAGATAAATGTAAATATGTGCAACCGAATACATACATGTAAAGACACATTTGTACACGATGTATTTCAAAACATAAACGTATAAAGGTACAAGTTAAGATTTACATTCGAACAAATGTAAAGATGAACAATCTCACACATATATGTGCAAATGCATGTAAAGATGAACATCAGCATACATACAAATCGATACATGTTAAGATGTCGATACGAATATATTATTGTAAATATACATGTATTGTAGAACGCAATCATATAAATACATATGTAAAGATGTACATACTTATATATACAAAAAGATACATGTCATAATGCTAATACGAATACACATATATATGTATTAAAGATGTATTTCAGACAAAATAATACAAAGATACATATAACGCTGTTCACTCGAATACATACATATGAAGATGTACATTCATTAAAGACGTGTTCCAAAACTTATTTATATAACGACACAAGTTAAAATGTGCATACAAACACAAACCATTAAACATTAATCCATACAAAATGTATTTCATTACACATACATATAAATATCAACCACAATGTGCGTCATACTACAAACATTGAAATGCACATGGGAATACATACTTGCACAGACGCATGAGTTTAAAAAATGTCTTTCAAAACAACTGCATATAAAGATACTTGTTAAGGTCCGACTTTTCATTCGAATTCATACATGTTAAGGTGTAGAAAAGACGTGATTCTAAATACATAATTTAAAAATACATTTTGCATCCGAAACGATACATCAAAAGATTTTAAAATGTATTTTCAAAAACGTACAAATGTGCGTTAATATGCTGTACAAATACTCATAATCACGGAACCGGCAATTATAAACCATGTTCCGAAATTGAATATGTATGTTGGTTATGAAAAGTATTTGTCATTTTATATTAGCGTTGGATTATTGTAGTGGGCGTACTATAGAAATTAGAAAGGTTCTACAGTTTTGCATTTTACAAGGTTCGACATTTACATGAACATACTAGTTGCAATAACATAAGTCCCAGCTATTGACCTTTTGCGTCGCTTTAAGTTGCAACTGGTTACGGTATGTCCTGGTGGCACTTTATGAGGTAAATAAGCAACATCAACTATGTTCTAGCATAAATAACCTCAAACAGATAATAAATATATCACTGATGAGAAAATTTAAACCACTTACTTGATATGGTGTGCTCGCAGAATAATGATATTAATTCATGTTTCAAACACGTCAACTGTTCACTGAAATGTGTTAAGTTTTTGCAATGGAAAACGCAGAGTATTCCGAATAGGAAAATATTCTAATTATACATCGACTATTTCCGGAACACTCGGCAAGACATATTCCATGTCTAATCACAATGTGAACTCTTCGGACAGTGGGCTACACCACACCGTCTCTCTGATGTACGAAGGCAGCCGTCATATTTGATTTGGAACTACTTTTGAAAACAAGATGGGGCCCCCACGGTTCAAACCCGACGTAAAGAAGAAAAATTAAAATGTTTTGTTGTAGCTCGTCTGTTTCAAGATAACATTCTTTAAATAATAATAAGTGTAGATCTGTGAATTCCCATAACATAATTACAAACTTGTTAAAATTTAAAGATGCCAGTATTGACATTGATTTAATTTTAAATTTCAATTTTAAATCGACTGGATTCGTTATATTTTATGACACAACGAGGATTGCTTACATACTGTCATAAAGTATAAAATACATCACTCATTGTATGAGCATGGATGGCCGAGTGGTCTAAGCGGTTGACTGTTACTTCAGGGTTCAATGGTTCAAGCCCAGTTGAGGATTACTTTTTTATTTAATTTATTCTTGTTTTGTATTGTGTTAATTTGGAGCTTTTTAGATCCAATGTTTACATTCATCAATATAGCATTTAATGACAAAAATAATTAAAAATGAGAGTTCTTTTGTTATAGTTTGATTTTGTGACCCTACAGGGATTGCTTATATAAAATATAAAATAAACCACTGACTATGGAAGAACTGATGACCCATTTGTTTAAGCGCTTAACATTTACTCCAAAAGCCAGTGGATCGAGCCCAGTTAAGGAAGACTTCCTTTCTTTTTTAAAAATTTTATTCTTTTTTTTTCTTGAAGTATTTAGTTCCAATGTTAACTTATCAATTAAAAGCATTTAATAACAAACTTCAATATCAATACATATCGAAGTAAATCTGTGAAAAGGTCCCTTTGAAATTGCTAGTTTTCCTCTTACATGCCCTTGTTTTTTAAGATAGAATACTTTCCTTGCCAGAGGAAAGAGGTCTGAGTTTGATTCTCAGCGGGGGCTTCAGAGGATGATTCATTTTTTAAACAAATGTTAATATTTCATTTACTATATCCCAAAATTAACCTAATAACTGTGAAAAATAATTCAAAATAATATTTGTTTCTATATAAATTGTGATTCATGTACATGCACATTCAATTATGCAAGAAACATGTATAATTTGAGGGCAAATATGACAGAAAACTTAGAATGGACATTCATTTTAGATGTTTAATTAACTAAAACTATAAATGTTGTAAAGCTTGTGTTTGATGTCCTTGCTTCTGAAAAGCAGAACTGTTTAGGCATAAATGACTTCTGTTTTTTTTTTGTAAGAATCAACATTGATGCATTATTACTTAAGCAAAGTTGAACTCTTAAAAAACTCGACTGGGGGACTGAATTTTTCATGTTTGTTGCTTGCAATGTACTGAACATTATAAATGTTACTGGTGAACAAATGCCTTCTCTCTTTATAGGGAGATGGTGTTTTTTTTTCATAAATATCCAGGTTATTTTAAATAAATAACACCTCATAACAAATTTATATAGTATAAAATAAATTCTAAGCTATACATTTATGATGATGACATTATGTATTTCGCTGTAAAAAAATACAGAGAAAATAGACTACAGCCGCATGTCACAAGAGTTGTTAGAGGGCATTTTGACAGTATTGACCCTGACTTATGCCCATTTTGAAACATTCTTATAAAAAACTGATTCTTTGTTTAGCGTGCATAGGGGATTGGGGAGCGTTTGTTGGTGCCTTTAAAATATTCTTTAAAATAATGTGGACAATTGAGTTTTAAAATGTATACACAATGCCTAAAATGAGGCAAATTCCATCAATGTCTGTAGTTTTTCATTTAAAAATAAGAGATTTGTTTGTCAATGCCCCCTATTGCGCCGCTTTGAAGCCATGAAGTTGACCTTTGAGCTTGAACAGGGTTGGCACCAATCGACCGCCCTGGTCAATACTCCCGAAGTGGTCATTACTGGTCAATACTGGTCGATTGAACTTTACCCCCAATTTTGTTTATTATTCCATGCTTAATTAAACATTGTTGATAATATAACTTAAACAGACATGTTAAAACCGCCTGTTAAAACCGCCCTGGTCAATACTCCCGAAGTTGTCATTCATTAGTGGTCAATACTGGTCGATTTAACATTACCCCCAATCTTGATTATTATTCCATACTTAATTAAACATTATTGATCATATATGAATTAAACAGACATGTTGCCAATAATGTCTTAAGCTATTAATACCCACTATTTTATACCTGTTCATGCAATTTATATGTCAATCTCTCAAAATTTTGCAAATTAGTCAAAGTTGGTTAATATGAGTTTTGTGGTTGATTGATTTTTTTTCAATTCTAATGAATGTGCAGACAATTATTTTTAAACAAAATAGTGATTTTTTTTATTTCTTTGATAAAAAATAAATAAAAAAAATAACAATAAATAACCATAATAAACACTTTTGTGTGTGTCACGATGCTTAAGATTGATTGAATTTGATTTTAGATACAAAAAAGAGATATATTTTTGGGGACACGGAATTATGTATTATCAAGAGGAACTATGAGCTGCACGTATGAACTCATAAAAGCACAAAGTATTTAAGACGAACTACTTAACATACCGACTATTTGAAATAATGGTCGTCGAAGATCAAATAGTAAGTGGGATTTGTGCAAACGAACATGTCAGGGTAAAATGCTACGTTTTTAAATATGTTTTGCATAAAAAAATTATATTCTACGTTCACAATAAACAGGGTTTAGCAATATCGACAGACCAAGATATATAGGATCTGGCACGAGCTATCATATCATACCATATTTCATTAAACGAGTTCACGAATTTTGTTAGTTAGCGAGCCTTTGGCGAGCTTACTAACGAATTTCCTGGACGAGTTTTATAAAATTTGGTATGAAATAACAACGAGTGTCAGATCTTTTTTATCACATGCTTTTAAATGAGCAAATTAAATAAATATTTACGCAATCATAATGATAAATCCTGAAGGCTGTTTACATTTCTTGACGTCATTTGACGTTGCAACGTCATTTCAGCAAAATTACAAAATGCGATTGGTCAATCAAACGAAAACTAAGCCAATGAAAACGCTTAAAAATTAGATTGCACATGTGTAAGATAAAAATATTCGTAATTTATATATTATATGGGAAACCGGGTATGGCACGTGATACAAATTAACGAAGCACTGCTATTAAATTCTTAAATGTACGCCGCTCACTTCCGATCATGTGTATACCTGCAGATAAATGTACATGTAAGCAGCATATTGTGTCCACTGATAGCCTTAATGGGTTTGTTAGCGTAATTCTTCTTTGAAAATGATAGGCGTATTATATTTTGCTGTTAAACATAATATGTTCATGCATTTGCGAATAACGGCGCTGTAATGATTTACAAATGTCTATCCAATTACATCAGCAGTGCAATAAAGACTCTGCAAGTAATTTGAGTATCCCAAAAGAATTGTAGATAAAAAAGTTTATCCGAAAAAACGAACGTTAATACAAACAATGTTTGGCGGTAAGTATAAACATTCAAACACACTTTCTGCGAATGATTATGTTTTATGGTTCACTCGCATTAGCTCTGTGTTCAAACCGTAAAGTCACGGCGGTCCTGTCATATACAGGGCAATAAATGTCAAGTAAAACTTGCCAATTGTTAGCATCTGTGTTACTGTGTGGCGAGTAATACCTACATTTAGATGACGTTATACAGAAAATACTAAAGGACAAAACATGTAGGCACAAATAAGTCACTCAGAGTATTTATCGTTCACTATGCTTATTATTTTCGTGTGTATCGCATCTCATGTGTTCTCTTATATTTCTTTTTTGTAAACATGTAAGGGCTTTCTTTCAGAAGTATGTTTTGGCGCCTTCTACACTGGAAACTTTTCTGAAATATTTGGAGCTTTTTGTTAATTCAAACTTTAAAAAAATCATTGATATTGTTCTTTTTACATTATAAGTGAACTAAGGGTTGTTTATATATATATAACGTGGGTTTATTGTTTTAACTAAATGGAATATCAGAAATGGCGAACTCGATACAAGTACAATAGACATCACAATATAGCTATCGCTAAAAAGAATTTCATCGGAAGAATGAGTGCAATTTCATTGCAAACCGATAACCTCTTTGCAAATTGCTTCACCTTGAAACTGAAATCACGGTTTCGGCACGTCGTGTTAATATTTATTTAAATTCAATTGTATTCGATACATTACATTCCGACCATTTGTCAACCGCTTTCGATACTTTTTGGAACAATAAATAGTGTCCGATCCGTGTAAGAGAACTAGAAACATTAAAGATTCAAATATAACAATTTGAAACATGTATTTCAACAATGTGCTATCATTTATATGGGCCACCATGCCACCGTCCTTGGCAGAGTTCTTGAAGACAAGTAGTCAAAGGTATTCAGTGATAAACGTGTTAAGTTTTGTGTAAGCCGTTAAAGGGACTTCTTCACAGAGTTTCGTAGTTTCAGAAATGCTGTTACTTCCGCTTTGTATTTGAAGTATTCTAAAATAAATATAATAGAAAGAAAAACAAAGTTGATAAATTACCCTGACCGGTATCCCAACATGAGATCTTTCAAAGTCAAAGCTTCCACGCTACCACTCAGCCATCCATGCTTTTAAACATAAATAATATTTTAACACAAAATCGCTTCACAAACTATGTTTTGTGTTGTCGATTTTGATTGCTGATTATTAAGAAAAGAAAAGGTGTTTGAAACATTTTGGTTAGTGAGGAGTATCATTTTGCGTGTCTGAATATAATGAATAATTGTATTTTGAATCTGTGAGAGTATTTTGGAAATTTGAAACAAACTGTGAACATTTCAATTTACGAATATTATCAAGAAGTACGCCATACGCTATGTAACTTCCTATTATCTGTGCACTGATATATCTGCAATCAAAGCAAAACAAACGTTATCAGGAGTGCACCGTTATTTATCTGAGCTTGCTGGTATTTGATTATAATTTTCAGACGGGAGTATTAACCTAAATAACACACATGTTTTCCTCTTCCTTAAAGACACAATTGAATTTCAGAAATGTGCATACAAACTAGGCAATCACAACAAAGCAACACCTAATCACTAAAGTTACTCAGACCAACGTGTATCAGTTTATAAACTCGCAGGGGCATTTCAAGTGCTGCACCACTAAATGCCTTTCTTGATATAAAAATGAGTTTCGGTCTAAGATATAAACTTATTTGATTATTATTGTTTGATGAAAAACTGGAACGTTATGTTATATTGATAGAATATAGATTATAAAATGTCCTTTTCAATCAAAAAATGGTATTAATTTTAACACAACACGGAACATTGATGTAGTGATGAATGAATATAAATATGTATATGTTCTATATAAATACTATAGGATAAAAAATACCGTTATTACTGTAAGTTTTCGGACACTATAAGTTTTCGGACCCCGCCCCCCCCCTATTTTTAGTCTAATTAATTATTTTTCGTGACTCTATATTTTCGGAGATACAGGTTTTCGTCCATAATTATTGACTCCAATATTCGGACAGTATATTTTACAGCACTATTTTACCAGGTGTTTGTCATAAAATCTGGCATATGAATGCCATGAGGGCAATGGACCATTACAATTGCGCTATTGGGTAAATAACCATGCATACCAGTAATAGACAATGGTGTCACCCAACGTCATTAAAATCGTATACAGGAAGCAGTATGTTTTTTAAGCGAGATTATACGATTTTTATATGTGTTAAATTGTAATATATTGATAAAATGTTTCAATAACACAAAAAAGGCAAGAAAAATTAAATTATACATTGAAGACGAATTTCATAAAATGCAGCAAAGATAAATTAGCGCCCCGAGCCGATTGTGACGAAGATATTTCGTACATATTTTCCTACAATAACCGAAGCATTCGTCTTTTTAGTAAGTGTTCGTGTGTCGTATGAATAGATATCGTTGCAGGAATTTAAAATGAACCGTTAAACTAAATTTAGATTCACTTCGTACATGCATGATATACATGCTGGCGAATTCGACTGTACAGCCTTTTTCTATTTCAGATATATATATCTTGCTTTTTTCGTATTTTTCGACACATGTTTTTCTTAACTTTTATTTTAATTTATATTGAAATATATGTTTAATAAGTTGTTTACACATTTTATATAAATTAATAAATATTTGACAAAATCGTATAATCTCGCTTTTATAAGGCTTTTATATACCATTTCAGGAAAGAGATTGCAAATAAGCGAAGTTGCATTTTTTTTAAGTAGAGAATGGAGAGTACAAAATAATAAAATTATTGCACATGTTTTACTTCGATTTATTGCAATATAATAATTGACAAACAAAAATACCTGATATGTCTCTAATTTATCGAACACTGGTATTTTAAAAATATTTTCTTATCTAAATTTATGGACACGATTTTTGTATTATTTTAAAGTGTCCGAAAACTAAGAGTAATTCTGGTATGATAATAATTAGTACAAGTGTAGTACTTTTTAATATTTAGCATGGTTTTAACCTAGACGTTTTGACTTACCACGTCTTTATCTTCATGGTGTTCTATTTAGTTAAATGTACACGTTTTGTTATGTAATGATATAAAAACTTCTAACGTTTGTTTTAACGACGAAATGTAATTGATTTGTTTGAATTTTAATGTTTTATGAGCAAATCTGGGATAGACGTGAGGACTTGGGTACTGAAAGTACAAAGGCCGTTTGTTCAATTTGTGATCGTGTTTTTGATATGTTTGCGTCTTGTGTCTAATCGTAATTAATCTTTGCCATGAATAAACACCCTTATTGTATGATTAGATTTCTGTCTTCCTGATGCAAATGGTGGTTCACCATGCTCATATTTGAAAATCCTATCAGTATATTTACTTCTAATGATGCATTTGTGTTAAACATAATATGCATGCGATTCGACAATTTATGTCGTTCACGCAAATTTATTTACAAGTAAAAATCGAAGTGAATGTCTAAAATCGGTCCCGAGAAATTGCAGATATAATACAGCTAATTAACAATCTCGTTAGGTGTTCTTAACTTACTAATAAAAAACAGTTTAAAGACTAATTAGACACAATACACGAAACACTTTTTTATCACACAAATCAGTGTTCAATATTCAATTTTTCATCATTCTTTTCTTTTTATGATATCATTTTAAGTAAAGACACGACATATCATAGTGTAGAGTAAAATACTGTGACGTATCAATTTGCGTCAATATAACCGATCAAATACGATATGTTTCTGCACTTCGTCTCCTTGATTGCTCGGTACGTTTGGATTCCAGAGGCACGGTTGATACGGTCTTCTGTAGATCCTCAACCTGTCAATCCAAAGCAATAAACTTTCAGTTGGCATTTTTCGGCGTTAGCTGAATACGCCAGCTTTTCACCTAAGCCTGACATTTGTTAGCGTCCAATAGAATTCAAATAAAACTTCCCGCGGCCAAGTACAAATGAATACACTTCATTGACTGCATTGGCTGATTTGATAATACCACTAGAACATTGGAAACATGTCCGCGTCTTTGCGTGTTCAGCATGAAACAGTTTTATCTCTAATAAAAAGGCTTAATAGATAGAACAGTTTTACACTCAATCTCGACATCAATACAGTTTGTGCGTGCACCTTTTATTTTCAGAGGATTTTCAGCGCGAGAACGTTGTGTACTTAAAGGCCATGTTCTCATATTTAGTACTGACTTCCATATTCCTGTCAACATGTTATATGTAAAAGTATACAGAGCAGTGGAAGCGATGCCTCACTTTAATGCATTGCATTTCAACCCGCGAGGTATAAGGGGTCAGTTGGCGGTTAGTGTGTTTGAATGTCAGAGTTTATATACAGGTCAGACCTTATGTGCTGTTCGGAGTTCGCGGTCAGTAACATAATAGTTATATAATAAAGACGCTATAGCGTGAACTAGGTGAACTGGAATTTTCTTTACCACCAGAAAGATGTTAAATGAAGATATCTAGCGATATTATTTTATGGCATGTCAATAATAGATTCTTAAAATGTTTTCAACAATACCATGATAAATATTATTTTTAATTATTTAACAAGAATTATTCCATCATATTTACTAATGTATTATTGCAGCATATTGACTAATGTATTTAGTATGAGCGCGATAAACCACTCAAACAGTATTGTTCGAAGAACGCGCGTATACATATTTAAAATATGAACGGAGACTTCGCGTGTGGCCGGTTGACTTTGGTTTTCTGTTTTGTATCTATCGGTTTATGACCAGCAATATGTAATAATGTAAAAAAGCCGCGAAAACTCCGCGTAACATCCCGTACTGCGTTTGATGCAGCTAAAAACTGCACAGAAAAAAATATTAGCTATCCTTGATCTCCTTCATTTAAATCTTTACCTTCCATAAACTACAACCACAATCAACGCCGTATATCTTTTTTAAATATATTTCTTGTTATAACTTACTGTGTTTACATCATTGTAACTTTGGCTTTCGTGTTTGAGTATGTCCCTTTATGTGTCGATACGAGTGTAACTCCTAACTTTGAAGAGCACGAATAATCAGTAGAAACACCTATTATATACATTAAATGTCGAAGAGCACGACGAATCAGTAGGAACACATATTATATACATTAAATGTTGAAGAGCACGAAGAATCAGTAGGAACACATATTATATACATTAATTGTCGAAGAGCACGAAGGATCAGTAGGAACATATATTATATACATTAAATGTCGAAGAGCACGAAGAATCAAAAGGAGTACATATTATTTACATTAAATGTCGAAGAGCACGAAGAATCAATTGGAATACATATTATATACATTAAATGTCGAAGAGCACGAAGAATCATTAGGAACACATATTATATACATTAAATGTCGAAGAGCGCGAAGAATCAATAGGAACACATATTATATACAATAAATGTCGAAGAACACGAAGAATCAATAGGAACACATATAATTATATACATAAATTGTCGAACAGCATTAAGAATCAGTAGGAACACATATTATATACATTAAATGTCGAAGAGCACGAAGAGTCAGTAGGAACACATATTATATACATTAAATGTCGAAGAGCACGAAGAGTCAGTAGGAACACATATTATATGCATTAAATGTCGAAGAGCACGAAGAATCAATAGGAATCCATATTATATACATTAAATGTCGAAGAGCATGAAGAATCAAAAGGAATACATATTATAAACATTAAATGTCGAAGAGCACGAAGAATCAATAGGAACACATATAATTTACATTAAATGTCGAAGAGCACGAAGAATAAATAGAAACGCATATTATATACATTAAATGTCGAAGAGCACGAAGAATCAAAAGGAGTACATATTATTTACATTAAATGTCGAAGAGCACGAAGAATCAATTGGAATACATATTATATACATTAAATGTCGAAGAGCACGAAGAATCAATAGGAACACATATTATATACATTAAATGTCGAAGAGCCCGAAGAATCAATAGGAACACATATTATATACATTAAATGTCGAAGAGCACGAAGAATCAATAGGAACACATATTATATAAATAAATGTGGAAGAACACGAAGAATCAATAGGAACACATATAATTATATACATTAATTGTCGAAGAGCACTAAGAATCAGTAGGAACACATATTATATACATTAAATGTCGAAGAGCACGAAGAATCAATAGGAACACATATTATATAGATTAAATGTCGCAGAGCATGAAGAATCAATAGGAATACATATTATTTACATTAAATGTCGAAGAGCACGAAGAATCAATTGGAATACATATTATATACATTAAATGTCGAAGAGCACGAAGAATCAATAGGAATACATATTATATACATTAAATGTTGAAGAGCCCGAAGAATCAATAGGAACACATATTATATACATTAAATGTCGAAGAGCACTAAGAATCAATAGGAACACATATTATATAAATAAATGTGGAAGAACACGAAGAATCAATAGGAACAAATATAATTATATACATTAATTGTCGAAGAGCACTAAGAATCAGTAGGAACACATATTATATACATTAAATGTCGAAGAGCACGAAGAATCAATAGGAACACATATTATATAGATAAATTCGCACTTACTTAAAGCATTAAAGAAACACACACAAGGCACAATATCACGAAACAAAGTTATGTCTTTTTTAAAACCTGAACATTTCAGAAACAATACTATAGAAAATATAGAAAATATGATATAATATCATATAGAAAAATTACTGCCTTATTGGTAGAATTCCATCTTGAAACCAATAGCTCGCTTTCGTTCTATAGTGCAATATAAACAAATATATTTATGAGAATTTCGGTTTGCTAAATATTGGCATATTTCCCCTCTCATGTAAATCATTTAAAATATTGCCGTGTTTCAGTCCTTACCCCCAGTGATGCTTGTTGAAAGACAGTGATTAATGGTCATTTGGTATGAAAATGAAACAGATGTTTGAAATCCTGATAACAATAGATTAATTTTGACTTCATCATTAGGTCTTAATTGACTTTTTCCGATGGGTATAAGTTCAAAAGACGTGCTTCCAATATCTGGATTATAATGTGAATATCAGGTCATGCAATATTAAATGTTTTGTGGTCGGAAGCGTAAGTAACGGTATTGAAGAGGAGATGTGTATTTTAATTGTTACAACCGAAATATAAAACTAATTTCCTTCACAAAAATTAGCATACATTCCTGCTTGGATAAAGCTTTCAGTAGACTGCAAGGGATACGATTGTAAACATGCGCTGTCAATACATTCATGCACATGTGACCAATTCGTTTCATGAAATGTACAACCTAATGTTAGTAAATGTTGTAAATACGCAAGTAAAAGAAAAAATCGAACAAGGTAAAAACAAATTAAGGATTGTTGTGAATATTTAACCGATAAACAAATGCCCATGTGATCTTATTGTGCAACATCTTCATTGACATTCAATACTTCCATTTTCTGATCTGCTTCAAATGAAAAGTCAAGAATACCGACAGAAATCGTGTTCTCTGATTTGGATCAAAGTTTTACTGCCTGTTCTATATCAATGAGGGAAGTACACCCAGTATGGGTAAACATGTAGTGTGCATGAAGTGGCGTTACAGTTGTAACCTTCGGTTAGGGGATATACTCAAGCATTCAAACTAGCAGGGTCTGTGAATGGGTTCATGTTTTTGTAAAACACGGATGATCTAAAATTAACTGGTCTCTTACTGCATTTCTGTAATTTTATGCACATACAACACTAAGCTAAGTAATGCACTATATGACCTTACAAAACTCGCTATGGGGATACTTATATTCACCAACGCACGTTATCCGCGTTTGCTTACAAACTATAGAACCATACAAACCATCACCATATATAAAAACATTCACCAATGACACCCTTATTATGAAAACATGAAACACAAATTATTTCAACTTCGAGCAACACTAGCATTCACAATGATGCATGGATATTTAACAAGTAGCACAAGCGTAATAAATAATAACATACATGTATTTTTGTTTGCAATAATTTTCAGTATTTTGTAAACTTAGCATTATTCTTGGAAGGTAATTAATAATTTATTTGATTAAGATGTTTGGCTGCAAATCCAACTAACAGCATATACAGAGTGCTATGAATGAGCATAGTTAGATTTTCGCAATCGGATGTCCCCATAAAAGCTTGTCGGTGGATGTCCTTAACACGCGATATTTGCATAATATCACCGGGTTTAATAAATATCTTGTCACATTACATATCATAATTATGGTAGCTGATTTCTGCCTTAGTGGGCAACATCACGATAACAAGCCTCAACGACAAATATATCCGCAGAATAAAAAACTAAGGTTCTTTTCGTTTTGGCACGCACGAGCGTTGGCGTCTTTCAAACCCGACCAAACAGAGGTACCAACATGACATGCTTTAATATGCTAGAAGAAAATCGCAACATTAAATTAGTTTTCGAACATTTTCCATGTTGGCATATTGGCGGATTGATAAGTCGCCGATTCGACAAAACAATAAATAAGATGCACAAACCTTAAGAATGAGGCGGGTATATTCGTCGCTCTGGCTCGTTTTGACGCTATTCAAATCGAACAAACACCAAGAAATCAGCCACCATACATAATGCTAACTGCTTTTTCATGAGGCAATAGACATGAAGTTTGCACTACTACTTGGGCAATACACCAACACTAAAAAACGATTTATATACCTGCCAGAGCTACACAAATGGGCGTCAAAAGGCTGCTATGAAATGTTTGGCTCATTTTGTCGTTCCGACGTGTATCTTTCGTATCGGAACGTTTGCGACTCTCAATCCCGCCCACAGGTAGTAAGCGTGTGGACATGATATTAATTAGTAGAAACATTTTGAATGAAAAATTATCAAATTATTAAGGCCACGCGAGTTGTGTATCGTGTTATTTCTTAACATTTGACCGAGCATTTGTAAAAATATTACAAGATATGTACATTTGCAGAAAGGACATTTATTTTTGCGTTGAATAAGACCGAGTTTATGGAAATCGCTGCACAATTGATGAAGTTATTGCTGTTCAAAGCGATGTACCCCGTTTTCGTGTGATTTTGAGTTGTTAGTTGGATTATTTTTTATTCAAAATGATGTTTTTACTAATGAATATCATTGCCACACGCTAACCACACGTGATCCCGCCAACACAAGTGCTGACGACGAGAACGGCGTCAGCACGACACTTATGACTTGTCTCGCTCTTTTTGTCGCTCTGGCGTGTTCTCGTGTGTTCGACCCATAAATCCGCAATCACGTCAGAACGATTCTATAGAAATCCACAATCTTATATTGCGAATATGTTAAACGTCCATGGATATATATAGGACCAGTTCATGTAAAGCATGTATGAAGCTAAAACCAAAGTTTACTTTTTGCAGATGGTTCAAACAATATATTAATATATTGCAAACAAGAGCTGTTTTGGATTAAATTGTTCAATGCCGTGTTTATTCTTTAAACGAATAAATAAGAAGTTTACCAGCTATTAGCATAAAGTGAAAGGGAATGTGAAAATTCAATCATGTAACCATGAAGGAAATTACGTTCTACCGTCGTGTTGTATGGTGCGGCAGGCATGATACCGTGGAGTAAATTACGTTCTACCGTCGTGTTGTATGGTGCGGCAAGCATGATACCATGGAGGAAATTACGTTCTACCGTCGTGTTGTATGGTGCGGCAGGCATGATACCGTGGAGTAAATTACGTTCTACCGTCGTGTTGTATGGTGCGGCAAGCATGATACCATGGAGGAAATTACGTTCTACCGTCGTGTTGTATGGTGCGGCAGGCATGATACCATGGAGGAAATTACGTTCTACCGTCGTGTTGTATGGTGCGGTAGATAACTATGAAGTACTAATTAAGATCATACAGAACTGCAATCGTGGTTTCAAACACAAAGATTGCTTTGTTATTGCATTTAAAGCAAAGCACACCATGTGTTGTGCTGCTTCACATCTGAATTAACTTATATAAAAAAAAGAGACGACAAGATAAAAACAGGCGTATTTTATAGAAGCGTGCTGGTATTTGATTACACGTTCAAGACGCAATTGTTTACACACTGAACAATACTGTTTTGTCTCTTAGAAAACCAATTCTATTTAAGCGTCATTCCCGATCGATTCTTAGGGTTTCAACATATAAACGAAACCTCCAAAATACGGACAGAACTTCGCAAATGGCATATGAGCTACAAACAAATCATTGGAAATCACAACACAGGAGTCGCTGAATGGGATCTACAGATGGCTCCAGAGAGAAGCGGTTTACTTTTTGCTCATTGACAAGTGTATTGTACACGGGATAGACGGTATTATCGCACTTTATGTTAAACAAATTATATACCTGATCTGAAACAACGTGGACAAGGTTTGAGTTCAATAGCGTAACGTAAAATTAAAAAAGACAGACTGGAAGATACGTTAACTACATAAGCCTTGTTCTTGGAAAACTGGGCTTAATGCATGTGCGAAAAGTGTCGTCCCAGATTAGCCTGTGCAGGCTAATCAGGGATGACACTTTTCGTCTAAACTTGATTTTCGGTACGGAGGAACTTCCTTGAAACTACAAGTACAATAAAAGCGGAAAGTGTCGTCTCTGATTAGCCTTTGCGGACTACACAGGCTAATCTGGGACGACACTTTTCGAACATGCATTAAGATCTGTTTTCTTAGAACGCGGCTCACATGTTTTCAGTTACGAGAGTGTTGGAGAGGAATGTATATCTTAGAGGCGATATCTTTTTAAGGTTATAAATGTTATCATTTGTAATGTTTTATAATGATACATATATTATTAATATTGGTATTACTATAATAAGTAGTTGGAATATATATAAAAATGTACTCCGAAAATAATAGACAACATGTGTCATTGAAAATATGTCATGTAATTTTTGACAAATGTGTACGCGTATAAAATTATGCCATACAAGTTTCCGTTGCAGTTTTTGAGAAATCCTTGTTTTTAGCTATTTGTAGACGGTGTTTTAACTTATTTTTCATGATGTTTCAGTTGTTGAAGTTAAGACAATTCTACAGTATCAAAAGAAATCTCAAACTTATAATAAACTTGTAAACCATAGCGCGACCTACCCTGTGATGCGAGGAGCTAGTAAAAGAACAACAATTTGCACGGGCAGTGGTTTTATACTTAGTGGAAGAGTCTATGTGTTAGAGTAGACTGGGTAGGATGGGTTATACAATTGGGGTTTGGATTTCGGCGATCCCATAGGAAAATAGCGTTTTCGTTGAATAAGACAGTTTATTATTGAGCAACTAAACACTATCAGCATGTTGTGTGGATTTGAAACATCGAAATAGACTTACACGTCTCTATCAAGGTTTTTGAAATTGTGTCGAACTGGTTCATTATTATGTTAAGGCAGTTGCAAGAATACAACTAGGCAACGAAAACTTGCCATTAAACATAAATTGTTGAAACATATTTACCACAGCAGCAATGTACCTCTGAATATTGCGTGCTCCAATGTTGTTCTATTTCGTTCATTGGCTAGTGCATCCCGGCACCTGCTCACCATATACATGCAAGATTGGGCTATACTCTGTGAAAAAGGGTATTAAGCAGGTGCGTAAAAAGCCGTCCCAGAGTAGCCTGTGCAGTTCGCACAGGCAAATAAGGGACGAAACTTTCCGCTTTTATGATATTTTTCGCTTAGAGAAAGTCTTTTCATCGCAATTATCTAGTTTATGCGGAAAGTGTCGTCCCTGATTAGCCTGTGCGGACACAGGCTAATTTTTACGGGACTTAACGCACATGCAATAAAGCTCCTTTTCACATAGCGCGGCTCATATAAAACTGTGTTCTATATATACTCATTGCTCACGATCTATGTGCATGTTGAAACTCGCGTAATTGAACGTTTCTTCTATCATGATATTAAATCACTAGTGTGGACATTCTTTCATAGGAAAAAAGCTTATTGTTGGTTTACTTTTATGATGCTTTATATATGATTTATTAGTGTTAAAGATCTATATGTACACTTTTCGTATATATGAAACCCATCATAAGACGTTGTAATGCTTTAACCTAGGTATTTAGTATGTATACGCATCGCCACATTATTCAGGATATGACAGCATGTATTAACTTAAACATTACGATGAGATATCGACTTGTAGTTGCGAATTCAGACGATAAAATAGTAATCATTCATAAACTTAATCATTTTATAGTAACATAGATAGTAAGTTACAGCATCCTTTTGTGAATGAGCAGTTGGTTACCATCCAATACGAAAATAATACGACATACGTAATTACCAGAGTAATTGTTATTTTCTCTTTGATGAACAACTACGCTTCAGTGCATCAAAGCAAAATATTCGACCTTAAAACAACTTCGTGTAATATCTGCGACATAAAATGTTAATCGTAAACACGAAAATAGAAATCATTTAAAAACATCACATTTTTTTCAAATATTTGTAAACGCGTTCTTTTTTATGGGTTCTGTTTTGTTACTTTATATAAATGCGAGGCCACGACAAGTTGTTTTAGGATATATTGTAATACGCAATGCTTGCTAGAAAGAAACTAATGAAAATTGTGAACGTTAATTATTACACACTGTAGAACATTAAGAGCTATCCATTCGTTGCATGCTTGTATCGTTTCGCAAATAAATTACAACAGCAGGATTCAAACTGCAATCGTTATACAAGACAGTATTATATACCTGCTTTATGTTCCCAAAAAATACAAGTTGTATTAACCGTTAAAATACAACTGCACACAAATAATTCCCGTATTATGCTACTCGCTAGTTTTCCAATTCCGTATTACCATACTAGCAGGACTACTTTTAATGACGTCACTTTGAATGCAGAAACTTATAATAGCAATCTTGGTAAATTATGAGCGCTTAAACTCATTTTTTTAACTTAAATGATTCAAAGTTGTATATAATAAAAGGAATATTACGCAAGTCAATTATCTCGTGGTTTGCGCTATTTCGTATCACATTCGAGGCTCCGTCTCTCATGAGATACGTCATCACACAAGCCACTCGACTGATACAAACACATGGTACAATTGACTAGCGTAATATTCCGTATTGATTAACGAGATATATTGTAATACAAGCAGCACACAATTCGTATAGCAGCTACACAACCTCTCTTAACACAAATCTAATTACGCTTTAAAATAAAGACCACTACAATAAAGAGAGAACAGCATCTTACATGTTACAAAGTGTTGGCATTTCATTACCATTTCCAGACGCGAATGTTTACATAATGAACACTACTGGTTTGTCTCATTTCCGAGCGATATGACCCATAGGCGTCTTTGGGGCTCATTTAACTGTTTTCCAATCTTTAGACACTTGATATTTTTAAAAAGCTAGACAACAAATCATTTGAAACAACAAACGACGCTTAAATTGAATTACACTCGCACACGGGTGTCATTATCTTCAGCGAACAACTTCTACACATTGCACAAGTGCACTTAACCTTCAACCGATCGCTATTAATGTAAATAAAATTTGCGAAGTGGTTTAGATAACGGAAAACTATGTTTTTGTATTGTTTTGTGAGATCAGTCGATGAAATAAAAATGAAGCGTTTAAAGTATGTTAATCAAACGTTGTAATCATAATCATAATTGTTTTTAAGATTAATCAACGAATTAGTTTTAGTGAGATATTATACTATTTTTTGCTGTGTTTTGTTAAAGGCCGGGGTAAAGGCCGCCGAACGGCTCTCTCCATGCGTCTCGGTTCTGGGCGAGTCTCTCTAGCTGCCCTAACGTTTTGCCCATCTGCTTGGCATCTGCATCCAGGTCTTGGCGCCAGTTGTTTCTGTTCCGCCCTCTCTTCCTCTTCAAGATTCAGATGTTATGTTTTTATTGTCTAAAAGTATTAATGATGAATTATAAAAGTAAGCCAGTGCGTCGGAAATTAGTTGTTGCATTTATATTAAAAATACCTTGTCCACAATTAATGTACGTGTCAGAGGTAATGAGAATTAATTGATTCAATTCGTTGCCTAATATTGATTATCGTTACGCAACAACAAAAAAACTATATAAATTGAATCATTTTCGTTTTGCACACTTTGGTGTTTGAGTCAAACACTATTACTTTTGCAAATCGCCAAATTTTCGATTAAGGCGGCTGAAAATATTTAGAAGCTTCCTCGCAGTGTCTTATGTCATCCGAGAGTTCCGAATATGAATCACGTGAGATCATAGAATCTATTAATAACAAGCATGAAACAAAGTTTAAAAAAAATATTTTAAATAAAGCCGACCAATACAGAAAAAGATAAGAAATATAGATGCAAGTAAGCATATGTCACCATATTTAATATGCGTTGAAAATGTATGTATAAGCCGGATACTTTCTTTCAGAAATTGTACTTAATGATTTTAAGCCCGTGTTACTGATAATTACATTTTATGTTAGGGGTTAAATATAATATTCAATAAACGTTTCGCGTATGTTTATTATTATATATGGTTGCTTTATAGTTTATTTCATTCCTTGTATATTACATTTTAAACAATTCAATTAAAGTATGCATTACACATGATTGACGTATTGTAATCTTCTGAAAATTGCTTTCAAAACAGAAGAATCTATGTATGTTTATGTATACTGTAGTGATGATACGCAAGTATGTACGAAAGTATATTAATGACATAATCATTATATTACTTATATGAGTGCTCAGTAAATGGGAGTGAGACATTAAGTGTTTCTGCTGAGATGTGCACTAATAAAAAAATCGCTGCATCTCAACTGAAAGTATTTTACAAGAGAGAGAAGTATTTCAATAACACCTTTTAATGTGTGCGCATATAATATAATAGTCCAGGAAAAGGGGTATTATGCATATATAAATATTGGATTTATGTTGCGGAACGATTAACGATGTTTTTGTCAAAAATGAAATATATATTGATTCACCTTATGTTTACGCAACATTATGAATTATTTGTTAAATGCGTTGCATGAATGCTATTCTGCAACAAAATTATTACGCCTACATTATCCAGACAATCTTGAACTTATGTATCGCTACATCGGACCTTATAGCACGTTCCCTGCAAATGCGAGCTTATGAAACAATGCATGCCTTGCTGCGTAACTGCCCTGATAGATAATAGCAACTGAGCAAACTGGGGGTCGACCATTGAGATGTGCAATATATTTCAAAGTTTCTACGTGGGTTGAATTATGCAGCCAAAGGGCGTTCAGATTAAGGTATTCTTATGTTCGAATCTGATACGCAAGATTTCATGACACATAAACTGGCTAAACACAGATTCACTAAACATTCAATTAAAAACTCTAGCCCGTTAAACTGATACTTACAACTGACATAAACTTTAAAATGCGGCTCAGAGTCAATGCATCCCTGTATGTTAGAAATTTGTCCCTTCGAGTTTTTGGCTGAAACTGTATCGCGCTACCAGAAAAGGAACCGTGCTTTACAGCAGAATGCGGGTATTTCATTCCAGTTCTAGACGTGAGTGTTTAACATAAAGAACAATAATGCTTTATAGTGAAGCTAGCCAATTCTTCCAGCGATATCCCAATTTGTGCCTTGGAGCTCACCAATTGAACATATTCCCCCAGTCACATGCAAAAAAGACATTCATAAATGACAGGCTAGCTGGATAACAAATCATTGGACATCAAAACACAAGCATTGCTGTATTGGAATCGCTTATACGGTTTGGTGAAGTGTAGTTCAAGAGAAAAAAACTGTCTGCTCATTGCAAAAGTGCGTTTAGAAATGGACATTAATGCTTTAGATGCACATAATAATAACTGTACGATGTGGATTGTATTACTCGGATCTTTGTGTGCAACACGTGAAAGTAACATCAAAATATCCACGTTAAGGTAAGTTTACAAAACTGCGTAAGCTATGTAGTTAAATTTACGTTTTGTTTTGTAGAATAATCAACTTTTTGCGAAATAATTTGAATATAATATTATATGATATAATACATTTTGCTACATGTATAATAGTTATTTGTTTAAAATGTTATTTGTAATTATGTTATTGTATTAGTCATACTACATTATTGCTAATATTTCATTGTTATTACATTATTATTATTATTATTATTATTATTATTATTATTATTATTATTATTATTATTAAATTTAAGTACCAGCACATGCATAATTAATAATATCATTGTTATTTTGTTATTATTCAGACTATATTATTGCTCATATATTATTGTTAAATTATTTTTTAAAGGGGCCTTTTCACAGATTTTGGCATGCATTGAAGTTTGTCATTTAATGCTTTATATATTGATAAATGTTATAATAGGATCTAAAAAGCTTCAGTTAAAAACAAGAATAAAATTACAGAAAGAAAAAAAGTAACCCCCAACTGGGCTCGAACCACTGACCCCTGGAGTAAAAGTCTATCGCTTACACCACTCGGCCATCAACGCTCACACAATGTCAAGACTCAAGAGTGTTGATTTTTAAACTATATATAAACACTTTTCGTAGTATCACAAAATATAACGACAACAATAAAACTCTCCAAATTATTCAATCGTTTCGCGTTACAACGCTTTATACTTTTCAGGTTATTAAATCTTCAAAAGATGCATATAATGGATATTTTAGAGCATGGTAAATGGTCAGTATTTCTGTTTCCTCACAAATATCATAACTACAACGAACATTTGCGATTCTGATACAATTATTTTTAATGTTGTCAATTAACCGAAATGTGAAAAGGCCCCTTAAATATTATGTTAATTTATTTCATAAATAACTGCGAATAGAGATTCTTATTGATAATGAAGTTTTATAATTTAAAATATAATTTGTTCCGTTCATAAAACACTTCGTGCATTACAAATTGCTCCCCATAATCATAGCAACTTTGCTAAGCCTCTTTCCTAAAACATGATTATGCTATCGAATGGAGACCAACAATATAAGGAGGGTACCGTGTATAATACTAGATAGAGCGCGCTGGTATTTTATTACAGCTTCCACATGCAAAGGTGTTCATAACGAACAATACTGTTATGTCGCATAGCGGACCATGTTTTGAGAGATATGCTTCCATTTGCGTCTTTCTGGCTCATCTACAGAACTCCAATCTTAAGGCCACAACAAATTGATGATTTGTTCTATGGATTTTAGCCAACCAGAAATGGAGCGAGCGAGCGAAATAAAAATAAATTTATTTTCATTCCATTTTTTTTAAATCGCAGGCGAGCGAAAAGCGCAAAAAAATAATATTGTTTATATAAATTGATTCTACATTTTAAAATAACACATATATTGGTCTAATTTGAGTGCTAAAAAGACAAGTATACATTCTAGTACACATACTAGTTTTATTATATATATTTATAACAATAGCAGTACAACAATAAGAGGGAACAATTCGTTAATCAAATTAATTTAAACAAGCAAATTTGTTGAATTGATATCCCCCGCCAATATACTTCTGGACACAAATTTTTTCTGATAGGATGGACAATGCCAACGTGCATCATCCTCTTATCCACAATGTGACATATATACCCATACCAAGTTTCAATGAAATCCGTCAAAGCACTTCCAAGATATGGCTCAGGACACACACACAAGCATTTTTACAAGATATAAATAAAGGGCCACAACTTCATTATCATCCAATGGTGTACAATTCCATTTGGCGTGCATCATCCTCTTATCCATATATATATTCATACCAAGTTTCAATGAAATCCGCCAAAGCACTTTTAAGATATTGCTCCGGACACAAAAGCATTATTTCAGGATACAAAGGGCCATAACTCCGTTATTAACAGATGGTGTGCAATGCCATTTGGCGTGCATCATCCTCTTGGACTTTATCATCATATATTTGAAAGCATTGTGCTTACTGTTAATACTAGGATTAGGAAGGCGCTCAATGTTTAATAAACTCGACAACTTTTTTGTCCAATTCCACTGCGACACTAAATATAAGTTGCATGTTAAATTGTTAATGTTCGACATATTTATTTTATCACTACCGCCTAGTTTACCACAATTTTTTTTACCGCATTGATGCATTCTGGTGATATTTCGCATCCCGATGCAGATGCTGCTGCGAGGAACAAAGCACGAAAATCATCAGTAATGCGATGATTGCAACTGGCGGAAAAAAATACGTTTCCGTAAACATCTTTCGCTGAAACAACGAGGCAGACGGACGCCGCCATTCTTTACCATAAACCAATAAATATCGGTAAGCGTTATAACAGTTTATATCGTAAAATACGTAGGCTGAATTAAACTAAATCATTGAACGAATATGTTCGGAGCACAAATTGTTGCTGCGGGCGCAAAATAAAAATAAAAATATTTTATTTCGTTTAAAGATTTTTAGGTGCGGGAAATCCATCGAACATGTAACCAATTTGTTGTGGCCTAAGGCAAAAAGAGAAATTCAGATATTGAAAACCAGCTAGAACACAAATTATTGGAAATATGTGTCACATGTATTACTGAATTTGAATCTTTCTCGCAGGCTTGTGTATTTTGGTTCTAACGAAACATAGTCTGTGCTTTTTACAAGCGCGTTAGAACTGCACTCGGTGGCTAAAACGAATACGATTAAAAATTTATGTACGATTTTGATCTATAAAATACTTGGATATTATTTTTGTAAAATTAGTAATCGAAATTTAAATGTCGCCTTTAAGGTAAGTTTAAAAACAAAATATTGTGTGTATGAAGCTAATCACAATGACTTTAAATTATATTAGAATTATTATGCAATATCTAATATTATTTCCTTTAACATTTATTTTTATTTTTTATTCATAATAGATGAGACTGAGAGAAAAGGCAAATACATAAATCACAGCTCATTTGCAATCTCTTATGATCTTCCTAAGTCTCTTTTAAGAACTGTTGAGTAATCATTTGGAACGAAACAAGCAGATTCTAAAATTTAGATATCTGTGAATAATGCATAAAATAATCCATTACAAATTAAATTTTAAAACGGAAGAAAAAAACGCGTACTATTGACATGGGTATTGGCATACGAAAAGTAACGATACACAAATATAAATGCATACACAATAATCTTGTTGATTGCTTTTTAAGCGATTTGTTTAAATGGCTTTGGTGTGTTCTTTATGACGATGTATGACTTACACATAAAACATGGCCATTATAGACTGTATTTAACGAAAAAGCAGTCAAATAAAAGGTATTTCTGTACGCAGATGGACATCTATTGTTTATATTTTATTTTCGCCACGGTGGATGTAAAATCAATCCCTTGCCCATAGTTCTTCCTTATATGAACACACTTGCTAAACAGATAGTCAACATGAACACTCTATGGTATCGATATACGGGAAGAAGCCGAATTTCAGATTCGCGTTAAGCGCCGGTTTGCATGTAATCAACATCCCTTGGACAATGGTGTGCTTCTGGAAGAGTTTAAGCTGTTATTTTAACATTTAAATTCCATCTAATTTAAACGATGACTTTTTTAAAGTTTCATATGGCTGGTTCTGCAAATATTTCTTGTCATATTCGCATACATTCAAAATTACCCACGATCAAGGAATGACAGTGTTTTTTTTCAATGAATGAATTGTATTCAATTCATGTCAATATACGTAATATATGATAACTCATGACATGTAGTAACGCCTTTGCCTGTCTGACATGCCGGTCGGTCGGTTGGTATAGCATGCTGCATATGTGCTATGAGACGAATGTGGACGCTTATATCAGTGAGCAAGTTTTTTGTATTGAAAATAAGTATCATAGTTTTCTGCTTATTAGCATAAACATGTATTTGTATTTTCGTCGAAACAACGTGAAGGTGTCAGAGGTTATTTTGTGTATGACTCGAGTTTGTCAAGTTATTTGCACTTGAAATCGTGAAAAGTTTGGATACATTTGAGTCTTGTTCTGAGAAAACTGGACTTAATGCATGTGCGTAAAGTGTATAAAATATAAGGGACGACACTCTCCGCCTAAACTTGATTTTCGGTAAGGAGGGACTTTCTTAAAACTAAATATACCATAAAAGCGGAAAGTGTCGTCCCTGATTAGCCTGTGCGGACTGCACAGGCTTATCTGGGGCGACACTTTACGCACATGCATTAAGCCCAGTTTTCTCATGACAAGGCTCATTTAATGCTTGTACATGTAAACGTTGTGTCGCAATCAAGTCCTATAGTTTTTCTGCGCATCAACATGATACTACACAGGTTTGTTGTTTATTCTATGTAGAAGTGCAAGACGTTTCATTTTCTCATGCATACAAACACATTCTTTCGAGAGTTGCATGCCCTTGAAAATTGGCACATTGTAGATACCCAAATAATGGTACACGTCCACTTTGTGTCGCAATCCGTTGTCTATGTGTGAAAACAAAACTTGTTGGAAGAGTTGTTTATACTATCTTGTTTTTTTTTGTTATTTTGCGCTATTCGTTGCAGAATATTGTGCCATTGTATTAAGGCAAAATTTGGATACTTGTTTACGTTGAAATAACATTTAAGTGACAGGCTAGAAATCTCGTACTTTGTTGTGAAGCAAAAAAAAAAAGAGGAAAACCATGATACGTGATTTTGGTGTCGAAGAACTTAAGTTTAATATTTGTATAAACCTTGATCATGTACGAAGTTAAGAAGTAGTTCAGCGGATGAACGTAACATTATCATTTATTTTTTATTTAGAAAATATTCTATCTGAGAAAACGGCTTTATATTGCGAAAGCAGCACTGTTTTCTCAATCAGGACAAGCTATGCTTTCAAAATCATATAAGCATCGAGCCGAATCAGATTTGTGCATAATTCGTGTAAGTGATACAAACTTAACCTACAGCAACATATACATAAAGAGCAGGTGGTATGTTATTTTATTTTTTTGGGCGTTCTTCTACGAAACATTCGTGGATTTTATTTCACTCGAACACTTTTAGCAAATCGAAAGACACAAACGCACATTGTGGTATGAATAGAAGTTGTTGCTGACTGGTGGGCTACTCTAAACAGAACCTCCACCCCACCGCCTCGATTTCCACAACTATAGGCAACAAGGTAGAAACCTTGAATACGTGGACATCTGATGTGTTTCAGAGACATACTTTCTATGGAAATAGCACACACACATGCGAAATTAAAACCGAAATCTACAAACCATTTAACTCTAACTTGTTTTCGTAAATATATCTGATTTTGCATTAATTACGACATGGCAATCTTGAACATCGAGACCCGAAGGGAGATTGATAACACCTGACGCCGAGATCTTGATTGGTATTCATAAAGCTCCTAAGGTTAAACTTCTTTTGCTCTTTCATTTTGCTGTCTTTTTTCATTTAATTGGTTTATTTAAGTGAATTTTACATAAAAGAACAGAATTTTGGCATATTTACAGCACTAAAATCATTAGAAATTCAATAAAAAATGAATTTTAAACATTTCCCTTAAATAAAGCTTATGAAAAGATTTGCCGCTTGAGCTTTATGAAAACCAGCCCTGGGCGCAGATTCTCAGCAGATGGGAAATACCTGGAGACAGCTGGAGAGTCTTGCCTGGAACCGAGACGCCTGGAGGAAGCTAGACGGCGGCCTACAAGGGACCACAAGCAAAGATGAGAACATATTATGATCTCATTTTGTTTAGATTGGACAAAGTGTGCCATAATAAACACATATTGAAATATATCTGTTGCAGCCATGCAAGCCAGTATATTCGAAATTGATTATATACAAGTAATTTTATATGAAAACTCTCTTGAAACCGGAAGAGTGAAGTAGACTCGAGTGGATATTTCTTTAGATAGAAAATGACAAATATGTGTACGTAAATGAACCCACATATTCTAGGAATAATCGATGCGAAATACGTTTAATGCTGGGCCTCTATTGTAAGTAATTTATATGTTAAGTGGCCTTCGTGCAACAGTAATATTCAAGTGTACTTTCTTCTAGGTATTTCATTCATCACATTTGCGCATAAATACTGTTTATCTTTATAAGTAGTTTGTCCCAAGTTGTTTTTAATTTAGACATTTAAGTTTAAAACGAAAAATTCATCCTAAAGAAAAGAAAATTTAAATTAAATAATCCATTGTTATTTGTTGAAAAGTGTCGTATTTTGGATATGCTTTATAACCTTGGGCTTGGTAAACTTTACCGAGGTTTCATGTTTGAGCAACTGAGTCAAACTGTTGTCCAATCATTTAATCGTCAAGGCAAACGAATTGGTAACGAATAAATTAGATACAACTGTCAAGCATAATGAACATCGTAGTTTTATTCTTTCAGGTTATTATTTTCATGGGCCGTCCTTCTGCCAGGCGCATTGGGGTTCGAAGCATTCCAGGCCCGTATCCCCAATGGTGACCGGATACCCCACCATTGCGGCCATTTGCGGATGTGGGCGGGGCTTGGTCACGTGAATCCAAGCGGTGGAGGAGAACTAAATCATTTTGGGAAAGATTTCAAAAAAGCAAACTTTGTAAGTAATAAGGAGTAAATATTCAGAAAAAATTATGAAGACCGATTGGACAAATGTTCCATTTGACTAGCATTTATTTATACATATCATAATTGTAATATGTTTCATATGGTTTTCTTTCAAAGTTGATAACTTATATTAAGACAATGTTCTTTCTCGATAAATGCCGCATTAATTATATATTTAATTGGGGGCTTTTACATGTGTGTGGCATTATTATAGTTTAGCCTTATGACAAAGTAAACACACGATTTAATACATGATTCATTTAATACATGTTGATTGGGCCAATCGTTAAGTCCAGAATGAACATGCCTGTATTATTATTATCAATTTAGCACTTACTGAAAATTATTCACCTATTTGTTGTTACTGGAACGCTTAAGTGCATGCATCACATGTTTAAACCATTTATGAAATGAAGACGTCTTCAATAGTTCTCCTGAGCCGTATTCATTATCACACGTGCGTCAAGTGTCTTCGATTTGTTGGAAGATATGCGTTTCACATGCAATTGTGTTTAGCATCGCTATTACTTTATATTTTCGGTTAAAATTTGCATCACGTTTGAATGAATTATTTCAAGGAAGGAAATATGTTTAAGCGAATTTCATTTTTAGTTTTGTCAAAATGACAATGCATTACAACTTAAATTGTGTTCTAGATGTAACACTGGTTACATATTGTGTTCTGTAAATGCACTTTATCTTGGTGGTGATTTATTTTATATACTACTATAATAATCACATTCTGATTTATGTTTATAAACAGTACCATGTTTGATTATATGTCCATTATATCGTACTGTTAGTGTTACTTTTATAGAAAATATCGATTAAAGTATGGCGTTCGTGTAATTTTAAAGATACTAAACATTTGTTTCAAATCACGTTTATTGTAAAACAAATCCATTGTATTAATATGTGATTTAAGGACTTTGCACGGACAACTGCTCAAACGAAAAGTCAGTACAGTCAGTCATGAGCATAATCTAATATTTTAAAAATATCAAATGAAAGTTATATATGTCTAGTATACATAAAACAATATTAAAACGTTTTCAAACGTTTTGCAACTAAGGGCGAAAAAAATTCAGCTCATATCGGTGAGGAAATTAAAATATACCACTCGATGCTGCTGTTTTGTAAAGACTAAATGCAAGGCACGTTCCGCAGACGAGCCGTAAAGGAACGGGGTTGCGACTCCCAGATATTAACTATCTGCATATATTGCATCATGTTCACCATAGAATGTGTAATGAGCCACTGTTAT
This sequence comes from Dreissena polymorpha, assembly GCF_020536995.1. Lineage (NCBI taxonomy): Eukaryota > Metazoa > Mollusca > Bivalvia > Myida > Dreissenidae > Dreissena > Dreissena polymorpha. Next base: position 1,736,500 of record NC_068361.1, on the reverse strand, counting down.
CTGATGCGCAACCTGGTATCAGCAATAAATGACGTCAGAATAAAAAAATGCAGCCCATGAAGACAAGATTGCCACCTCCCATTTTCACCTTTGATAAAGCATGCATGTAATGTGCAGAAACCGCGTCTATCTTAATTATCAGTGCCACGCATGTGATCTTGTTTACGAGCTTGTTTTCTCCTCGTCATAGAGTTTGAACACTGCTTTACGTGAGGTCGCGATTAAGGTGGTTCCAGCACATGTGCATGTCAGGAGACCAATGTATAACTATGTTAACTTATTATGTATTTATCAAATTCCTTATCAAATGCATGCAGTGTGTGCACACTACACTAGTTTTCTGCCTATATATATATGCAAACATGCATATTGGTCAATTGTCAACAACCACATTTCTCGATTGACGTCTTTGATATCTCGTGTCATATAGACATGGACCCGTCAGCTATGCCAAATGGACTCGGATGGTGACGGATTGGCAAATGGCGCGGAGGTGGGTGACCCCGATTGCGTCTGGTCGGCCGGACAGGTCAATCCAGTCAAGTCAAATCCCTCCCACCCAGGTACGAACAAATGTGCCATTTGCCTTTCGTGTGTATGATAAATGATGTCAATGATCGTATTAGATAATAATCTACGTTGATTTCCTGATTAACCTGAATGTTAATGGCCTACCAGTAGATGTCTTCATTTTACGATAAAATGTGTATGTGCTTTACATTTGATACAGGTATAATTATTATTTTATTGTTTTTTTAAGTTGTTATAATTCGACCGCGATAAATTTGCCGGCCTAAAATAGTAAAAGTAAATAAACAAACACTTACAGTTACTGTAAAGAAAATCAATATAATTTTACTTTTAAAAACCTCGTAGAAACCGGGAAAATAGCTATGTTGGTTACAAGGAGTGCGTTATGTTGGTTACAAGGAGTGCGTTACATCCGAAAATGTTTGTTTTTTCATCTTAAAATAGTCATGTTGAATTATAAATCATTTTTTATATTTGTGTGTTCAGTTTTTTTAATGCGCACTTTTCTGACATGTTTATCAAATACATATATGTATATCATGATTTATTTCCAAAAACACAAAACTTTTCATCGTTTGCGTCTGTGTCGTTTTTTTTTGAATTCCATTTTATCATAATAATAACAAGTAACGTTATTATTTACAAATGTTAAATTAAACTAATATGTATAACATAAGATAGAACTATCCCCCAATATGTTTACTGGATACAGTAATTAATGCTGTGTGACCGCATTAAATGAACAGTTCACGCGGCATGAATGTACCCGTCTTTTTAACTGTTCCTTCAAAAAGCCTACTTCACAAAAAAGAGCCATGCAGCCTTGACCTTTAAGCGAGCAATATTGTTTTGAATTAGACACGCCGTCTTGACATGATGTTTATATGTGACGTTTTTTTGTGATCCCACAATGAATGACACACTTATGTGATGGACAAACACATGTAATTGGACAATGTTTGTTAGTCCGGTAACTTTATTATTTACAAATTTAAAATAAAAAAAAATATATATATAACAATAACTAGAAATATCCCTCATATTTTTACTGGACGGAGCAATTAATGCTGTGTGACCGCATTAAATGAACAGATCACGCGGCACGAACGTACCCGTCTTTTAAACTGTTACTACAAAAAGCCTACTTCACACAAAAGAGCCATGCAGCCTTGACCTTTAAGCGAGCAATGTTGTTTTGAATTAGACACGCCGTCTTGACATGATGATTATATGTGACGATTTTTGTGTGATCCCACAATGCATGACAAACTTATGAGATGGACAAACACGTGTAATTGGACAATCTCCACGAAGAGTTGTCGTTCCTTGCTCTCACATACAATCTCTGCCACCACAAGAAAATCCTACCAGATATGGTAGGATTTTATTGTTTTTGTTTAGGTATTATATTATGAAAAGTTGTTTCATTTTCTTTTATATTTTGAAAATAGTGTTCACGATAGGTTCATGATAAAAAAATAATTACCTTATTCGAACAAAGGAAAAATAACAACGGTGAAATTATTGTACCACGTGGCTCGTTTATCATCACGTGGTTGGTAACGAAGGCAGGGATTTGATCCAGCTATGCTGATTCTAGTCAAATCTCTGTGCGGAGGTTGGTACTTGGACAATCATTCTATACATAGATGGTGACGTCACTACGTTATTGTCAGTAAGACCGGTGTGACACAATGCTTGGACAATAGTTAAGCGCTGGACTACAACATATCAATTGCTTTAATAAGTTTTTAAAAACCGTGTATCAAAAAAGTCAACAAAAATAACGAGTATAAAAACTATTTTTAAGCACTCTCGCATTGTTTGAACGTCTACGTTATACAAAGCGTTTTGTTTGTTCCGGTAAGTTCATTTTAAGGACATGCAAAGTATCACTTACAGTATTTTACTACTCAAGTAAAAAATACAACCGCAGCTGCAATAGTTCCGCTCTAAATTGAAAACGATACAAATTACATCCAACGATCGATATCATCCTAAAACACGTTGTCATCTTACATCAGCTGCATGGTATAAACAACTTCATGGCATATATATATAATCGTCTGGTTTGAGAAAACTGGGCATAATGCTTGTGCGTAAAGTGTCGTCTCAGATTAGCCTGTAGCACAGGCTAATCAGGGACGACACTTTCCGCTTTTATGACTTTTTTCTTTAAAATAAAGCCTCTTCTTAGCAAAAATCCAATTTAGGCGGAAGTGTCGTCCCTGATTAGCCTTTGTGGACTTCACAGGCTAATCTGGAACGACACTTTACGCACATGCATTATGCCCAGCACATGCATTATGCCCAGTTTTCTCAGAACACGACTCATATGTTCGTCTGGTTTGAAGCATCCTTTATAGTTGCAGACAGAAACATTTATTACAACTCTGTAATTTAACATAAATAATTTACAAATAATGTTGACATTTCTTGTAATTGCATGGACGTATTCGTATCGTAATTGTTTGTTTGAGCCAATTAAGCCAAGAGGCACTTGTACACATGGATTTATAATATGCCTGCCAGCCAGCAAACGTGGGCAATGTGGTTCTCGAAAACTGATATAAACTACCTACAAGAGAATGAACAAATATTAATTAAAAAAACGACAAAACAAGAGAGTCAGATTTATTCCTTCAGCGTGACTTATTACAAAGCTGGCATGGTTTTGTGCTCCGTGGCTCATATTTGATTAAAATATACAAGATAAGTATTGATGCAAAGCATCAAAGGGCGTCGGGAATTTCAGTGTAAAAGGCACTCAATGAAGTTACATGGAACGATTTTTTTTTCTACTGTAAATATTAATAAATTGACCGATTATATTAAACAAATTAGAAAAAGATACTTGTAAAACCATTATCTATAACTTTGTGTTATAACCCCCAAATAACCATTATTTATGATGTTGTGTTATAACTCCCAAATAACCATTATCTATGATTTTGTGTTGTAACCCCCAACTATTTCATAGTTCATTTTATTTACATTGGTTTCCTTTTTTTACTGGCATCCGTGTGGAGTTTTCATTAATGGAACAGAACTGTGTAGGTTTATAAAAAATCTGCTTCATCTTGTAAGCGTAATTTCATATTTTTCTCAACTTCAAGGGGAGATGATTCTGAACTTATGCTTACGTTGCTCATTTACGATAGGGGTTGAGTACTCATTGATATGAAGACACTGTAAACGTTTGAAAAAAATTGAATGAAAACTGTAAATTGCATAAAGAAGCTGCATTTCAAAATACTTTGAAATTCAGTAATAGATTATAATAGATTTATTGCTCCGATATTCATCATTTTAATAGGGTTCGAGTAATACTGATATAAAACACTTAGCAAGTTTGGAAAGATTCAGACGAAAGTTGTAAAATCTTTTAAACAAGTTTAAATTGTTTATTTTGTCAAATTTAATAGAAAAAAATTCTGGACTTATTGTCCCGATGTTTCTCATTTTAAATGAGGTAAAAATGCGCATTGATATGAAGGCACTGTAAGTTTGGAAAGAATCTGATAAAAAATGTTGACGTAATCCCCTAACCAAGCAGTTTTTCACTTTGATTTTTAAATTCAAAGAGACATAATTCTGGACTTATGGTCCAATATTGCTCATTTAGAGTTTGGGTTGGGTCCTCATTGATAAAAAGACATGTGCAAGTTTGGGAACAATCGGATGAAAATTTTGGACTTCGAACAACGATTTCAAAATTTCTCAAATTCTAAGGAAGATAACTATGGACGTAATGGTCGGATAATGCTCAAGGGCCCATACCACCTGGATAGTAATACGTGTCGCGCTTCGCGCTCTATATTTGGTTCTTAAAAAAAACTCCGAGGAGTGCTTGACTCTAGGGAAACGGGTTGCTGGGACACAGCTCCTCCTTGATAAGCGTCTTCTTCCTTTATCGCAACTCATTGTTAAAATCAATAATACGTGTCGCCTTTCGCGCTCTACATGTGGTAGGGATAGTACTTAGGGCCTATGATAGACAACCATAAAAATACATGGATAATAGATGTGTTGTTTGCATGTATTTGTTAATATAAAAACACTTGTATTTTTTTTATAAGATATTAAAGTGATGTAAGAAATTTTAATTAACGTTGTCACCACGCGGCATCCATTAATTTTAATAATAATGTCCAATTGTATTAAAATTGATTTTAAAATGTCTACATAAAGTAAAGCCTTATTATATTAATCACCCTGACTGAAAAAAATGTCAGCCGCCGAACTGTTCCGTTCTTGCCGGAACCTGGAATGAACCGGGGGCCTTTAGATGATTGTTGCGTAAACAACTTCCGTCTAACGCTCTCCCAACTGAGCTATTCCGGCTGACATTCACTTATGTACTGCTATTTGGTGAAGTTGTGTATAGCGATCGTTATTATATGTCTATTAAGAAACTAATACATTGTACGTTTTCGTACCACTACGCCTTCCAATAAACTTGCTTGCGCGATAGGTCGTCAAATATCGTACTTCATTTATTCTCCACTAAATAAGCAAATAAGAAAAACCACAAAATAAATATATTTTGATTATGTTTTGTTTTTATACAAAACCAGAAAGTTTCGTGGATTTGCCCAGTCCTGGGATCATTCCCCTGTGATCAGTTGTAGATCAGTTATTAATTAAAACAATTATCGTTGCATTATTGGCAATAAATGTTGTAATAAATGTAATAGGCACAAATGCAGTACTTATTTACACTAATTTACACAAAAAATCACCACTATGCAAGATATTCTTACAACAAAAAAATATACATCGATCTGTAAAATAACTTCTCCTCCCATAAGCGAAAGGAAAATGCATTACATACTAGTCGCCGATCTCCAGAGCGACGCCAATAAAGACATTTCACATAAATTTCCAAAATCAGTACGCGATTCGATTTATTTACTATTTGCTAGCAAAACTGTGTAATGAAGAGAAAGAAAACTCTTCCAAATTTATAAATAAGATAAATTATGTTGTTGTTTTTTTTAAAGATTTTGTTGTGTTTGCTTTAGTGTCAATATTATCAGGTGAAATATAACGCACTGTGAAGCATACAAATGGATCAACGAACTCAAAGTATAGATGCAACTTGGCTTATTTGAAATCATAGACGGCCATACAACTGTCTGATGGCTGATTTATATTTTAATAATACTTCGGCAGTTGATTGATAACACAGTGTATCATTTGAATTATAGAAATCTGTAATACATTTCAAGGACACTGGGGCGTTGGTTAATTGTGTAGTATGTCTACATACGTGTGTTTATAAATAATATTGAAATGTTAGGTATACTGAAATAGAGCCATTGTTAAACAAATTTGATGTTGTCTCTTTCTTCCACAAAAATTACTGCAAACACTATAGAATAGTTTGGATAAATATGTCAGGTATGTGATGTAATATTTAATTTTCTCAACCGATATCTTTCCAGGAATATGTGAACCGATTGAGTCCAGTCATTGTCAACATTTGAACAAACATTTTACGCAGGATGTCCTGAGCTGTCAGAAACGCAAGGACTGCCAGGCGATGAAAGAAAAAGGTAGGGACCATGGCTTACATGAACCTGACCTTCAGTCATTTGAGCCGGAGACCATGGCTAACATGGACATTAGCTTAAGTCATTTGAGCCGGGACCATGGCTTAAATGGACCTTAGATTTAGTCATTTGAGCCGGAGACCATTGCTTACATAGACCTTAGCTTAAGTCATTTGCGCCGGAGACCATGGCTTACATGGACCTTAGCTTCAGTCATTTGAGTCGGGACCATTGCTAACATGGACCTTAGCTTCAGTCATTTGAGTCGGGACCATTGCTAACATGGACATTAGCTGCAGTCATTTGAGCCGGAGACCATCGCTTACATGGACCATAGCTTCAGTCATTTGTGCCGTGCTCTTGAGAAACGGGCTTAATACATAATTAGGGACGATATTTTTTCGCCTAGACTAGATTTTTTGTTTAAAAGAGTATTCAATTCAATGAAAAATTCCATAAAGCGGGAAGTGTCATCACTTATTAGTCTGTGCGATTTTCACAGGCTAATCTGGGACGACACTTAATGTACATACATTAAGCCACGTTTTCTCAGAGAGAGAGAAAGACTCATTTTATTTTAGTTTAGCTTGGACCTATCTATTTTAGCTCGATTGCATCGAAAGCCCAAGGCTTATTGAAACGCACTCGAGTCCGTTTCGTGGGCTTAGAACCAGTACTTGGTGTCTTTGGGGGAGATCTAAAGAACGCTCCGACAGTGGGGATCGAAACCGTGATCTCCCGGTCGCTAGGCGGACATCATAACCATTTCACCACGGCGAACTTATTTTATTTTGTATTGTATTGTACATGAAATCAAACACTTGTCTTGCATAAGTGGCAAACGAATGTTAACAAAAGTGCTTATCCTGATAAAGTGTCTGGCCATTCAGCATTCCTATTTTACATCCGCATCATTCCGACACTTTCAGCTTGCATGACACAGGGCCGTCAGTAAGCTTTAGCCCTACCACATATTGGTATTTGGGAATTGTTTATAACAATTAATGTCAATAACCATTTAGTTCGTTAAGTTTTATTTTAAAGTATTCTTCGTATACCCCAACAGAGCGTGTAAGAAAAATGGATTTATTGCGGTTTTATTTCGTATTAAGCAATTACAATACATGATATAAAGATGTACGACCAGGAGTATACTTATTTAAAAGCTATTTGTATAAGCCCACTTGCATAGAATGTTTTGTATTTTAAGAAACGCTTCGGACCGTTTCACGTAAAAGAACCACGTGCACTTCTTTGTATTTGGAAAGCTCGTAAACAAACTTCAAAATCTTTCATAATTGGATCGAACTATAGACCTCTCTGTCACACAAAGCGCACCTTATCATATACACAACTGCGACCCGAACGATTATTTATTTGCAGATATCGCAAAACAAGAAATACGCATGCCGGGAGTTAGTCTCCCAGCCCAGGAGACTACGTACTTGTGCATGCTGGTTGAACTTCCGGTCAACGGTACCTTCCACGTTGTGGCCTCTGCGCCCATCCTTGACTCGGCCCTTGTCCATCACATGATCCTGTGGGGTTGTTACTATCCAGGTTAGTAGGATAGCCCGTACCTGAATTGAACATTGGTATTTAATGAATATGGGTCGCGCTCTGGGAACATCGGGCATGATGCATGTGCGTGGAGTGGCGTCCCAGATTCGCCTATGCAATCCGCACAGGCCAATCAGGGACGCCACTCCGCCTAGACTGTTGTTTTGAAGACACTTTCTTTAAAAGAAACATTCCACACACGCGGAAATCGGACTGTACAGATTTATCTCTGACAACACCTTACGCACATGAATAAGCCCGGTTTTTCAAGAACGCGGCTAAATTATGCATATAATGGAATACACTGTTCAACTTATTAATATAGCTTCAAAAACAAAATTAAGTGATTTTATATTATAATATTATCGATCTCATATTGCACTTTACCAGTTAATACACTATTTGCGAAAACTTTTTCAGTCGGACCATTCGTGATCAATGTAAAATGTTTCTCTGTACGTAATTTCGTCCCATGGGTGTACTGTGTCGAAGTTTTTCAGAAACCGCGTAAGTCTATTTTGAGCGATATGTCGTTGCATTTGAACGTTGGCTTCATGACACATTCGGGAAACATCCTTGATGTGATATCCAATAAGAATACACAGTTATGTTCGTTGAGAAAATCCGGATGATAATTGATGAAATCAAAACTGCGTCTAGTTGAGACATGAACCTCGTGAACATATCGTGTATTTTAAACTGCCCAGAACATACATTGCCCATAATATCATGCATCCGGGAAAATATTTTCTGAAATACGCGTATTTATAATCAATTCACAAATCGCACGTATGATGATATCTGGTAAAACATATCTGCAATTTTCCTGAGTGACACACATTTTCGTCTCCTGAAAAATGACAAAATATGGCTAACGGGGTTTTTAAAAAACATCGACTGCTATTAACCCATTTATGCCCAGTGGACTCTCCCATCCTTCTAAATGTGATCAATTGATTTCCAAAATTAGGGATGTCTAGTATATGTATTTCTATATTAAGACTATTTCTTACAGAAATTCATTTGAGCAAACAACGCAGACCCATGCGGCGTCTCATCTGGGCCTACGCTGTTTGCCAAGGCCTTTTTCCTAGACGCTAGGCATAAATGGGTTAAGACACAAGAAAGAAAGAAAAATCGCAATAAAGAACACCGATGCATTAATGAAATGTCGTTATGATACGCTAACATGTCTAAGCAAACCGTTTCGCTACTGAAACAAGAAATATTTCAGTAGATTGTATTAAACAAAATGCTATAAACATTAAACATTATATTTGTGCTTAAACATTTTTATTTCAGTTGACGAAAACGTAACAGAGAAGATAGGTAATCGATTCCCGTATTTTGTTTCTTCCCTCATCACATGAATTTATGAAATATATGCTCTTTACATTTCTAAAACAAAAACACACATGACTAGATCACAGTTTATTTGTAACAGAATTGCATGTCCTTTGCTCTGAAAAGCCAATTTGCGGAAAAAGAAAACAACTTGCCATTGGAACTACTTAATTGGTAATATGAAACGTTGTCGCATTTTAATCAAAAGAAAACAGTTCATTTACTGGTACAAGTTGTAAAAACAAGCAATTAAAATCCTCACGGTCCGGAATAGAATGACATCATACAGGACAAATTTTGCTTATGTCCGTTTGTTTGCATCAATAGAAACCATTTTGTAAATATAACTTTCAAGTAATGAAGAAAACAAACAGCGACCGACACTTTTAGAGGAAAGTTAGTTTTTTGTTTGTGCATCTTTCAACAGGGGAGCCGTACGCCTGTGGAATGACCCCATGTTCACATTGCCAGCAGCCGCTTGTTACGTGGACCTATGGACTCGAGACGGACTGCCATGCACAAGATGCCGGTCTAAGGATTGGACAATATGGTGCTGTACTTGCGGCATTGCAGGTACCGTGTGTGGTGCTGTACTTGCGGCATTGCAGGTACCGTGTGTGCTGTACTTGCGGCATTGCAGGTACCGTGTGTGCCGTACTTGCAGCATTGCAGGTATCGTGTGTGTTGTACTTGCGGCATAACAGATACCGTGTGTGGTGCTGTACTTGCGGCATTGCAGGTACCGTGTGTGCTGTACTTGCGGCATTGCAGGTACCGTGTGTGCTGTACTTGCGGCATTGCATGTACCGTGTGCGCTGTACTTGCGGCATTGCAGGTACCGTGTGTGCTGTACTTGCGGCAGTGCAGGTACCGTGTGTGCTGTACTTGCGGCATTGCAGGTACCGTGTGTGCTGTACTTGCGGCATTGCATGTACCGTGTGTGTTGTACTTGCGGCATTGCAGGTACCGTGTGTGATGCTGTACTTGCGGCATTGCAGGAACCGTGTGTTCTGTACTTGCGGCATTGCAGATAACGTGTGTGCTGTACTTGCAGCATTGCATGTACCGTGTGTGCTGTACTTGCGGCATTGCAGGTACCGTGTGTGCTGTACTTGCGGTATTGCAGGTACCGAGTGTGTTGTACTTGCGGCAGTGCAGGTACCGCGTGTGCTGTACCTGAGGCATTGCAGGCACCGTGTGTGCTGTACTTGCGGCATTGCAGGTATCGTGTGAGCTGTACTTGCGGCATTGCAGGTATCGTGTGAGCTGTACTTGCGGCATTGCAGGTACCGTGTGTGCCGTACTTGCGTGATTGCAGGTACCGTGTGTGATGCTGTACTTGCGTCATTGCCGGTACCGTGTGTGCTGTACTTGCAGCATTGCAGGTATCGTGTGTGTTGTACTTGCGGCATTACAGATACCGTGTGTGGTGCTGTACTAACAGCATTGCAGGTACCGTGTGTGTTGTACTTGCGGCATTGCAGGTACCGTGTGTGGTGCTGTTCTTGCGGTATTGCCGGTACCGTGTGTGCTGTACTTGTTTGTATGTGTCTTATTCAGAGAAAACTGGTCAAAATGCATGTGCGTAAAGTGTCGTCCCAGATTAGCCTGTGCAGTCCGCAAAGGCTAATCAGGGACGGCACTATTCGCTTTAATGCTATTTTTCATTTAAAGGAAGTCCCTTTTTACCGAAAATCTAGTTTAAGCGGAAAGTGTCGTCCCTGATTAGCCTGTGCGGACTGCACAGGCTAATCTGGGAGGACACTTTACGCACATGTATTTTGTCCTGTTTTCTCAGAACAAGACATATATGGTTTGTGAAGCATATTGTAGAGATGTTGTATTAATGAAAGTGCACACTCCATTTTATCCCATTATATGAAATTAATGTCGGGTTAAATCCATTCGAATTGTAAACATGAGTACATACATGTATTATACAAATTAACAATGGCCATGGTATATGAAAGGTTCGGCGTATTTCACATTTTAAACAAGCAACTTTTTTCAGTGTGAAAACAAATATTTGCGGGTTTAAAGTTGTGAAAATGCTTAAATTTTGTCAAAGCCTACGATAAGGCAACAATTCCAACATTCATTCTGGTCGACTACTTAAATGCCCACTGCGTTAGTATATGAAGTCGCTTTTCTGCCGATATTCAGTGACTTAAACAAACGAACAAAACGTTCAGGGCATTGAGTTAGAAAGAGTTTAATACTCTGAGATAAAACATTCCTACCTAAATGCATACCATTTTGTTAAATATACGTCAAGTAAACACATGTAGTAGAAAATCAAGTTAAGAAAAATACTTGACGAAAATAACAACTCAACAAAATCGACGTCATGATTAAATTAAGCATGCTTGTCAATAGGAAAAATCCAATTGGCTATGGTTTAAATGTTCGGAAAATTCCCTGTTTAAGAAAAGTGAAATAAATTGGCTGTCAGCAATATTCCTGTTACTTCATAAAGAAAGATTATTACCGTCAGAACGTGCATTTTCCTTCTTTCAGGTCCATTATCATAACCCTAATTTGCTGTCGGGCAAGACAGATACTTCGGGCATTACCATTTATTACACTCCACATCTCCGTCAGTTTGACGCATCCACGTTCATGGTCGGTCAGCAATACCTCCACATACCGCCCCGCAGCAAGAACGTCCGGTACAACCACACGTGTCCCGGGATGTGCACCGCCGAGATGTTCAAGCAGCCCGTGTACATAACTAGGGCGGCAAATCATATGCACTACTTGGGTAAGTATACATGAGCCTTGCCCTGGGGCTTAATGCATGTCCGAATAATGCCCTCCCGGATTAGCCTGTGCAGTCCGCACATGCTAATTAGGGGCGACACTTTTCGCTTTTATGATATTTTTTGGATTAAAGAAAATCTCTTTTTTACGAAAATCCAGTTAAGGCGGAAAGTGTCGTACCTAATTAGCCAGTGCTTAATACGCAGGCTAGTCGGGGACGACAATTTTCGCACACGAATTAAACCACATTTTCTCAAAATGAGGCTCATTTGCATTTTTTTTCTGAGCTGTACGTATGGCCTACTCAATAATTGACTGAAGAATACAGAAAATCACGATTCGTCTACAATTTGATTTGTTATGCCAACAGTTCTTTTTACTTGTGGTCAAACTTAAAGTTCCTTTTCAGGAGTTGCCCAAACGATAACAGTCATTCGAAACGGCCGAAAAGTATTCGACCTCACCAAAGATGACAAATTTGACTATGACAGGCCTGTGTTTTACCAGTAAGTCACTTAGTTTGCTTGAATACAATTAAACATGGGTTTCCTTCTGTGTCAATAAGTACACTTGTACAACTTCAAAAACTGAACTATGCGTTTCATGTAAATTGAATTTTCCAACATTGTCGAGTATCGCTTCAAAAGGGCAATGCGTTGACACTTTGCGTTCATAAGCAAATCAACGCCGCATTTGACCTAGAACGTATTGCAAAAGAATGTTACGAATACCTTGCAAAAGTACTACCTAACATATGTTTGTCCTACAAAGTCCTGAAATGTTCCTTCTTATTATTAGAGATTTTAATGTCTTTATAAATTGGTTTTTTTTTTCAAACTGAATTAACGACACGTCTTTGCTACCATACCAGCAGAGTTTACTGAGTTAAAACTGTATTCCATTTTCTTGCAGCTTTGACCCTCCGATCAAGGTGATGCCGGGTGACGAAATCGTCACTGAATGCGTTTACAACTCTCAACGTAACACCAGTACGTATTTCGGGGCCGGAACTTACGACGAAATGTGCTACGGTTTCTTGACGTACTACCCACGTCAGGACTTCGAACCAACGCTTTGTGTGGCGTGGAAAAGCGTCCAGAGATGCATCAGAAAGTTGGAGGCGTTCAACGGCATGTACGGTGAGTGCAACTGGAAGCAGTTTGTTAAACATTTGCCGCAAAATGTTTCTAAGGTACTTGCTTATGACACGTGCGGCCAATTCCAGCAAGAAGGGGTATGTAGTTGGAAGTGTAGTTTAATGTCACGTGACTTACTCTCTCATGTTTGCCTTCAAGGGGATATGGGAGAGTTATTGATTGATTTTGCAAAAATGACTCCTTATGTGAAAGTGCTTACAACGTGTGCCAAACATAATGCTAGAAATTCCTCATCATTCATTGTATGTACCGGTTTACATTTATGGCTGACGCTATGTATATATGTGATGCATTTGTCGGTTTTCTTTTAGGTACATGATTTCAAATATCTTTGTGCATTCATCTTTTCCAATGTACAAGAAATGTGGTGTGTGTGTGTGTGATGTGTGTGTTTTCATTTTTAGATTAACATGTTAAACATTTCAACAATACATGTTAAGGATGTTTTGTTATTGATACAATAATGCAATTGTGTATTTTATATAAACACACCTATACCTTTGTATTTAATATTCATTTCTTCAATGAAGAATTTGTGCCATGCGTAGCTATTCATCGTGTATGTTCATGCGTGCATAGACTTTTTCATTTCACGTTTTTCACATTGTTATGAAGTATTTGCAAGTGGTATATGATACGTGATTTTCTTCAATTATTTAGGTTGTTTGGTAAGCATGTCGTTTGTACCGTATAAACATTTGTAAAACTACGTCTTGGTATAAATTTGAATGCGTTAAAATGAAAGTCTCGCGGTTGCAGTTGTAGGCACATATAACTGGACACTCCATATACAGACATACATGTCGTTCGGACGTTATTGAATGTGTCTGTGGTGACTCAATCGCGTGAAGGGAATGGAAGGAGTGGGGGTAAAGCTTTATATGGTTTATTTTGGCAATTTTGGGTTTTCTTATGCTTGTGTGATTGTATATTATTCTGTATAATATAAGCTGTCAAACAGTAATTGTACACTGAGGCATCTGTGTAAATATGTATATCCGATGCCAGATATATGATGCTGAATCATTTTAATATCACAAACGTTTTGACGGGAAGTTCATCATATGCGATCAATACCTAAAGCGAATGTAATCTAGAGAACTCACATACAAGGATTCATGTATGCGAGTCTTATAAGACTGTACAGAGACAATCATTATACAAAACGGCCAGTAAACGTTGTATTTCAAACGGTATTATGTGTTTATTTTTTCTCTTTACCAAAATTAGACCAGCAACTAGTACTGTTATTTACGAATATTTCGTATGTAAGACATGATGATGATGATGATGATGATGATGATGATCACATAATAATATTGATTCATTTATGCGAGAATTATAAGATTGTGAATAGACAATCAGTATACCAAACGGCGATCAGGAATAAACTTTGTATTTAAAACTTTATTATGTGTTTGTTTTCTTCTCTTTACCAAAATTAGACCAGCAACTAGTACTATTATTTACGAATATTTCATATGTAAGACATACGATATATATGTCTACTTATTATCAAGCTTAAAAAGGGAAAGATAAAGAAGATGGTGAAAAGGGAAAGGAAGAAGATGAAGAAACAGAAAAGAATGAAAAATGATGAGTATGAGTATGATGATGATCGTGATGATGATGATGATGATGATAATGATGATGATGATGATGATGATGAGGAGGAGGAGGAGGAGGAGGAGGAGGATTACGATCGCCATGGTCGTAGTTGGCAAACTGATATACACACATGTATTACATTACTTGAAAAACGTTCATATTTTCAGTATATTCGGTAATAAAATTTCGCGATGTGAAATCGAAAGTACATCACGAAAATAGGTGACACACTTCAATGTAATTATCCAGTTGTGATATTTTAATCAAAATTAACTTATAATTGTAAAAAAACGGTATTTTAAAACTTTTCTTTCTTTCGTCAATCTGGTTGACGGTCCCTTTAAGAAGTTATTAGCAGTGCTTCATTAATGAATTTTAGTCTGTCGATAATGCTAAACCCTGGTCATTGTGAACGTAGAATATATAATTAATTTAGCAAACCATATTAAGAAACGTAGCACTTTACCCTGACATGTTCGTATGCACAAATCCCATTAACTATTTGATTTCGACGACAATTAAATATTTCAAATAGTGGGTATGTTAGGTAGTTCGTCCTATATACATGTACATACGTATAGCTCATAATTCTTCTTGATAAAACATAATTCCATGTACAAAAAAATATATCTCAAGTCTGTCTTTAAAATTAAATTCAATCAGCCTTAAACATCGTAACACACACACATAATTGTTACCATCGGTATCAATGTGCGTGTTGTTTGTGGATAAATGCTCAAAATAAAAAGTTGATAAAAAACCTGTCATCAAACCAAAAGCCGATGTTTTTGAATAAACGATTCAATCTATCTTACGGAGGTTCCACAGCTAGTCGGGGTAGCACGATTGGTTGATTAGACACGAGATCTATCCAATCGGTACCCCTCGCTGATTATCATTTGTTTGACGGAAAGGGCCGAGAATGTGCAAATGGAGATCTATCTTGCCGAGTGTTCCGGAGTTAGTCAATGTATATTTTTTCCCATTGCAAAACCTTAACACATTTTCATGAACCGTTGACGTGTTTGAAACTTGAATTAATATCATTATTCTGCGAGCACACCATATCAAGTAAATTGTTTAAATTGTCCCATCAGTGATATATGTATTATCTGTTTGTGGTTATTTATGCTACAACATAGTTGACGGTGCTAATTTTACCTATTAAAGTACCGCCTGGACATACCGTAACCAGTTACAATTTCAAGCGACGCAAAGGGTCAATAGCTGGAAGTTATGTTATTGCAACTAGAATTTTTATGTAAAGGCCGTACGGTGAAAAATACAAAAATGTACAACCTTTCTAATTTTTTTAGTACGTCCACTACAACATTCCAACGCTAATATAACATGACGAATACTTTTCATTACCAACATATGCAATTTTGGAACATGGTTTATAATAACCGGTTCCGTGATTTAAAGTATTTGTACACCATATAAACGCACATTTGTATGTCTTCGAAAAGACATCTTATAATTGTTTGATGTATCATTTTGGATGCAAATCGTACAATGTATTTTTATGTCCCCCAACACCATAGTGGTGACATTTTTGCCCTGTCTGTTAATTTGTTTGTTTGTGTAAACTTTAAAATTTGCCATAATCTTTGCAATATTGAAGATGGCAACTTCATATTTGGCATGGATGTGTATCTTATGAAGCTGCACATTTTAAGTGTTGAAAGGTCAAGGTCATCCTTCAAGGTCAAAGGTCAAATATATGGGTCAAAATCGCTCATTTATTGTACACTTTTGCAATATTGAAGATAGCAACTTGATATTTGGCCTTCATGTGTATTTTATGGAGCTTCACATTTTTAGTGGTGAATGGTCAAGGTTATCCTTCAATGTTAAAGGTCAAATATATGGTGACATTGTGTTTCATAAACACATCGCTTGTTAAATTATGTATTAAGAAGCACGTTTTTTCTACACCTTAAAAGGTATGAATACGGATGCAAAGTCGGATCTTTACATGTGTGTTTATATTTAGTTGCTTTGAAGGACATCTTAAATTGATGTGTCTGTGCAAGTATGTGTTCGTATGTTCATTGTAAACGTTTTTAACATGTTTGTATTTAGATGCACATTTTGAATATATCTTTATATGTATGTGTAATGAAATACATTTTTATTGATTTATTTTTAATGGTATGTGTTTGGATGCACATTTTAACTTGTGTCGTTTTATGAATGTGTTATGGAACACGTATTTTAAACATGTATCTTTATATGAATGTATTCAGATGAACATATTGAAGTGTTTATATTTTGTGTGTTTTGGTGATGAATTTCTAGTATGTTGTTTATTCACTTTCTGGACGATCCACGTTTTCATTTAGAGGATACTAAACGATCGTGACAACTTGTGATGATTGTTTTTGAGACACTTAAGTGTGGCGTTGTTGATTCAGAATTTCCGTGTGGATTGTGTGCCCAAAATACATTGAAATGACAATTCCTGTTTTTGTTTACATGAATTGACAATGTTATTTGCCATTAAATTGCACGATAATGCTGCTCTGTTTGATATTTACATGCTTGTTGATTTATTAAATGTAGCAAGGTACGTATGTGAAATAGATGCTTTGTTTTAAATTTACAATCCGAGCACAGTTTATTTTAAAAGTGATTTCGATGACTGGATATCAAACAATGCTATGATATTCATGTTTGATCTGCATTAAATCGTGCTAATAAATGTAAATGTGCATCCGAATATGCATTTAAATTGCAAAAGGTTTACTGGTTTCTTTAGTAGTTGCCTTATTACAATAATATTAGATAGGTTCTATATTTATTTTACAATAATTAGGTGTACTAAATATAATAATATAATAAACATGCCATAAACTTAAATCAAAAGCGACATTTTCCCAACTAAATCTTGACTCGATAATGACCTCAAACTTTTTATTATGACTTCCAACTTTGAATCCCTCTTGTAGCACTTGTTGAATCATCTTTTTTTCTAAACGTCACCAAACGGGCATTCAGCGGTTACATTCTATTGAACGCTTTAGTTTGATAATTATAGCATTTTATTCATGAACTTAATATTAAATGACATGTATAAGCTCTTTTCTGGACGGCAATAGTAAGAATAATTGATAACTGAGTCTACTAATGAAAACTTCCCTCAGACAAAAGGTAAAATATTCTGATACAGAGCATTGCTGTTTCTTTTACAATTTATCTGATCTCGGACTTTTTATCAAACAAATTCACGCCGTAACGAAGACGCTCGTTGCGCCAGATTGCATGCAGCCTCTTGCGTGCATGCTTTCAGTTTTCCTATCACATGGCAATTCTTTTGAATTGTTTTGGTTCAACATTAAAACATGCGGGTGCATGATTTACAACACTGTTGTTGTTTTGCATGTTTCTGTATTGTTGTCACCATTTAATATTTACTATCTAAGCTACCACCAGCGTACGCATGAACATTGTCATATTCAAATAAATTGTATAATAATGAATCGCATACATAGTTATATCATACAGTTGTTTGTGTTTATTATAAGCAAAATAACCTGGATGTGGTCTATAGATATGTAGATTAAAGTACATATTGTAAGTAAGAATGTACTTACAGCATTTACTTTCCTATTTAACTCTACCTGGCATGACTTACATCCTTGAAAAGTTTTGATGAAATTGTATACTTAAACATTTGGCTTTCCAAGAGATAAAATATTATGTTATAAAGAATTTTGTGTTTATGCTTTCTGTCTGTTCCTATCACATTGCTATTGTTTTGAATACATTTTTGTTCAAAATTTAAACATGCGGGAGCATGATATATAGCACTATTGTTGTTTGCATGTTTTTGTATTGTTGGTACACAATTTAATATTTCATAAAGTTGTTAATGATAAACAAAATAACCTGGATGTGGTCTATACATATGTCGATCAAATGTGGTTGAAATGCATTCAATTTTAAACTTTACAGTTTAACATGAATATATCACACGTGTCCCCGTATATTGTATTTTGAAAATCTAAATTATAAACAGTGGTTACTATTGTTAATTAAACTAGACTACTTATTTAAAAAAATGATTTAAAATATAATACTAATTTAACTGCGATGTTATGACAATATGAACATATGTTTCAAATAAAACACGATATATAGTGTACCGGTAAGTGTTAATTCAGAATATACACATTGGTTTCTATAAATTGCCTGTTGCATTTTTTACATAATGTAGATACAGTTTAGATTGCATCAAATACAGTTTAACCAAAAGGGAAATGCGTGCCTGTAATAAATAAACATATGAAGACTTACAAATATGACTATGCATCTATAAGCATCTTATTTGCCATGTTTTCACAAGTAATCAACAGGAGTGCCGCAAATACACCGACATGTTTTTATTCCTTTAGATTTTCCATCTTTCTTTACACATGCATCCACCAACGGATATGAATAATCAATCACAAAGTAACAAAGATGCGTCTTAAGTGCCATCGTCGGATACCCACGGCTGCTGATTACGCTGACCGCAGATTTACTGTCCTGTCGTGTCTGCAGGTTCCGTGTTGCGAATTAATAAACGAGTGCTTAAAGTAATTGTTGATGATACTGAATATAAATTGTTTATATCATTACCATCGTGTTACCTGCAAAAACGTCATGTCACTGTATATGTTCGTATACAGGCATATATCTAAATGACTATCGTAATTTAGAATCTGTATATTGACAGTGCTATTTCATTTTAAAATGTATCGCATTTTTTGCTACCTTAGCATGGCCTTTACAAGAATCAAACCGAACACAAAATGGACAAATCAGTATCCAGTTGTTATAACCAACACATAAAATATATAAATTCGCATAAAAACGCAGTTTTCTTAGATGAAGAACATGTTCAATAACATCGAAGAAAGTGAAGAAAAACATGTAATCTTGATATTTAATGTAGTTATTATCTGTACGTTTGCAGTACATTTTCTTCGTTATCATTTATCTTAATAAACGTATCATATAAACGGACAACGCATTAAACCGTTTGGTAGCAATGGATATACTGTTGTAGTGAACAATTCAAACACAAGCCTCCTCATTATATAAATGTAGATGTAGCTGAACAATGCTTTGTGTTCTCATTGATTTCTATCGAACTTAATATTTTCCGCACACGTATAGAATGAACTCATTCTTGGCTTGTAATATCCTTCAATAAACCCCCTTTTCGCAGAGCATGGTTCAAATGTATTCTTGAGAAAAATTTGTTTCCTATAAATGATCCATATATACATAAAAATGTGTCTGGCTGCCTGCTTGATTTATGCATCTTATCTCAAAGTCTTTTAATCTTAATACGCATGGTTAATATAAAATAAAAATCTTAATTGGCTGTCATAGTTAATCAAATTATCCAATAAGATATACACCATATTAAGCCAAAACGATGCATTTCCAGTGGAATGGCAAACATGAAGAAATTGTGTTATGCTTTGTTCGTGATTTTTGTCAATTTCATATCGATTTGTTCAAATAAGACCTAGTTACTTCTTTCCGCTCTGTATGTATGTTCGTATTGACAGCGCAAAACGTATAATTATTTTACAAATGTAAAGCATTGTTTTTGCCATGTTTTCAAAGAAAAACAACACAAATGCCGCAACTAGACCGACATGTTTTTATTCCTTTAGTTGTTTTTATTCTATATACATACATCCACCCACTTGTCAATCACAAAGTAACAAAGATGCTTCTGAATTGCATGTTCAAGTAGACAGTCAGTCATTGCCTTGAATGTAACAGGACCGCCAAGACTTTATGGCCCGACAGAACACAACGCCATGACAAGTAAACTATCAATCTCTTGCACGACGGTTACATTACATTCACCTCTGTGTTGGGCTCAGAACGGACTATTTTTATGAAAGCGTCTCATTTATGTCATGATCATTCCAAGCGTTCATCATTGAGGTTACAGAATACTAAACAATCTCTTGCACGACGGTTACATTGCATTCACTGCATTAACGAAAACCATCTCATACCATGATATCTTATATCAGTCTGAATTCATTATAATAAAAATTGATATGTTTTTTTATGTTAAGAAACCAACATACATACACACGTCGAAGCAATTGTAACGTCACTCAAAAATATGTTCAATTGTTGACATTTGTGAAGTGCGTGGAATGATTCCATCTGCGTAAATGGGAAATAAATTAGCTCCAAAGAGTTGCATTAAAACTCGCAAGTTTTTGCACGATTTATCGTACATTTAAAAGTCATATTTCTTAATTTAATGCATGCGATCTTAAATATCCAATCAAATATACGTTGAATGCGTTTGTTCGGTTTTATCTATTTTATAGACACAATGGAGGGCTAAGCCTTTCGCAGAGTTGTATGTGAGAGCAAGGGACGACAACTCTGCGTGGAGATTGGTAAACTATAAACAAGATTGATTTACACTTAATGTGTTGCTTACAGGGTTATTGTGTAAATTTGTTTGCACTGACAGATTCGCTGTCTTGTCGGCTTGTTCCGTGTTCCAAATCAATTAGCAAGCACATAAAGTCGTTGCTGATGTTACTGAATACACATCGTTTATATCAGAATTGATCATAACAGAACGTGTATTCATATAACTTGAACATTTCAAGTTCACCGTTATATACACAAAACTAACAATATATAAGCAATAAGCACATGCATTGTAATGCGAAAGTGACCAAAACAGTATATTATAACCATCGTGTCCTACACATATATAAACATAATATCACTGTATATGTTCGTTTACACGCACGTATCCAAATTACTATCGTAATCTAGAATATGTATATTGAAAGTGTTATTTCATTTTTAAAAGTATCGCATTTCGTGATACCTTAGCATGTCCGTTACAAGTATCCAACCGAACACCAAAAGACAAAGTTACATAGCTCGAATCAGTTCCGAAATCGCTGGATCAGCGCAGACTTGTGATGACTTACTAAAAGCTAATGTATGCGAAATCATAAATCTGTATCCTTTGATGGAGCTAATAGAAAGTTTCTTATCATCAATAAGATAGATGAGAAAATCTGGTATGCATCTTGCAGAGGGATTGAGGGGACCAATTTTCCCTCGAATACACCAATTAGAGAAGAGTTTCCAACGAGCATCATAGACTGCTCTGGTGGATTTTCTCCTTGCAGAAGCAACGAGGGTTGAGGCTCTGACAAAAAAGCGTTTCTTCTGCAGAGATTGCCTGACAACGGGCAGACATGTAAGTGGAAAATCGCTGGATCCACATGAAGTCTTCCTCTCTGAGACAGAAGATCTGATATGTGAGGAAGTTTCCTGGGATTATCGTACAGGAGACTGAGAAGATCGTTGAACCAAGATCTTCTGGGCCACGATGGGGCAATCAGGAGTATGCGACAGGAACTTACCCTGATTTTCTCCAATATTTGGTGAGTCAGAATGGGTGAGGGATAGGCGTAGGCGTCCAGTTGGTCCCAATCGAACGAAAGCGTATCTACTGCCCACACTGCTGGATCGTAAACTGGACTCACATACAGTGGAAGTCTGTGGTTGTGTCTGTTCGCAAATAGGTCGACCAGAGGATAATCAAACATGACAAAGATCTGATTGGTCACTTCTTGATGAAGTGTCCACTCCGATTGAAATAATTGGTGTTTGCTAGACAAACCATCCGCCAGGTCGTTGAGGCGACCTGGAATATATTTGGCCAGAAGATAAATGTTGAGCGTCGTGCAAAGAGCAAGTAATTCCTTGGTTTCCAGATACAGGGAGTGAGAATGTGTTCCCCCTTATGCCTAGATGTAAGTCACAACTGATGTGTTGTCTGTTGACACCATCACACAAGAGTCTCGAAGATGTGACTGAAAATGAGATACAGCTAGAAAGACTGCTCGCATTTCTAGATTGTTTATATGTAGTTGTGACTCCTGATGAGACCACAACCCTGAAGCTATCAGACTGAGTGGTTCCAGATGAGCACCCCACCCTTCCTTGCTCGCGTCCGTCATTAGATATAAAGATAGTTGCGGAGGAAGAAGGGGTACTTCTGCCAAGAGATTCTCCACGTCTAGCCACCATTGAAAATGAGGTACTAAATCCGGAAGAATTGGAATCTGCGATAACAGATTGTCCGAAAACCATTTACAACAAGCTGAGAGGTAATGCTGATGAGGACGAAGGAACAGACGTCCTAACTGCACAAAGTCTGCTACTGAGATCAGGATACCGTTGAGATAGAGGAATTCTTGAGCTGTTATATGAGATTGGGACAAAACCCATTTGACCTTCACCATAAGGTCTGATATACGTTGACGTGAGACTCTGACCCGGTTGATGTTGGTCAAGAAATTCATTCCCACGAAAGTGAAATCTTGAGAAGGAATGAGTTCTGATTTGTCTGCATTAAGAAAGAGCCCTAAATATAGGAGTCCCTTCCAAGAGAATTCTAGGTGGTGCATAAGCAATTGACGATCGAGCTGGTGTAAAGAAGACTGTACTGAAGAAGAAGAATACCGTGAACTTGGAGGTGTGCTCCATAAGCCATAAGCTTGGTAAACAGTAGTGGAGCCGTTGCTAACCCAAATGGCATCGCCCGGAACTGGAAGACCTGGCATCGAACGGCGCAGCGAAGGTACTTCCGGTAGTTGGGATGTATAAGAACATGGACGTACGCATCTTCCAGATCCAAAGACACCCACAGTGCAGGGGTTTGGTGGAATTCCGAAAAAAGGAAGGAGTTTCCATCTTGAAAGTTGGTTTGAGTAGATACATGTTGAAGACTTCTAAGTCTATTATTGGTCTCCAGGACCCATTTTTCTTTTCAACAAGAAAAAGACGACTGTAAAATCATGGAGAATAAGGGTCTAGAACCCTTTCTACCGCCTGTTTTTCCAAGAGACCGAGAATGGACTCTGGAATATGTGGATGCGGAGATATCAGCTCTATAGGGACGCGAGAAAGTGGAGGTCTGTTTTCGAATTGAAAAGCCAGGCATTTTGTAACAAGAGAATGAACCCAAGCGTCCGAAGTTATTCGAAGCCATCGATATGATCAACGTAGAAGTCTGGCCCCGACTGGTATTTCCGGCATCGGAGGAGATGGCGGTAGAAAGGTTTGGTCCCCAGGGCTGGTAAGAAGGAGGTCCGCTCCTGCCGGCAGGAGGTTTGGAATTCCTCTTATCCGGCTGAGGTTTGTTCTTTTCCCCAGACTTCTTAACAGAAGACTTCAGAGAAAAGTAAGGTCTGTTCAATGCAGATGGGTTATTTTGAACTGACCGAGGATTAGAGGAAGGCCTTTAAAAGAAAATGTTATTTCTCTAATCCCTCTTAACTGCTGGAACTGCCGGTGGTCTAGAAGTTGGACGCTTAAAGGCCCCTTGGCGTTTTCCAGAGTTGTTTCTAGCTAAAGAAGCATGAAGTTGATCATCTTTGTTCGCTTCGATTGCGTCTTGTATCCTTCCACCGAAAAGAAATCCTGATACAAGAGGTGCCGTTCTGAGAAAATTCATACCTGGTTCCAATAGAAAATCTTTAGGTCAAGATGAAAGGATAAGATCTCTACGAACCCTTAGCATCTCAGACATTGAATAAGCAGAATTATTTGAAAGGGACAATGTCGTTTGTGATAGATGAATTCATAAATCACGAAGTTCTTAAGGAACAGAGTACGACCAATCACAAACCAACTGTTAAATTGTCGCTTACACAAAGTCTATCTGGTTAGATAGACCTAAGGATCTGCGTTCTCTCTATTCTCAATGTTCTTACATGAAGTAAGGAATAGAAACAGGAGTTGAAGCACTAGGCATAGTAAGTAAAAACTTGTTGATGTCAGGATCCTGGACCGGTAGTTTGGAGAAATCCAAGCCGGAAGTTGGATCTGGTACAGGAGGCTTGTAGCTTTTACAACCTTCATGCTGTTCAGGATCAAATAGATCCTTAGGCACTTTACACAGGTCTCCTCGTTTAGGAATTGTTTTATTTGCAATTTCCAATGATAGAAACACATATAAAGCAGAAGAAACAAAAGGAATGTGTGAGTCAGAATGTGCACTCGCCTTAGTAACCCTGTTGGAATCAAAAGTACGAACTTATTGTTCAATGACCGATATAGTCGAATTTTAAGACTGCTCAACAGGTCGTGGGCAATAATCTTCACCCAGAGTCTGGAACTACAGTTCATAGATCTGATTTATAGATGCCAAATATTGATCATTATCAATATTAGATTCTGCATCTGAATCAGCATCACTCTCTTCAACACCAGTTGTGTGCATAGAATCTGCAGAAACAGAAGTGGGGATAATAGGAAGATAAACATGCACCCGATTGTGATAATTTGGCAAAGACGAATGATCATCCCCAAAATCAACACACTGATAATTTAAACCGGAAGTCGACGGCATATTATCAGTTTTGACAGGTACAAATTGTACAAAAAGAATATTGAACCCATAAAGTGTCCGGATTCGACGGAGAAGCAGCAGTGGGTACACGACTAGGTAACGTAGCAGATACCCGTGGTGCAGACAAAGTAGCCGTAGTGGTGAGATGAACACCATAACTCAAGGCCTGAGAATTAGTACTGCAACATGTGTTGATGTCAAACTGGAAACAAGAACTGGTACATTAGGTATGGAGACATTAGAATCCGAAAAAGGATAGTAATGTGAACGATAAGGATAGTCGGAACGACGATGCCTACGTTAAGCCTGTCTAAGACCTTTATCCCTGCGATGCCGGGAACTAGATCGGCTGCGATGGGAATGATGTTTCCTAGAGTAGCGTCTTCGTGAACATGGAGATGATCGGTAACGACGATTTCGATGCCGGGAATGAGGACTGCTCGATAAAGGAGAGCGTGTCCGACGTCTAATTCTATTGTAGGTACTCGTTGACGACGAAGAAGCATTCGACGAAGAAGAGGAAGAGGAGGAAGAACGACGTCTATATCTATTTCTGATCGTTGACCGCTGATCGGTCAACAACCGGTGCACGGTGACCGTTGATCGGTGACAGGTGACCGGACCGGTCCCCGGTGACCGTTAACCGTTGCCATGGATCGGTGACCGGTCAGCGGACCGGTCCACGGTGACCTGTGATGGGTGCCATGGACCGTTGACCGGTGACCGGACGTGCCCTGGACCGGTGACCGGTCTGGTACCCGATAACGCACCGGTCATATCATGACCAGTGTTGTCACCGGATACTAACTCAAGTATGGTGGCTGCCATATGGTCAGACATTGGTCGATGTCCCTGACCAATGCCATCAGGCAAAGACAGGCGTACGGGGGTCGCCATATTGTCTGATGTTGACCGACTGTTTAACTCAATAAACGCAGTACGGTCGCCATCCTGCCCGATACCCGGTGACTGATGCTACAATTTGTCATCAATGGTCTGTGAAGTCACCGGGTATTTATCGTCTGCCGGAGGTTTGTCTGTACGCCTACTGCTCAGGAAAGTTCGCCGACGAATCGCGTTTTGCCAAGTGTCATCATCCGATGAGCCGCAAACAGTACATTTGTTCTTAAATGTACAGTCTGTACATGCTAGGCACGTTATGTGGGAATCCCACGAGGCCTTAACATGTCGACACGAACCTCTCGTCTGCAAATTCATTTCTTATTTTCTGAAACAGAAGAAAAAGAAAAGAACCTACAAGAGAATAAGCAGTGTTTATAAAACAGATTTGATGAAAAAAACACAGTTAAAATAAATTATTTACACTGTACAAATCTTCTCAATAGCCTATTGACGAAGATCACGAAATGCACGTATGAGCACGTACGAAAAACCGAGCAAAGCTAAAAACAATTAAAGTTTCAACAATATTTTCATGAAATAACTTCTGAATGAACGATAAATAACAAATTTCATCCCTCAAAAAACCCGAAATACCACGTAGAAACTAAAGAAAATCCAATTATCAACCAGAGAACAAAAATGGCGTGCTACATGGCGGTTATCCAGAAAAAGAATATGAATTGTGGGTATTGATTGCCGGTGAGGTTGCATTGCACCATATTAACCTTATCTGGATTTATTGGGAAGGTAGCCGGCTCCCGGCTCCCGGCGCTTGAATAATTTCTGGATGAGATAACCCACCTTGAAAAGGTGTGGATAGAGATAGCAGGTAATGTATTGATGACATTAAAACAGGGTTAAATGAGTATATGTAAAGTGTCGTCCTTACTCAGGCTAATCTGGGCGACACTTTCCTCTTAAACAGGATTTTTTCTATGAAGAGAATAAAAAACAAGAGCACCGCACAACGGGATCCAACGCTCGGCTGTGGGTGTAGTTTTGAATAAATGAAAGCTTGTCAGATTTTTTTAGATGACACAGTGACCTTGACCTTTGACCTAGTGACCAAAAATGGGTGTGGCGTGTAGAACCCATCAAGGTGCATCTACATATAAAGTTTCAAAGTTGTAGGTGGAAGCACTTTGATTTTAGAGCCAATGTTAAGGTTTTAGTGCGACTGACTGCAGACGGCGGACGGCGAGCGGGCAATGACAAGACCTCGGGTTTTCTCCGAAAACAGCCGATCTAAAAATAATACCATGAAATCAAAAAGTATTGTCTCTCATTAGCCTTTACAAATTGCACAGGCCTATCTGGAACAACACTTAATGCTCATGCATTAAGCCCAGTTGTACCAGAATGATCCTAATTTTAACACAGCAGAGTAAAAATGAGCCCAGAGTAAGGACATCATATCCATGACATCTGTATTTGATTTGAAAACATATAACTATGCGCTCATAGGAGCTTACCTGTCCACTGATTTCTTTTAATTTCTAATTTAATAACAGGAAATAGTCAAATACCCATGAAATGCAATGACCTTGCTGTTGGAAATGAAGGTTAATGCATGGGATTAGTATCGTACCAAGTAAGTCTGCGTAGTCCGCAGTTTTTATTATTGGGGATGTCTTTTGTACATAGTTACTTAAACATTATAATAGTGCTTACAAACTGACGGACAGAATGAACAACAGAATTCCTACAAATATATTTCTTTACTTTCAACCCATTTCTCGTAGGTGGGGATGTCTATGGCATATAACTCTTTAATGTACCTTTACCTCTCCACCCATTTATTGTAGGTGAGAATGTCTTTGGCATATAATCCATTCATGCCCTCTCACCTGTTCACCCATTTCTTGTAGGTGAGGATGTCTTTGGCTTATAATGCGTTCATGCACCCTTACCTGTCCACCCATTTCTTGTAGGTGGGGATATCCTTGGCATAGAGCAGCTTGCTGGACGGAGAGTCCTTGCTCAGTCTGTGGTCACTCATTGATCACGAGTCCATGACATTTTGAGCAACAACCGACAAACACGAATCCACAATATTTGACTTGTAAATGTCAAAAATAAAGTTCGGGTTCTTTATCAAGTTCACCCAGAACCTCAATGGAAGGGTGAAATTGTGACACACAGGAATATAGATTAACCATAACATTTAATGTTGTAGTAATGTTATAATGCTATTAACAGAAGTCAATATAGCTGCACAAACCAGGCTTAATTCATGTGTGTCAAGTATAATCTAAAACAAGCTTGAGAAGTCTGCACCTTTCAGTTTTTACAGAGTTTTTCATTTAATGACGGTATCTTCTAATCGAAAATCCATTCTAAGCCGGAAGTGTTGTTGCTAGGAGGTCACTTTAAACACATGCATTTAGCCCAGTTTTCCCTAAATGCAGTTCAATGATGTATAGATGTGAAGACCAAAATGAATCCTTTAATAAAACTCCAGGATTCTCCACGACTGAGGAGGGGTGCATCTAAAGAAGTTGGCATATCTAGTGCATAGTATGAATCTTTTTCCCTAATAATTCAAATAATACTCAACGACCTTTTCACTCTGAATACAATGCCTTAAATTCACAACATAATTTTAAATTTCTGACTATGCTTGCATAAAATGTTTTGATCAAATTTCACCCTTTCCCTTGAGTAAACAAAACACTCAGGGTTGAAAGTACAGAATTGTCACAATACTGAAAGCAGAATTTCCAAAAACTGAAAATATAGTTTTCATTACCGTTAGGGAAGGATAGAAATTGTTGAAAACCATTCAACCAGTATTAATACTGAAATTTTTCACCCCTGTACAATTTACTTTTTTTCGCTCAGAAGCAAAGTGAACATGGCTATATGAAACCAGCACAACAGCCAGTAACTTGCAGTATGTTCAGGTTTTATGCTGATTGCTGCTCATCAATATTCAAAGCTTGGAGGTGAAGCCTTTAAAACGTGAATCTACTAAGAAAGGTCTTATAAATTACCATTTATTTTCTAAGGGACTACAAACCTATCAAAGGTCGTCTCTGAGTGTCAAAGGGTTAATACGGAAAACTTTCACCCTTTAACAATAAACAATGTGTACCGGCTTGATTTCCAAATCAATTTTCTGAATCCATTACCAGTATCATCACCATCATCACCATCATCACCATCATCACCATCATCACCATCAGCACCATCATCATCATCATCATCATCATCATCATCATCATCATCATCATCATCATCATCATCATCATCATCATCATCATCATCATCATCATCATCGTCATCATCATCATCATCATCATCATCATCATCATCATCATCATCATCATCATCATCATCATCATCATCACCATCATCATCATCATCAGCAGCAGCAGCAGCAGCTACATCATCATCATCATCATCGTCATTATCATCATCATCATTGCGCATCGACATCCTCATAATAACTAAAGTGTTAGCATGGTTTTAGTTAAGAATAACTGCCGCTCTTCTCGCGGCCATGGTTTTCAACGAACTTCACCATTTTGGAACTCAGCCGAGCTCTCATTAGAATAAATCTTCGGACTAAGTTATATGAAGGTTGGACTATAAATGTGGCTTCTATAGTGTGAACAAGGTTTAACTTTAGCCATATAAGCAAAATTGCCCCACCCCCTGGCGGCCATGTTTTTCAGCGGACCGGAACCATTTTCAAACTCAGTCTAGCTATCATAAAAACAAATGTTCTGACAAAGTTTCATGAAGATTGGAATATGAATGTGACTCACATTGAGTGTTAACAAGGTTTTACTATAGCCAAATAAGCAAAACTGCCCCTCCCCATAACGGCCATGTTTTTCAACAATCCGGAACCATTTAAGAAATCAGCAGAGATATCCTTGAAGATTGGACTAAAAATAAGTCTTCTAGCGTGTTAACAAGGTTTTACTATAGCCTCAGGTGAGCTACAAAACTTAAATTATTTTAAGCGTGAAAATAAATAAGACAAAATGAATTGTGCCTGGAAAAAATAGACTGCTAGTTTACCTTGGTAGCTGAGAGACGGGTGAGATAAATCTCAAACACCATCTTGCTGTCACACAAATTAGTTCTTCGAAAACTGGGCTCAATTCATGTGCATAAAGTGTCTTCCCAGATTAGCCTGGGCAGTGTGCACAGGCTTATCAGGGAAAAAACTTTCGGCCAAAACTGGATTTTCAGAAAGATGAGATTTTTTTTATGAAATAAACTCCATTAAGTCGGAAAGTGTCGTCCCTGATTAGCCTGTGTGGATTTCACAGGCTAATCTGGGATGACACTTTACGCCTAGAATGAGACTCAAATATAACACATGACGTTCACATTATCTGGTCATGGAAAACATTGAGTTTCTGAAAGGTTTTACTGAATGCAGCAATAACATAAAGTTGTCACTTCAATCAAACAAACAGTATATTGATTAAGTCAATTTACGATTGTCTTTCATATTATTATGATGCTTTTTTACAAAAAACAACAACAAATGGTTTTGACCAGAAATATACATCTACTACTTAACAGCTTTTTGGGGAAACCAAATTAACTACACTTAACATCTTTGAATAAAAAATGTGAATATAAAAACTGGAAAAAACAATTCTTAAACAAAACCAAGCCTGTCGACAAACCAGGTGATACGTTTTTTGTGCCAGAAATAAGCCCAGCCATGTCATCATGATCCCCACATGAAGTCGCAGCTAGTGACAACGCTTGACTACCATCTGCTTAAAAATCACATGGTAATCAATGATAATAGGTTACTGTTAGTAAATTGGACAAGATAGAATAGCATCACGAATAAATATTGTCCATTTCATTATTTGTTGTCAATCAAAACTTATTTTACAAATTAAGATATTTTTAAAAGCATGTTTCCAAGTAGAACCTAATGATTCATACACTGTTTTGTAATTGGTAATGTGCTTCAGTATGAGGACAGTTTAAACCTTACATGTTTAGCTCTAACGAAGTATTAACTTACACAGAAGAGGCTCAATATCTCTAATGGTCTTTAGACTAAAAGTATCAATATTTTTTTATTGCAAAAACAAAACCAAATCAACAAATGACTGTTACTCCATCAAGACTTTTTAAGAATGTAAGGCAGTCTCGAGGAAAAAGCAGGCTCAATACATGTGCGTAAAGTATCCTCAAACATCACTATATGCAGTCCACACAGGCTAATCCAGGACAACACG
The DNA here is from genome assembly GCF_020536995.1 of Dreissena polymorpha. Taxonomy (NCBI): domain Eukaryota; kingdom Metazoa; phylum Mollusca; class Bivalvia; order Myida; family Dreissenidae; genus Dreissena; species Dreissena polymorpha. The sequence continues at coordinate 1,705,449 of NC_068361.1, read as the reverse complement.
TTTTGCCTTCACTCGATTTCAGAAGAGACTTCCTTTAAACAAATAAATTCCGTAAAAGTTGAAAGTGTCGTCCCAGTTAAGTTGTCTGCGGACTGTACCAGCTAATCTTGAAAAACAAAATTTACGCACAAACATCAAGTCGTGTTTACGAGAGCGCAGCTAAAATATTATTAGTTACACTGTTAGTAACTGATGGTGTATGAGATAAACACCCTCAGTTACTAACTATGTAACGATTATATCTCAACCGACTACTAGATTACGCATGGTGTATGGAAATTACTCAGGGTGTATCGAAAATACGTCATGGGCAAGTGACCGCTCTAAGTCAATCAGATAAGGTCATTTTGTAGGAGGTGAGATATAAGACAATACTCATGTACAGCACATGAAAGATATTGACATACATGTTTCATTGTCAAATCGGCAGAAGTCGAAGGATTTGACGGTGGCAACTGTGATGTCCGGTAAAGAAGGCACCTGCTTTGGACGGAGAACCATGCAAGCTTGATCAGCAATCTAGGGGAGAGAGTCATATTAAGAGTTATACAGAGTACCCAGGCACTTGTGAAGTTTGTAGTCACCATACCAGACAACCAAGCTTGCTTAATACTTTGTTTTATTTAGATACGTCAAAGCATATTTAAGTTATCATCTCGAAAACATCTATTTGATGCCACCCAACAGCACACCCGCTATACAATAATCTAAAAGTCAGGATTTGCTTAAAAACAAACTGGTAAATTAGAATTCCGTTTGTTTTGGTACATTTTCAGCTACCTTTCAATGTCTATCCACTAAAATTGTCAGCTTATGTTATATTTTAAACATAAATGTCAAAATATTTGCATTTGGGTATTATTTTAAACAATGAAATCATAAAGGTTCCAAACAGACAACCGACCAACCTCTCCGCCTTCACTGGTTTTATGTTAAAAATCAACGTCCTTTAAACAAAAAATTGCATAAAAGGGAAACATCCTGTTTAAAATTCGTCCCCGATATCATACGGACAAATGTTATGACCAATTTTCATGAAGATTTGCATTTAATGTGGCCTCTTAAGTGTTAACAAGGTAAATGTTGATGACGCACGTGGACTAACAATGGACAAATGGTGATTTCAAAAGCTTACAATGAGAATTTTATGCTCAAGTAAGATAACTGTAAGAGCAATAACAATATTTATGTTAAAACTATCAGAACCAAAATGTTTTGATGCGAAAGTTCACACACTATTTAATATTTGTTTGCAAGTGTCATCCTTCTAGCACAAACTCTTTTTGAGTTGAACACAACACAACAATGGCAGAGAAGAAAAGGGAGACGGACAAGTGCAAATCTAGATGCCCTTCACTCACATAAAGTGGGGGCATGAAAAGTACACCAATAAGCCACAAGCAAGCTTCACACATTTACGATATTTGCCCAAAGAGTGTATCCTGGCTTGTAATGGACGTACATAAATTAGTCATAAACAAGATTTACACATTAACTATATCTGCCCAACTAATAACTAAGTCCTATTATTGGCTTATAGTCGACATGCTGCCGTGTGAGCTTGTCCTCGCTGAGGGAGTAGCGGGCGTCTGACATTTGCTGCTTGATGGCCTGGTGCAGCATGAGCATGGGCTCACCGTCACATTCCTGCAGAATACACACATGGGGAAAAATATAATCATTTTTTTTTTAATTTTTAATGTGTTGGTGTATAATAGTTTCTTAAACCGTGTGTTGAGCTTGCTTGATACACATGTATTTAGAAAAATAGGGGGTGGGGGATAGGGATAGACTGGTTAGACTTGTTTGAAATTTCAGTGACTTCGCAGGCTGATTTTAACAGTGGAAGATTTCTTACATCAGAATAACATAGGTGGACTGGTTAACGATTGAATCAATTTTTATACTGCTATAAAATACAACAAAATTGGCAAGCTGGTTTACCATGGAATAACGATGGCTCGAACTCGCTTGGCTCGAATTTTCGGTTGACTCGAACTCTCCTCGAAGCACTGGTTTTCCATTGTTATATATTCATATAAATTTCTGCCGGATGTTTCTAGTTCGCGAGGGTCGAATCATACTGCTAACATCAGGGGTATCTACCACATGGGCATAAAATGGCTTCCCTCATTCACAAAGTAGTAAGTAACAAACGGTAAAAATATGATTTAGCTAAGGCAAACAGTAGCAAGAAACATACGGTATAATACGGCTTCACTCTGGCAAACTTTAGAGAGTAACATAATGATATCATAGTCCTTGTAACATATGGTTATACTATTGCTTCACTCATGAAAACTTGTTTTGACACATATGGATATAATATGGAATCACTCAGGCAGACTTTAGTATGTAACATAGGCGTATTGCTTCACTCTGGCACACAGCAGTATGGTTATAGTGTTGCATAACTTAGGCAGACATGAAAGTGACATTACTGAACACTTAAGGAAATGAGAAAGGTACCTTCAAGGCTAGTGGACAAACGTAATGTGTACATCAAAACACAAAAAGTTATACTTGAATCGCACGTTTGAGCGTATCTACGTTTCGTTACAAACATCGTCATTTAACATGTTGCGTTAAATTGTGATATACAAAAATGTATGCTAAGTTTGCTTATGTTTACGTTAACTACTATTCACCTTTCCTTTTGTAGCATCATTCTTATCACCAAAGTACGTAGGTGGACAAAAGACAAAAACACATTAGATAAGCAAACACAAAGGAATAATAACAGACTAATAATAACAGTGTCACCTCAACGTTATGTGCAAAACATAGAATTAGGGTTGAAAACCGAGTTGGTACACTGTGTCAAGATTTATTCAGAATAAAAACCGTTACGCAATAAAATAAATATTACAATAAGGCAATTAAAGTACGTTTCAATTTTATTGAAACTATTAAATGGCAAACCGGACGCTTTAATGGTAGTTAATTGTTCACGAGTGTCAGTGATTGTCTTTTTCAATCCTTTTGAAACATGATTGCGATACGTTTTAAAAGCAATACATATTTGGCGATTAAAGTAAACGTGTGATGTTATCGTTTCGTTAATGGCTTTTAAATTAACTACTAAAGAAAAAGCATTACTTTAAAACGTGTGACAAATGAAACAAAGTAAACATCCTTAAACATATCACTTTAGTATTTTATTATTTTAATGCGATATCAGCCCTTGGGATATAGTTTTCAAAGCTAATATACATTTCGAAATTATTTGAGTAATAAAAGAAGGTTTGATTTTACGAAATTCTTTTTAACGAATAACATGTGACCGATAAAGGAATGTGTTTACTGTAAATAACACTATGCTTGAATGTAATAGGTTCATAGAAACTTATATTTATTTGTATAAATGACATTGAACCTTCAATTTGGATATGCACTTCATTATTTATACAAGCAATACATGTAGCTTAATCAAAATGGTGCATGCAAATTATCTCATTGATAAATGAAAAAGTTTGAACATTCATATTTTACTTTTTATTAGAAGCAATGATGTCACGGTTCATTGAAGTAAATACAGTTCATTTCAAATTATACTTAGTACAAACAATGTTTAGCATAAAATAAAAGATATTGGTGATCTGTTATGAACCTTTTGAAACCATATAGAGAGAAGAATTAAGAGCACTTATTCTATGAATTTCATATAAATTAGCTCTTTAAAGGACATTGTTAATCTTATTCCTTTGACTAATTGTACTTTTACCAGAATAAAATGAATATATGCGTTCCTGGCATAACAGGAAGCAATGCACACATAAATTACGAGTATTATATGGAACATCTAAGTTTCAGATTTGTTTTAATTTATTATCGTTCAATAAAAATGGGCATTTTTTAATTCTTTTTGTCGCACAACTTAGCAGTTAACATTGTATGTTCTTGTTTTTCCTCACAAATAGCACAATAGCGCGCTATTATAAAAGATTATAAGTTAATATTCAATTTTAAATTAAATTTAATCGGGAACCTATTTCTTATGAAAACTATCATACACCAATACTTGTTTTCCCTTTTTTTCCTTCTCCTTCTGATTTCGAACTTACTATTTGGTTTTTACTTATACCATTATTACTTATCCATGTTGGAAAAAGATTTCTTCATGTTCATTCGTTCGTATTAGTCTTCGTTTAAACTTTCCGTTGCTCATGTTGTTACTTGCTTCAATATATTGAACATTAATACGCGGAAAACGGGAAACCCTCACAAACAGACACATGCCCAGAAGGACTGCTGTATGCCGCCTTCTCAGAGCGTAGAGAGATGGGACGAACAAAGAAAAACAAGCCCATACCAAGAAATCAGCGAGATCAATTTGACGCATAGCGGTATTTCGTCAATATACAAACAAAGAAAAACAAGCCCATACCAAGAAATCAGCGAGATCAATTTGACGCATAGCGGTATTTTGTCAATATACTTGATAGTCATACTCACTTACCGTAAGTGCTACGAGTCATTACATTTACTGATTGAGATGAAAATATATCTTATGTGATCATGCTTTTAAAGGCTCAAACAAGTTGAATGGGAATTTGCCCCTGGCAAGGGAATATTAATCATCTAGCGAAGAGAATTCTTTTTCTGTCGCACATATGGATATTGCTATAAAATAAGAACACGTGTTTATGATAAATAAAATGAATGTATATGCTTCAAGTGGCTAAATTATTCTCAAGTTTGTTTGACTAATAGTCGTTTGAAGGCAATGAATAATGTAATTTTATGTTTTATTTTAAACTTGGGAAATCCACATGAAAATGCCAGAATAACAATTCACGTGATCGAGATCAGAACCATACATTAAGAAACAGCGCGATTAGTCCAGTGATCAACAAAAAGCTTGCATACAAAACACGGATGCAATTGCGTGTGTTTATTTCGTTAAATTTTCGGTACTTATATTGTATGTTTATGACATATGTTAATCCAATATTGATTGATTAATTAATTGATTGATTGATTGATTGATTGATTGATTGATTGATTGATACATTAATTAATATATTTATTTACTGATTAATCGATTGATGATTGATTGATTAAATTGATTGATTGATTGATACACGCAGAGTTTAAAACAATATATACAGTAAGTGAATAAATAATAACAACATGCATATATAAGTAATGCAATTGGTATAATCACAAAAAGAAATCCCAATACATTGCCAGTAAAAAAAATAATCTATGATGGTTTATTATATTAAAAAATGTGTCCAAAGGAATATCTCATCTCCAGATAATGCGTTTGAAGTATACCAATGCAAGTTTTAGAAAGCAACTCATACTAACAACGCAATGTACCGAGTTTTAAATTAATGTTAGTTACAAAAACCAGTCAAAGTCAATAAGACGCTTACGCAAAATATAGAACACGAGCATTGTTTTATAATGTAAAGCCTTAGGCAACATCGACAGTTTAATTGTTTTAACGGAGTAACACACTTAAATCGCTTTAAGTTTAACCCTTCGTAAAAACAAGTTATATACCGACATGGATCTTATTGCCACAATATATAATAATTTCATCCCATATTTTTAAATGTTCATATTTTTTCATTAGAGAAAGCAGACGTGAATGGACGATTAAATCGTCCGTCAATAATTGACAAGAAACACTTGCTTATATAAAAGGGTTTAGCGACAAATAATCCAAAATTGAGCATTATTATTGTGCAAAACATGTCTAACATTGGTGTTTTATTGGCAATTTCCCAGAGAAGGGATATCAAATTATCCTATACAATTTTGTACCGGATATATTTAGAAGTAAATTTACCGGATTCAACGTAGGATGGTTCTTTTTTAAATTATATTGTGTCGTTTAGTATTGCCAAACACGTTCAAATTGACTCTAAACTAATTAATGACCGATATTTTAAATCAAAACTACTTGATGCGCACGATGTCGGCCCGAACTCACTGTCTTAGCAAATTTTGAAGAAATTTCAACTTTATAGATTTTTTTAACTTATTACTCTTAATGTTTATGTATCATTCCAGATAATTTCAATGATTATCGTAAAAATATTATACTTATGCTGTCGATACAGTTCTGGCACTAATCAAAAAGTTTGTTTATCATAATTTAAAAATCGATTAAGTCGTAGATAAAAGATTTATTTTTTCAGTACGAAAATGGTTTTCGGTACAACTCTCCCATGAACTATATTTTTTCAAACTGACATGGTTATCAGCATACATGTATATGCGCAATGAACATGGTTTTCGCTACAACACTAGCAATGGCACTCTAATTAACCGCAGTTGTTCATACTGATGTGGTACAGCTGTAACAGGAACGTCAGCTTTGTATACTGACATGGTTGTTGCTACAGCTCTCCCATGAACGGCAGCTGTTCATACTAACTTTCGCTACAGCATTCCCATGCCCGCAGCTTTTTAAACTGACATGGTGATCGGAAAAGCTGTACCATAAACTGATTTTTTTTATAGTCATATAAAGTCTCAATGGGAGTATTGTTGCTATTTAATAATGTTTATTCGCTCAAGAATAAACTGTCTTATGCAACGCAAACGCTATTTTCCTAAGGGATCGCCGAAACCCAAACCCAAATGGTATAACCCATCCTTTCCAGTCTACTGTAACACATAGACTCGTCCACTAAGTACAAAATCACTGCCCGTGCGAATTGTCGGTCTTTTACTAGCTCATCGCATCCAAGGGTTGGTCGCGCTATGCTTACAAATTTACATTTACCACCCACCCTCCCACTTAATTGCTATTGTAACACGATGCTTGCCAGATTTTTGTTATATTACAGTGTTGTCGAGAATTACGAGATCCATTAGAAACCGACATCTACGCTAGACTTTGATCGGTAAACTTTTACTTTCTGAAATTCAAACACATTTATGAATTAGTTAAAATGACCAGTTATGTTTGAGTTTCACAATGTCCACAGTTACATGTTAATATTGGTTGTTTTCGGGTACAGTTTTCCAGAGCTATTTGACATTGAATGAAGTTTAATCTCTGGTTTTTACTCTGGCCTTGAAAACACCATTTAAGGATAAAGAATAGAAGTGATGTATACAAATTAAAGTTGTACTGTCATGTTTATTTACGATTATGTTTGATTGTTATATATTACGATGTGTAATATTATTGTATGTATGTGGTAAAAAAACTGATCGCAAGTCTTGCCCAATGCAAAAGGATGTGTTTTTAGCTTTGTTGTGTGAAGACAAAATTATTGTGTTCATCGGCATAGTCTCCACGAACACACTTCCCGCTTGTAACGGGGTAATACATTATGTACTTAAATTTCCCGCCGTTCTCGGGGGAACCTGTATAATACAATTGATCCCAGCCTTGACATTATTGTGCCAAACCTTTAAGATAATAAATTGCGTAGTTAAACTGTTTGTCGTTTGTCGTTGAATAACAGCACATTATCGGCAATGTTATTTCTCTGGCATCTGGTTTCCAAGGTCCAGTGTTGAAAACACATTAGTTGTATGTATATCTTCGGTATCCTTGGTCGAGTGTTGACAACACGTAATCGGTATGTATATATACGGTATCCTTGGTCGAGTGTCGACAACACGTTATCGGTATGTATATATATATACGGCATCCTTGATATATATATATATATATATATATATATATATATATATATATATATATATATATATATATATATATATATATATATATATATATATACGGTATCATTGGTCGAGTGTTGACAATATTTTATCGGTATGTATATATACGGTATTCTAGGTCAAGTGTTGACAATATATTATCGGTATGTATATCTACGGTATTCTAGGTCAAGTGTTGACAATATATTATCGGAATGTAAATCTACGGTATCCTTGGTCGAGTGTTGACAACACGTTATCGGTTTGTAAATCTACGGTATCCTTGGTCGAGTGTTGACAACACGTTATCGGTTTGTATATCTACGGTATCCTTTGTCGAGTGTTAACAACACAATATCGGTATGTATATCTTCGGTTCCTCTGTCGAGAGTTGGCAACACGTTATCGATATGTATCTCAACGGTATCCTAGGTCGAGTATTGACAACGCGTAATTTGTGTGTTTATCTACTTTACCCTTTATCGAGAGTTAACAACACGTTATCAATATCTACGGTTCCTTTGTCAAGTGTTGGCAACACGTTAATTGTATAAATTACTACGGTAGCCTTGGTCTAATGTTGACAACACGTTATCGGTATGTATACCTACGGTATCCTTGGTCGAGTGTTGACAACACGTTATCGGTATGTTTATCTTCTTTACCCGTTATTGAGAGTTAACAACACGTTATCGGTATGTATATATACGGTTCCTTTGTTAAGTGTTGACAAGACTTAATCGGTTTGTATATCTACGGTATTCTTGGTCGAGTGTTTAAAACACGTTATCGGTATGTATATTCACGGTATCCTTGGTCCAGTGTTGACAACACGTTATCAGTATGTTTATCTACGATACCTCTGTTCGCGTGTTGACAACACGTTATCGGTATGTATATCTACGGTATCCTTTGTCGAGTGGTGACAGCACGTTATCGGAATGTATCTCTACGGTATCCCTGATCGAGTGTTTACAACTCGCTATCGGTATTTATATCTACGGACTCCTTGTTCAAGTGTTGGCAACTTATTATCGGTATGTATATGTACGGTATCCTTTGCTGAGTGTTGACACCTCGTTATCGCTATGTTTATCAACGGTGTCCTTGGTCGAGTGTTGATAACACGTACTCTGTATGTATATCTACGGTATACTGTGTCGAGTGTTGACAACACGTTATCGGTTTGTATATCTACGGTATTCTTTGTCAAGTGTTGAAAACGCGTTATCGGTATGTAAACAATACGTTATCGGTATGTATATCTACGGTATCGTAGATCGAATGTTTGCAACACGTTATCGATATGTATTTCCACATAGAACTTTATCTGTTTGTATATCTACCGTATCCTCGGTCGAGTGTTGACAGCACGTACTCGGTATGTATATATACGATAACGTTGTTCGGGTGTTGACAATACGTTATCGGTATGTATATTTACAGTATCCTTCGTCGAGTGTTGACATAACTTTACATGTATGTATATCTACGGTATCCTTGGTCGAGTGTTGGCAACACGTTATCGGTTTGTATATATACGGTATCCTTGGTCGATTGTTGACAACACGTTAGTTATCGGTGTGTATATCTAAGGTGTCCTTGGCTAATTTCTGACTACACTTTATCGCAATTATATGTACGATATCGTTGCTCGCGTGTTGACAACAATTTATCTGTATGTATATATACGGTATCCTTGGTCGAGTGATGACAACACGTAACCGCTTTTATATGTACGAAATAAATGTTCGCGTGTTGACAACGATTTATTTGTATTTATATCTACGATAATTTTGGTCGAGTGTGATTTATGATGTTATGATTTTTCTATTGTTGATACTTATTTACCCGTCACCCTTGGATGTGCGTAAGACAGAAGCGACGGGCAATGTCTTGTTTAATAATGTATTTTCTTTCGAGACAGTCGTATAATTTCTTAGAAAAAATTGATGAAAGATGACTGTTATAATTTCGTTACTGATTATTCCCAAATTTGTATATTTAATAATGTTAGGAATTCTCGAATCTGTTCAAATAAGACAGCTGTTTAGTCGGTAAAATTAATGACATTTTAGCACATTTATTCGTATTGTAGGCACATCTCCCTTTTCTTGCGTAAACATTACATGGTTGTAATATACTGTCCAGTCGATGCTACGCATTGGAAACAAGTACTGCGTTGCCCGCAACCAAAGGCGAGCACATACATGTGATTTATACAACATCCCCTCGATTTTTTGTAAACAGTAGGCTCCGCCGACTATAAAGACTTGATAGAGAGGCGGCGATCCTTTATTTTTTGCACGGTACCATGAGACACGTTTTTGATATAGTGAAAGAAAGACAATTCCACGTAATTAAGTTGTTATTATCTTACTTGAATAGACGCGTTGATGTATACACGTGAAGCCTTTTCAAACCCAACACTTTTTAAACTTGAATATATCTGTAAGGCGATTAGAATTAAGAATTTTACATTTGATAATTTGACTTCATTTCGGGCCCGTTCAAATGCCAGGAAACATAGGTACACGGTTGAAGAGAGGTCCGAGAGGTCCTGTACAAAATAGAGGGATTCTCGCAAAGCAAATCTGTCATCAGGCACACTAGCTGTTTCTGAAATTCGCACTGTAGCCTTTACAATGTTGTGGTAATTGTGGGGTTATAGTGTCTGAAAAACTGTTAACACGCGTTGACTATTTCGAAAATTATATATTGAAAGTAATTGATATCAATGAAATCGACAACGTCGCACAACAATGTTTTTCAACAATTAAATTTCAAATGGCCGTTTGACACATGCCTTTCAAACGTGGTGTCACTACATGTATATTGTCTACATAAGTGCAAAACAACCTTTCAAATATAAAATATGTTTTATTACCTGCCTTAATATAATATCGTTTAACAGTTTTATTGATGTCGCCACTCCTAACATCAAGAAAGAGCTGATTGTCACATCAAAAGCATATGTAACGTCGTTAACATTTGTAATGAATGCGTAACTTGTTTTGATAAATTTGTACCTTAAACTCAGTCAACTGGGTTTTTCATTATGTCAAAATCAAGCCCATCCTTAAAAAACGATTAATCAGCCCATGCTGAGCAGCAAGTTAAACTTTCATCGAATAAATCGGGTATGAAATTTGAATATTTTAAGCTATTCCGTTGAACATCAGAAGGAACATGCGGAACAAGCATCAATATTTTATGTACACCCGTAACACCTATAAAATGACATTTTCTCACTGGTATTGTGAAATAATTAATACATTAATGTTACTATTAATGAACATTTTGGATAATATGTTGCATTTACTATATATATCTACATCAAAGTTCGTTAAATGCAACTATTATATATAAAATGACAAAACATTAAACAAGCAGAGCAACGCAATTGACAAATAAATTAATTATTCACTGTCCTTGAAAACAATAGTTAGTTTTTAACACTTGAGGTTATCAGAACAAAAGAATAAAAAGTTTTTCCACGTGAGCTATTCAAACATTACGAATCATTTGGTAGTCAGGTTTGTTTCGAGGAACTAGAGGCTTCAGTCATTGCATCACTAAAAATTTTATGTTAATGATGTAACAATAAGTAAAAGGCTTATTTATAATGACTTTGTTATATAATAGTATTACTGTTTTTTTTTTAATTGCGATATGATTTGAGTAAACTATCAACAATGTTAACTATAAACGTTTAAATTTAACGATAAATAATTGTATAACGTACATCTAGTTTCACATCTTCATCACATCGATCTCAATTCAAATTTCAAAACGTCTAAAGTACATTAATACACGTGTAAGAAACACATGTTTACATAGGTTCCATGACCATGAATGCAACCGAAACATATATACAGAAATCAAAAGAAGAGTACAGAATCGTGTTGTTAGAAGTAAGCGGTATGTGAAAGGAATGACATTTGAAACAACATTTTTCTTTTTTGTTTTGATCTTGTAATTTATAATATACTGACGCCCACCGTCCAATGACAACAACTTGTGAACATGTTATATTTCAGGATGTACTGGAAAAATCACACTTTTCACTAGAAAATGCATCGCATTAAAGAGGCCCACTTTTCATGGTGTAAACACGTGTGTCAGTAGCTGACCTCTGTCCTTACTGATTGAAGGAATGAATTTTGAGATTTATCCGCATAAACTGTATGTCGCAATTATAGTATTCGAACAAACACGCCCCTAATTTAGAGTCAGGCATTGTGTGTAAGTCATTAAGATAACAATATATCATTGAACAGAAAGCAATGAAGCAATGTATTATTGAAACCTGCATAGTAAACATAATATACAATTTAATTAATATGCCAAACTCAATATTTAGAGAGCACATACAGCCGTTCAAAGGCACATCATTTTACATTTTTTATGTTTCATAAAACAATATTTCGCAAGCAATAAATAAAAAAAGAGCACAGTGATGTAAAACATTGGTGATCCATTACAATATTGTGACACAAAAATAAGATATAATACTCAAACATGTATACAAACACGATTGTAGTGTTTTGCAATTAGGTTTTCTGGGAATACTACACTATTTAAGCCAAAAGTGCAATTTTAGCGTCAAATACGTTATAGGGTTGGTTAGTTAATGATCAGAACAATCTTGTTTTATTACAATATCTTTTGAGTAAATATAGAGATAATGAGATATTCCACGCAAAAGTTAAATGTTCAAAATGGTTGTGTACATACAAAAAGTACCTCGTTCTGATTGATTTTAAGTGGCATTTATCGCCTTTGGCCAGTGACTCCACAAGATGTCCGAAACACATTTGTGAAGTTTCAACTGAATTTGTATAGTGGAAACGGTGCTATGGAAATTTTACCCGTTTATCAATTTTCTAGATACAGACAAGAACACAATTCTGCTAAATTTCTGAGTTCTCGAACATGGAAAGTTATCTCACTCAATGGACCCGTATTGAAAACGTGATATTAAGTCGTTGCATTTCACCATAATGAAATTTCTTAGTTTAAAGGGGGAGCATAAATCTGCTTTTTGGAAGGTCGGATACATGAAATTGGATTAGTGACCTTACACAATAGAGGTTATTGTGCACATGTAGACACATGTGCAAAATTTTAAATTAATACATGTGATAGAAATCGTTACATGGAGTGTATGCACGTTTACCTTAAAAAGCACATTACGCAAAAACCGACGCCGACATTTGAGGGAGTAGTAAATATCGGACTTAACTTCGGAGACATTTTTATTCAAAAGACTGTAGTCTATGTTATGTTTCAACGTGAAGCGTCAAGGTCTCCCAACCGTACGGTAGGATTCAGACAACGAGGGACATGTAGAGCCTGTACTTGGTGGAGAAGTTGCTTTTCCACAACCTGCTCAGTCTAGCCATAACTGAAGTCGCCATGGCAATTTTTGGTCGGACCCCAGCGATACTGGTGCCATCCTTAAACAGCGTTGCTCCAGAGAACTTGAAGCTTATTACCCCTTCCATCTAGTCGCCGCTTATATCGATGTATGCACTCATGTTGTTCTTGCTGCACACCTTGGTCTTCGACTTTTATGTGAAGAAATCCTTCCCGTATGATCTTGCTATTTCATTAAGTATGTTGGTAAGTTCTTGAAGTTTACTGAGTCCACTGCCATCCATTAGGTTAATGTCATAAGCGAATTGCAAGTTAGAGATGTGCCTGCTACATATGGAGATCGAAATGTAATGTCATGGATGGTCTCCTACGTTAACTTCTAAAGGAATCTGCCACTACTATGGGCGGACTTAAAGTGTCCGCTTCGGATCTGGGATCGTTCTGATGGAGACTTGAATCAGGTTAGAGCCGGTAGTTATAGAGGTCGCTGTAGTATTCAGTCTACATGTCAAGGCCTACGGCATTCTCGGTCAGGAGGTTCCCGTTAGTGTCCGCTATAAAACTGGGCTTGGGCTGACGGGTCTTCGTGGGGGTCTTGATGGTGATGTAAGCCTTTCACTTCTGCCTGTGATCATCTCTTTGCATTACTCCTCCATCCACTCCTACTGGGTCTCTTTCATCTTGTTTTCTCACCCCGCTGTTCGCTTTTTGGTTTAATGTACTAAAGTCATAGCTTTATGACTAGCTCCTCTCTTCTTTTGTCGCAGAAGTTTATGATCTCAATCGTAAACAACGGCCCCTTCTCTCTCTCACAAGAGAGGCGATTACAGCCGGACTTCCTTGATGTTGTCAGTGATGGTTTCGATGTCACTGTCTAGGATGTTCAGGGCCGTAAACTTGCCACCCTTCTTAATGCGACTGCAATCTCTGGATCGTTCAACTTATCCACGTAAAATCTAATGCGAGGGTTCATGGTGATGCGCTTGTTCTTTAACTTCAGCTTGATGATGGTGAGCACTAAGTCGTTGTCACTTCCGATGTCTGCGACTGCATGCGTTCTTGCGTTTGCCTTTTTGATGCTGGCATCGAAACGTTGCGGGTTGTTTTCTTCCAATTTTGGAGTATGACAGATCAATGATCTAAACGGTTTGTGTGGGTGCAGCTTGTTGGGTAGGGTGAGTTGGTGTCTTCTCGTGAACTCAATAAATCTCAGCCCTCTGTCGTTGGTGTTTCGTATGTCAAATCTTCTGTACTTGGACGATGAAGATGTCTTTCTTCGGGACTTTGTCTATGATGCATTGTACTATCTCTAGGCTGAATGAACACTCCATACACCCCAATTGCAATTACCCAGTTTAAAACCGAAAACAGTTCAATATTACAAAAATGCTTTCAAGTTTGGTGTGTTTAAAAGTTTGTTTTCTTTTGATACACACCATTTTGTCCTACAGCAACGCTTGAGTAACATCTTTCGTGGCAAATTTGCAACGATGTAGAGTTCATAATTGTATCTAAAAGTTACTATTTCAAATATTTTCGTATTCTTGCAAAACCGCATGTAATTTTTTTTTCAAAATTAAAGAATAAGTTTTAATTATTAAAAATGTGTCTAAATATTATAATCATAATATCAACAGAAATAGTTAAATAGTTAAAACATGACTGGCTTTTTTATTCATATTGGATTCTTTCCCTTTTAAGATGTTATATTGTCATTTTGCCGATCTGTGAGCATACCATTTAAAGAACCGAAACACATTGATAATGTTGAAAATACACTAATTATATTAGTTTTTAAGAATGTGATTTTGTATAACGTTATACACTTGGTGGAATCGTAAATTACACGTCATTACATAGATAATCTATTATATTGATCAATGCTGGTTGAATATATCAAATTTGCTTTGAAAAGAATATGTGACTGAATAGTCGCTTAAAACTCATACTACTTGTCCTTGCACTTGCACGACGGCACAATAATAAGCGTTTAACAGGTTACTCATCTTCCATTATTGAGTTTTTCATCAAATTTTGCGATCTCGTTGTCGTAAGTGTTTGACTTCCAAAAATAGAATTGTTGTTTTATAACAAATAGCCGCGGGAACTTTCATATCCGTGTGCTGCATTTGTCAGTTAATTAACACGGATTTGCTTTACTACATAAGAAAGTCGTACGCAATGTAAATTATTATTCTCATTTCGTTCTGATACTGAGACTGGATAGATGGGACTTCCGTATATGTTGCTACTGGTGTGGTTGTTTGGTCACGGACAACATTGCGCTGTCCTTAGAGCACCGCCAGGTACAACGCTTACAAGAGTTGCTTGTGGAATACACATTAATATTTTCCAGAAATACAACTAATATATTTATCGCAAGTTTGATTTTGTACATAGATGTATTGTGATGGTTAAGTTAGTTTAAATTTTGATTATTTTCATTTTCAGCGAGAACGTTCCATGGACACATCGTTAATTCGGGAAGAAGTCAACAGAAATCTGGCGATACAGTTGTCTTCAAAGAGAATATTGCGTTAGACGTTATCCGAGATGGAATGTCAAACATGAGGAAAACGCTTAAGCGTCAATACATCCCAGAACAGAACGTCAGCGGTAACATTTTGGTAAGTCGCAAATTATTTATTGTAATCTATTACTTAACAATGTAGCTGTGCTTGGAATTGAGGCCGGGATCATAAGGAGCAAAAGCTTACTCGTAACTACTTCCCCATGCATGCATAAATGCTGTTTAAAACTTTAAACCCTATGCAAGAAAACTAGTTTTGGAAAATAATCGATGAAAAAGCTTAAAAATGTAAAAAAAAAAATAATAATTTGTTTGATTTGAATTGATAATTTTAAGTAAACGAACATATTTTATGTTTACATTTGTGTTAGTCAGGGGAGTTATTTTGCTTTTTTGATTATATTGCATACATTCTTTTTTAATACAAGACATGTTTTCATTGTCATTTTGAACAAGTCCCACAAATATTGGCATTTATGCCAAGCTATGTTATAGGGCATTTGATAAAAATCTCAATCCAAATGAGACTTTCATTTTCACGGGGAGCGATGTACAAAATAGTTTAATTAAACCGAAACAATGAAAACGTAATTTTAAGTGCTGAAACAAATCGTTACACTTAATAACTTAATAAATTTACAGAATTACTTTTAAAATGCGCATTTAACACGCATTTAACACTTACAAAAACATAAATATACCGTTGTTAGTAAGATTTGTTTAATTAGTTTGAAAAAAATGGACAATTGGAAAATATTTAGTATTTAACAAGACAAACAATAATACAGACAATATTTAAAAGGCTATAATCCTAAAAGTAATAAAAATGCGAATAAAAGTTATGCTTATACGAATAAGTCGTTTGTAATTGTATATCAGTATTTTTTAAAGCAGGCGTCAATACAACAATTGGCGTCGCACTGGAATGCGGCGACTAGTATGTAATGCATTTTTAGCATATGGGAGGAGAAGTTATTTTATGGATCAATGTATATATTTTTTTTTAAAGAATATCTTTCATAGTGTTGTTTTTTTATGTGTACATAAGTGTAAATAAGTACTGCATGTGTGCCTATTATATTTATTACAACATTTATTGCCAATAATGCAAAGCTAATGTTTTAATTAATAACTGATCAACAACTGATCACAGGGGAAAGATCACAGGGACTGGGCAAATACGCGAAACTTTCTGGTTTTGTATAAAAACAAATGATGTTTTGTATAAAAACAAAACATAATCAAAATATATTTATTTTGTGGTTTTTCTAATTTGCTTATTTAGTGGAGAATCAATGTAGAACGATATTTGACGACCTATCGCGCAAGCAAGTTTATTGGAAGGCGTAGTGGTACGAAAACGTACAATGCATAAGTTTATTAAAAGACATATAATAACGATCGGTATACACAACTACACCAAATATGTGAATGTCAGCTGGAATAGCTCAGTTGGGAGAGCGTTAGACTGAAATTGTTAACGCAACAGTCATCTAAAGGCCACCGGTTCGATCCCGGGTTCCGGCACGAACGGAACAGTTCGGCGGCTGACAATTTTTCAGTCAGGTTAATAAATATAATAAAGCTTTATTTTATGTAGACATTTTAAAATCCATTTTACTACAATTGGACATTTTATTAAAATTAATGGATGCAACGTGGTGACAACGTTAATTTAAATTTCTTACATCACTTAAATATCTTATAAAAAATACACGTGTTTTTATATTAACAAATAAATACAAACAACACATCTATTATCCGTGTATTTTTATGGTTGTCTATTATTGATTGTAACAATGAGTTGCGATAAATGAAGCAGCCGTTTATCAAGGAGGAGCTGTGTCCCAGCAACCCGTTTCCCTAGAGTCAAGCACTTCTCGGAGTTTGTTTTTTAAGAACCACATATAGAGCGCGAAGCGCGACACGTATTACTATATGGTGGTATGGACCCTTTAGAATTATCCGACCATTACGTCCATAGTTATCTTCCTTAGAATTTGAGAAATTTTGAAATCCTTGTTCGAAGTCCAAAATTTTCATCCGATTGTTCCCAAACATGCACAGGTTTTTTTATCAATGAGGACCCAACCCAAACTCTATACGAGCAATATCGGACCATAAGTCCAGAATTATTTCTCATTGAATTTAAAAATAAAAGTGAAAAAAACTGCTTGGTTAGGTGATTATGTCAACATTTTTCATCAGATTCTTTCCAAACTTACAGTGTCTTCATATCAATGAGCATTTTTACCTCATTTAAAATGAGAAACATCGGGACAATAAGTCCAGATTTTTTTCTATTAAATTTGACAAAATAAACAATTTCCATTTGTTTAAGATTTCACAACTTTCGTCTGAATCTTTCCGAACTTGTTAAGTGTTTTTATATCAGTATTACTCGAATCCTATTGAAAATGATGAATATCGGAGCAATAAATCTATTATGATCTTTTACTGAATTTCAAAGTATTATGAAATGCAGATTCTTATGCAATTTACAGTTTTCATTCAATTTTTTTTCAAACGTTTACAGTGTTTTCATATCAATGAGTACTCAACCCCTATCGTAAATGAACAACGTAAGAATTCAGAATCATCTACCCTTGAAGTTGAGAAAAATATGAAATTACGCTTACAAGATAAAGCAATTATTTTGTAACCTACACAGTTCTGTTCCATTTATAAAAACTGCACACGGATTCCAGTAAAAAAAGGAAATCAATGTTAATAAAATGAACTATGAAATGTTTGGGGGTTACAACACAAAATCATAGATAATGGTTATTTGGGGGTTATAACACAACATCATAGATAATGGTTATACCAGTATCTTTTTCTATTTTGTTGAAAATAATCGGCCAATAAATTAATATTTACAGTAGAAAAAAAATCGTTCCATGTAACTTCATTGAGTGCCTTTCACACTGAAAATTCCGATGCCCTTTGATGCTTTGCAAACTAATTGCAATTAAATAAGTTGATAGGTTGATAAGTGTTAACATTTATGATTTTATTATCAGCTTAAATACATCAATTATAATAAGGTATGTTAGTTACTTTGTTCAAACCAGCGGTTGATTTTTTGTGTTTTATTATTATTATTATTATTATTATTATTATTATTATTATTATTATTATTATTGTTATTATTATTATTACTCTTAGTATTATTATTACGATAATTATTATTTATTTATTAATTATTATTATTATTATTATTATTATTATTATTATTATTATTATTATTATTATTATTATTATTATTATTATTATTATTATTATTATCATTATTATTTTCATTATTAGTAAAAGTAGTATTACCATTTTTAGTAGTTGTATTATCAGCTGATTTTCTTTTATTTAATAATAATGTAATTATGAACGATGATATATCTTTTATTTAAATAAGGTTATAAAAAATATTTGGGAATATGCGAACGGTCAAACTGTTTTCCAGAAGTGTAGGGGGCAATATTGTGAACTATTTTGGCCCTTTTACACATTTAGACTTAATTTATGTAAGTTTCATATTCGTTTCTCTAAAATATAAATAATATAAATGCAAATAATAAGGTACATGGATTAAATTCATAACTTGTTTATTCCAGGCAACAGCCCTGTATATGTCTTCAACAGAAGACATGATATACAGAGAAGAAGTCCTGTCGGACGGAAAAGTGATTTCTGTAAGTACAATTGGTTGTTATACTGAAGCAAGGGTACTTGATCGCGGCGTATAGTTTGTTAGGTACGGTGAAAACGCAATGAAAGAACTCGCATAGGGATTTATGTTTCTTCGCTTTATAAACATCGTTAGACCTTTCATTATTTTAAATAATATAATATTGGAGTCATTTTTAAAAAGACTATGGCAAGAACAACTGGATTCCGGCTTTATTTTAGTCTTTTTTATACAAAAATCCATTTCAGTATAGCATATTATTTTATTACGTTTATCAAATATAGAATAATACAAAATACACTAAAACAACATTCACAAGTGATTAATACAAATAAGATGAAAGTCAGAAAAACAACAACACAGGAATGGCGTACTCAAACTTAGAACAATCAGACGATATGGCGGTATAAATCAATTTAAGCTACTGCGCTAGAACTCATATTAAATATTCCGTTCCAACCTGTGGATTCATTGTAGACTTGGAAATTAAAAAAGTGCACAACAAAGAAGCCACACATTATAAAATGTACTTTATATTGAAATGCATATACATTTACTATTTAAAGTATCCGTTATTTATGACGTCATATTTTCGTTAAATTCATATTTCGTAAAGGAGATGCCCCGTTGAAGCCCGTTGAATGATGGTCTCTTAAACTTTACATTTACAAGTAACATATGAGCATATGTGCTTGATCAAATGTTTAACATAATGAAAGCCGAATATTTACTCTATAGTGTAAAGTGTATTTAATTTATTACGGTTTGTGAATCTGGTGATACTACCGAGCGATGACTAAAATTTTACCCATCACTGCTTCTGCGTCTGTGTCGTCGTCCTTCATCCCCCCCCCCCCCCCCCCCCCCCCCCCGAACGACCAGACGGGTCAAGGAAATGAAGATAGGGATTAAGAGTGTATGGATTCACCAAACACTAATAAAAAAATCAATTAGTAATATTATCAAATCAGTGATTTTATGACATTAACAAACATAATTACAATGCGTTACAAGACGCTAATTAATCATTGGAAATTTATATGTATTTATGTTAAAT
The DNA here is from genome assembly GCF_020536995.1 of Dreissena polymorpha. Classification (NCBI taxonomy): domain Eukaryota; kingdom Metazoa; phylum Mollusca; class Bivalvia; order Myida; family Dreissenidae; genus Dreissena; species Dreissena polymorpha. The sequence continues at coordinate 1,685,163 of NC_068361.1, read as the reverse complement.
CATCAAGAAAATATAAATATATAAACCACATATTTTGGCTCAACCATGTTTAACATTTATGTTTCTTCCACAGTACGCTCTTTTGCACAACAATGATAGCTTGGATTACATCAACGCAGACGGTAAAATTCTGGAACTTTCGGTGGATCCCGATGCGTTCACTGATTACATAACTCCTCCACCAGGTAAGCAAGCTGCTCGATTGAAATTGACAAAATGTGCTAGAGTTTGGAAAGAAAAACAATATCCACAATAACCTGCCGGTATAAACAACTCTGGCTGATTAAAATTCATTGCAAAACAACATACCATTTCAAAATTATCTGATCGAAAATAATATTGGTGCATTCACTTTGACAGCGTTGTTTGTACCTAAAGTCGATATTGTTTTTCAAAGATGTGAAGATCCGGATTACATCTCTTAATTGATATGTTAAGCCCCAGAAAAAATCAAATTATTAAAATTAGAATAAACATTTAAATCATGTATATGGGCCGTGCTCTGTGTAAAAAAGTGGTTTAATGCATGTGCGTAAAGTATCGTCCCAGATTAGCCTGTGCAGTCGGCACAGGCTAATCAGGGATGACACTCTCCGCTTTTAAGATATTTTTCGTTTTAAGAAAGTCTCTTCTAAGCAAAATTTAAATTTAGACGGAAAATGTCGTCCCTGATTAGCCTGTGCACAGGCTAATATGGGACGACACTTTACGCACGTGCATTAAACCCCATTTTCACAGAATGCGGCTCATATCAATGTCTGGTATTATGTATTATTGAGGTTTACAGGGCTTGTTATTCCTTACAAAAATACATAGTTGGATATTGCGTTATCTGTTTAGAATATACAAACTTTTAAATGGTTTATAAACCATGAATTTGTTTGTAGACTAGTGTGGTGATTTTCATGAAGCTTTTCAACAAGTGTGAATGTAATCTTTATAAGCAGGATTTGTTGTTCTAAGCGTCTAGTCATATAGTCTCTCGTAAATTTGACAATATAGAATCCATTCAACGATTTACAAACTTCACGATTTCAGCCATCTGTGTTTTTTTAGACGACCCACGAAATTGTTATGGATTGTTAACTACAATAGCGGGATGTTCGCTAACGGCAAACTAGGACACACAATCAAATTCCCTTTCTGATCAAGTGTAAAATATCACATAGACATAATGTATTGTTAAAAGCATTTGTCAAATATTGGTTAAAATCATTGACTGTTTCTTTTGCTTGAGGCTGCTCGTATGTGTATCGTTAATTACAATCAGTGTAGTTTAATCGCGTTCTGTGAAAAGGGGGTTTAATGCAAGTGTCGTCCTAGATTGGCCTGTGCTTAACGTATGACTGCATTTTAGCTAAGAAGAGACATCATTAAAAAAGATATACAAAAGCCAAAGGTGTCGTCTCTGATTAGCCTGTGTGCAGTGCACAGACTTATCTAGAACGAACATATTTACGCACATGCAATAAGCCCCGTATTCACATAGCGCTGCTCATTTTTATTTCATTATTCGCTGCTCTGACATCATTATTTAGTTGCAAACAACACGGACGACCGAGTCATCGACACTTTGCCTTTGAGAAAACCACGAATCAGACGAGCTTTATCTGACCAGCTGACGGGGGCCGCTGTCATCAAACTTATTTTGTTTATAGATAAAGCGGCTATTGATAAGTAAGTAACTTTTTTTTTAATCTACTCAAAATTAAAGCAAGATTGTCGGAATCACGAGCGTATTCATTATCTGAGTCAATAGTGGTTAAAGAATATAGCAAGTGTCTAAACCAGCAAATTTAACGTTTTATTTTAAGTTTCTCCGACATCTATTTACTGTTTTTAACATTTAAAGGGATTGATTGTAAAAATGCTCTGTAATAATTGGGCAATTAGGTCAAAATAATCATGCTATTGCACAATTAAAGTTCATTGCTTCAAACTGCAAGTTAACAGTTTTAAATAACCGTTTTTTCCATAAAATCACAGGAAAGCAAAAGACAATACTTGTCATGGCTATTTAATGCTTACCCTTCTATTTTCCACCCATTTCCCTCTGAACTATCATTTAATATTAAAATCTAGATCAACGTGATCGTATCGATAAACGCAGAAAACAATTACGGCTGGTTGATTTCCACCATATATACTAGCAACTTCCATGTTGTATAGTTCACCCATCTTATAAACGAGCATCACACATGAATTATAAATAAATACAAAGACTAGACACACATTCTGTGACTCAGCACAGGTGGTTAGCGTGTGGCTATGATATTAATTAGTGAAAACATCATTTTGAATGATAAATAATCATATTATAACGAAAAATTAACTTTTCTGAAAAAAAATATTTCACTATCAAATATATATATAACAAGGTATGCAACTCAAAATCACCCCATAACGGGGTGCATCGCTTTGAACAGCCATATCTTCATCAATTGTGCAGCGATTTTCACGATCTCGGTCTTATTCAACGCAGAAATGAATTTCCTTTCTGGAAATGTATATGTCTTGCAATATTTTTACAAATGCTGGGTCAACTTTTAAGAAATAACACGATACACAACACGCATGACCCAGTTGACAGTGATCATGTATTCTTTATGAATGAAATCTCCAGTTGTAAAGACACACCTCCGCATTGGACCAATGAAATCACTCGTATGTTTAAAATGTCAGTTAGTTGAAATGTATGTAAACAAAGGTTTCAAACGGCGCTGGACAGTTAGTCTTGATGCAGAATGTAACGACAAGAACGGTAATAATGTTTTTTCATACGTTTTATTGAATTATGGTATCGAACTACATGAACTTTGTAGGGAAGTTGCCCTTTACTCCGTGAAGATTTCAGTCTTAAAGACAGCATGATCACTGTCAACTGGGTCATGCGTGTTGTGTATCGTGTTATTTCTTAAAAGTTGACCCAGCATTTGTAAAAATATTGCAAGACATATACATTTCCAGAAAGGAAATTCATTTCTGCGTTGAATAAGACCGAGATCGTGAAAATCGCTGCAAAATTGATGAAGATATGGCTGTTCAAAGCGATGCACCCCGTTTTGGGCTGATTTTGAGTTGCATACCTTGTTATATATATATTTGATAGTGAAATATTTTTTTTCAGAAAAGTTAATTTTTCGTTATAATATGATTATTTATCATTCAAAATGATGTTTTCACTAATTAATATCATAGCCACACGCTAACCACCTGTGGTGACTCAGTACTTACGTTTTTGTCAGGTTTATGCCACTCAATAGCGATGAAAACGCTGCACGGGAAGACTTAAAGAGATTCTTCACGCTGGTTGTCAATGAGGTAGGTCCGGGACCCGTCGTCACAAACCGCAAATGATTAAATGAGATTAGTGCAGTAACATAACCGTAATTATTAAATTTTGAAAAGATGTTCAATCGTCAATCTTAAATATATATAGAATTATATTAATATCAGTGTATGATCGAACTTTATCTAACGAATGGTTCTATAGAAAACAGGGTACGAGTTTCGCATCCTTGTGTGAACATGCCTTTTTACCACGAGTGAAATTAATATTTGATAATTCGCCGAAGCAACAATTGATATTTTTATTGTATGCGTTAGTGACTAATGCAAACACCTGTTTGTGAATATTTAAAACGCATGTTCATCATCATCATCGTTATCATCATCATCATCATCATCATCATCATCATCATCATCATCATCACCATCACCATCACCATCATCATCATCATCATCATCATCATCATCATCATCATCATCATCAATCCCTTGACCGGTTTGGCCGTTGGGGAGAAATGAGGGACGACGATACAGAAATCCTCCTCCAGTCATATATGCTGTGTGTTGATAAAAGTAATTCATCATTGGGAAGGGATGTCCACTCTTTTGCATTATCCATCCAGCTTACTTCTGACGGCCTCGACGTCGTCCTCCCTCTATCGTGCACTGGAGAAAGATTTGCACAGAGAGTCGTGCCTGGTGACGTGTCAAAACAAAGCAAACTTTCGTCATTTGACGGTTGCCTGTAGGGGCAAGTGATGCAGTCATGATACGGACGTAATCGTTGCTCGTGGGCCCCGAAGACATGCAGTCGTCTGAGTCATTTATGTTAATATGTCTGTATCTTGCATTCTGTGTCCACGTGAAGCCTCCAGGTATCGAAGCCGCAAAGTAGGATAGAGACTACGAGGGACTTGTAGAGCCTGTACTTGGCGGGGAAGCCTATGGAACTGCTTGTCCGAAACCTATTCAGTCAAGCTGCCGTCGCCATGGCAATTCATATTCGGACCTCAGCGGTATTTGTACCATCCTTGGACAGGATTGCAACAAAGTATTTGAAGCTGGTCACTTCTAGCTTCTCACCGTTCATGGAGATGTCTGCACTGGTATTGGTCGTGCTGTTCACCATGATCTTTGACTTCTCCGTGCTAACCTCCATCCCGTATGCTCCTACTCTTTCATGGTGAGATCAACTTAGAGAGTTGGTGAGATCTTCAAGTTCACTGCTGGTGCCACCCATAAGTTCAATGTCATATACGAATCTCAAGTTGGAGATGGGTCTTCCACCGATGTAGATAGAGATGTTGTTGTCATGGAGAGTCTCCTGTATTATCTTCTCAAGGAAAGCATTGAACAGGATGGGAGATGGAAGACATCCCTGACGACCTGCATAATCTTCTCAAGGAAAGGATTGAACAGGATGGGAGAGAGCAGAAATCGCAGACATCCCTGATGTCCTGCATAATCTTCTCAATGAAAGGATTGAACAGGATTGGAGAGAGCAGACATCCCTGATGTCCTGCATAATCTTCTCAAGGAAAGGATTGAACAGGATGGGAGAGAGCAGGCATCCCTGATGTCCTGAAGAAGTCCCCCCTGATGTCCGTTGAGAAGTACTACACTGGTGGCGTTTTCGTAGAATTCTTGAATGAGTTGCACCAGCCCTTAGTCAATGTTAAATCCTCTCATAATATACCATAGGCCTGGTACACGTGGTCGAAAGCTTTTTTTATAGTCAATGAAGGAAGTTGTGGAAGAGGTCACGTAGTGTTGCGGGTGTTTCTCAATTATGATTCTGCAGTTGAGATCTGTTCCACTGTGCTTCGAAGAGCTCTGAATCCAGCCTGCACTTCGACCAGCAGTTCCTCGGCCTTACTTTTCAATTGATTAAGGATGATGCGTAACATGACCTAGCTGGGATGACTGATTAGACTGATGGTGGGGTAATTCTCGCACAACTTGAGGTTTCCCTTTTTCGATAGGGGTATGGCCAGTGACTGGGTCCACTTCTTGGGCCACTTGTTCTCCTCCCAGATCTTTTGGTAAAGTGTCATCAATGCTGTCGTTGCCTCCTCCGTGCTACATCAGCTTGGAAATGACGTTGTCCACACTCATAGATTGTCCTGCCTTAGGTAAACGCACTACCTCCACCTCTACCTTAGGCATATTCCGCTTCTGGTCTGGGATCGATCTGAAGGAGACTGGAGTCCGGTTGAAGCGTATACTTGTAAAGGTCACAACAATATTCACCCCATATGTTTAGAGCTTTGACACTCTCGGTAAGGGGATTACCGTCTGCGTCTGATATAACACTTGCCTTGGGCGAACTGGTCTTCGTGAGAGTCTTGAACTCATGTTCATGTTTGAGAAAAGTAACTAACCCATGTAGACGGATGTAATTGGTGCGATTTGTCTCATATTTTCACTGCTTAACGTATCATTGGAAAAAACAACAACTCAAATCTCATACTTTAACTGAAAGCATACACAAGATTATGACAATGTTGAGTCTGATTAGTAATTCATGTATTTTTCATAGAGGATATTTGTTGGATCCGGTGGATTATCGATTTTAATTCACGAGTGATCATAGAAAATAATATTTTCACGAGTGGCGCAGCCACGAGTGAAAATATATGTTTTCTATGATCACGAGTGAATTAAAGTCGATAATCCACCGAATCCAACAAATTTTCTTTTTATTTAATGCATTTTTCACAGTTTATATACATTGTTCAAGAGTTTAACTAACGAATTTTGCTGGGATAATGACGTCATTTCGTCAAAAAAATGACGTCATTTCACAGTAAACAATGAAAATTATCGATAATTCTCACTGATAATTTTCACTGTTTGAAACAGTGAAATTATCAGTTTTAATTCACTGATATTTCTCTATAAACCACCGGAAAGCATTAAATAAATGATAGTCATTATTTCAAATGTAAAAGCAGTTATTGAATGTCATACTCAACATTGGCACAAGTCTTTTGTTTGACAAACACTCTGTTTATAGGGTCTAATATAATACATTTTCTTAAGTGTATAAATTGAACGACGAATACCCATGATCAAAAGTATTAAGTTATTGATGTGTGGACTTGTTTTTCATGAAACTGCTCAAACACCAAATAAAACGGACTTTCGTCATTTAATAATTATATTATTAATCCACTTTTTTCGTAAAAATAGTTTGCTGCCGTAAAAATACTCGTTTTGTTTTATAAATAGATGACTGTTATGTACCAAACATTGAAGACATACGTGGGCGTGGGATACACGCGAGGAACTGTAACGGAACCTTTGCAGAATTTCGCTGTTCAGCTTGTAGATGTGCAGTTTCCGGCGATGGTAACCGTATAGTATTGAATTTACTTTCCCCGATAAATAAACTTTGAGGGCTATATTGGCACTATAGTGCCGTACGCTTTTTAAAGAATGCATGATTTATTAATAGACGAAGACCCATGTAGGTAGTGTGCAATACGTAATACACAGTGAAGAAAACAACTATAAATGCATGCCAATAAAATATATGTTACTGTTTCGCTTCATTTGTTAATAAATTACAAGAATTTACCAGTTTGTGTGGTATACATGTAAAATAGCTAAACAACTAAGGGACAGACGTCGAACATTTGTGAACGTTAGAGCGTACGTTTTGATCGAATAACGCCCGCCTACAAACATGCCCATTGCTTTTCATTATGTAAAGGTTAAATAAAATAATTAAATAATAATATTTTTTTTTAAAGTAACACATAGGTATAAGCATATTTATAGTAATTTAAGCATGTCATTATATTACAATTGGTGGCAACATTAACAAACATTTATGCAATCGATCAAACGTTATCTAGGGAGGTACACCGCAGGCATGACATCGAAGGGTTTAATTTATAAGATTAAGAATAAAACAAAAGAAAAACAAAAACATTGCTATTCATATATGACATTAAAATTAATTTAACAATATTACACTGTTGGAAAAAGATGTTCTTTTTATAAGAATTTATTAAGTAGTTGCTTTACATGGGTGTCATATTATATTCTATTTATATTTTATATTTATAACAAGTTGTCCCGTGGACACTTTGAGCGGGCGCGGTTATCATTGGTAGTAATAAAATCGTTAAGCATGAAGTTTTCACGGAGTAGTCTTGGAGGAGGAAATGTATGTATGCCAATCGAGTAAGAATCCCACCGGAGGCATGTGCCGAAAAAAGTATAAGCCAGTTTTTTTCTGAACGATATAATCAATGTAACATTGTTAGTATAATCTTATCTACTGAAAAGATATGATGCTTTATTAAATGTTTGCCAGACTTAGTGGAGGGGGGGGGGCCCAAACCGCCTATTTTTCCCATTTATAGTTACCGCGCGTTATGTTTTACTAAAAATAGAATTTTAGTAGATGGTATAATTGTTATATTAAGTGCATGTACTTTATATTACATTCTCAATTTGCAGTGTAAAATTAATACTATTTTGCTATAAATCATTAAGACAGTAATCGGTTTTTATTGGAATTTTTCTTGTAATGATTTCGTCCAAGATCTGTAATTAAATTACATACATAAATGCAGCGTTACCGTGGATTTGATGTTGTGTTTGTTTTTATAGGGTAGCAATTTCCAATTTTCGGCCAATAACGATATACAAGTGCAGGCTGGACTGGACGCCTTTAGGACATTTATAGCTTCCTATAACTCTATGGGAATAGCATATGATCACGCTGCTTGGATTTCAGGGTTGGTATACACGCTAATATTTCGGCCTTTAATTTTGAAATAAATGTTCAGTGAATATTTGTGTGAATATTAAATATACCCTTGCGGCCTAGTCCATTTAACTGCATTTAGCACTTAATGTGATCAATTTATATCCTATAATATATATGCAGTCTCTAAAAGCAGGTTTTATTTAAGGCATAAGTGAACGTAATACACACTTGTGGCATATCTAATAAGCGAAGCGTAAGATTTTTCCCCCCGGCTGATTGTTTTGTAATAGTGTAGCAGGTGGGGAAAGGGGGGTAGCTGCTGTGTAGGAGCTAATGCCGAGTGCCTGTGTATACTGTTATATGTATGTACATTTACGTGTAATTAAATTCTGTTTTCAGGAACGATCTGGTTTCAGGATCGAACCGTGGTGTTGCGGGTAAGTACACTATTGCCTGTTAGGCATCTTGATAAGTCGGGCCCCAGATATGTAAACATGTAGAGACAACGTTAACATTATAAACACATTCAGAACAAATACATATTTAGAATAAAACTCAAACAAACATGCTTAGGCTATTTTATCAAAGCTTCTATTTTAAAACATAATTGGGATACAATTTTATAAAACAGAATCATATTAAAAATAAAGCTGGAAAAAACTAAGATGTAAATATTTCATATGGAATGATGTCCTTGTGTCATTAACAACGAAACTTTAATGACAATTAACAATTCACATTAATATCCTTGTGAAAGAATTCGGACATAAGCCCCCCCCCCCCCAGGACATAAGCCTCCCCCCCATGAAAAAAATGAACATTTGGACAATTGCCCCCTAGTAGAAATGACAGGTAGGACAAAAGCCCCAGTGCTTATTTTGCATCTAGACATTTGCCCCCAGTGCTTATTTTAGAAATGGACATTTGCCCCCGAGTGATTATATCATATGTTGTTTCTATGAGTATATCTCTGTATTTGGATTCAGTATTATGTCATATCTCATAAATATATAATCATACAAACTTGGATCATTATACTTTAAAATAAAAAGGTACAGAAACTCACTTTAATTTCCTAATCTTAGGTAAAACAAACATCTTAAAGAATTTTAATTGTTCTTTAATTTATCAATCAAAAGGATTATCAATAAAAGTGAATTTCTGGACCTTTTTATTTTAAATTATAATTATCCAAGTTTATATGATTATATATTTACAATTATTATAATTATTATTGATTATCCTTTTAATTGACCAATTAAAAGACGTGATACATCAACCATCGATAGATGAAGCATTTAAAATCTCAAGGTGTAATTGACTGATCGTGGATGTGTACAAGGCGATAAAAAAACATGGCCTATGCCAGAGACGTCTCTGCCTATGCCTAAGGACTTATCTCAACTTTCGAGTACAATAGCGCTAATCCCCTTGTTATCAAGAACACTAGAATACATCTGCTTTCGTATTGATGGAAAGTGTACGATGGGCCCTTTCATGAGAGAACAATTTGCAGTAGGCCCATTCTTTAAAACAATTCCTAACTCGGACCCAAGGTCCAGCTCAAGATTTTTCCAGCTTTAGTTGCGACAAATACCACATTCGAATCCCTTTAAAACCGATTCGTTATTAAAAGCATTAACCTGCGTGAAATGTACGTCACTTCCGGGTAGAATGAAAATGGCGAGTAAATCAGAATGTTCGAAAATTCGCGACTTTGTTGTAATCGTTCTCGCTAATAACACCATGATTGAATCGAGAAGTGGTGCGAACACGTTTTTATATGTACTCAATTCGATAAATAAATGAGTTTTAAAAAGAATTGCATTTCACATTTAAAGATGATTGTTGCATTAGGCATGCATGCGGAGCGTTCTGGAGAGTTTACTAGTACAATCCTCAATGCAGCATCTTTCTAGGAGCAAGTGGCATTCCCGAAGCACGTAAACAACATGATAGCAAACCTGATTTAATCTAGGTTTAAGTTTAGTACTTTATCTATGTAGTTCATCCAATCAAGGTTCACACACGAAAATACATTTTATTTAATATCCGTTGTAGCATATTATAACGTCAAAATGTAAAAGGTTCTGTTTCATTTTAGGTTTCGCTTACCAGGGTACTTTATGCCATACGTCTTTCTTTACCACTGGCTATCATACATCAGTGAATGAATTAACAGCTCTTATTTCCGGGATCCTATCGCATGAACTTGGTCACGGGTACGAGCTGTGTGCACTTTGCGTGTATAAATCATCTAGTTTGTGTTTTGCAATATTTGTATGCCCCCGGATCGAATGGTCGGGGGTATTTTGTTTTTGGCCTATCTGTCTGTCTCTCTGTCATTCTGTCCCAAAACTTTAACCTTGCATTAAAGTTTTGCAATAACTTTTGCAATATTGAAGATAGCAACTTGATATTTGGCATGCATGTGTATCTCATGAAGTTGCACATTTTGAGTGGTGAACGGTCAAGGTCAAGATCATCATTCAAGGTCAAAAGTAAAAAATACAATCCAAGGGAAGTAATAAGCTTTAAAAGGGAGATAATTTCTAAACCTGCCAAATGATATATTGAAATTTTATTTCAAAGCGGCGCAATATGGGGCGTTGTGTTTCTGACAAACACATCTCTTGTCTTATATGTGTATTGCATCTGATATAATTGCTTAATTTTAGTTGTACCTTTTGAAAAATGTTGATGTTTTCCAGTACAATACTGTAATAATGAAGATAAAATAAGCAAACTGATTTGATGCTGCGTAATTTTATATGCACATTTGAATAATTTTGATGTATAACAATGCAATACTTTTTGAAGAATAAAATCATCATAAAAAACTCTTTTGAAAACATTAATACATATTTTTATCAAATATTTGTAACAGCCATCTTTTGTTGTCCCTCATTAAATCTAAGTTCATACAATCAAATCAAGAATAAGCTTAGATTATAATTATTTATCATGTACCTATAGCATACATTTTCGTTGTTTATCAACTTTGAGGTTTGGAATGGGTCATGATGGAGAAGGCAGCTCCAGTTGCACGCAAAACGCCTATATCATGGGAGCAACGCTGTCTCCTGCCAATACAAATAATCTGGCGACGGTATCCAAATTCTCTAGCTGTTCCGCCGCAGAGGTCGCGGTCTACACCCTCGGGTATGAACACACACACCACTCTTCGACGGATGTTGTTACCTTATATTCCAAGTGTAAAATGGGAATCATACTGAAACGATTTAAAACGTATTAAACAAAGCACGACTATAATTTGTTTTGTTCGAATCTGCTAATAATTACCGTACCGTTTATTATGCATTGAATGTTTATCAATGTTAACTGAAGTGCTCAATTCTGTTTAATTCTCACATTATTTGTGAGTAATATTTAGTTGACACATTACAATGTTAAAACGTTTGTTTTTGTTGCAGAATCAGTAACGTATTCCGTTCCACTTGTCTGCTTCCACCTGATAATGCATTCTTCGTGAATTTGTGTAAAGGATTTAGAGGGACGACGCCTGTAACACTAAACGAGCAATGCAAGAGAGCATTTGGACCAAGTAGTACCCTAGCCTTAACATGGCCAGTGAGTGATTTTTTTGTTCACAGGTTTTTCATTTATAACAAAATACAAACAAAGCCAACATGATTTAAATTAAATAACAATACATTTATAAACGAACACCAGTCGCTTACAATTAAATAAATTTGCTAGTATTATTTGCTGTGTTCTGGATTGATAATGTTTTCATTTAAAGAAAGTTCGTGCTAAAGATGTTTTAAAGACTTAATTCAGATCTTTCTATATCTCTATCGTTTAAGTATATGCTGATCGCTAATGAAATATTCGCCTTAATCCTTTGGTATAAACTGACTGAATCAGGTTTTTTTCCAAAATAAATGTTTAATACTCGCATATTGAATGATGGAATTTTACAGCGTTTAGATATAAATCCACAGCAATAAGAATTGATAATCATCATTTAATATTCAACTTAATATAAAATCAATTATAAAAATCCGAAGGAAAACTAAGTTATATTTGCAATCGAACATGCATTTTTGCTTAAGCATGTCTAAGTAAGCAACAGCTTATTTTAACTGAGGCAATTGTTGTAAATTAATAGTGTGGTATTGTTGGATGAGAACATTAAATTCAAACTAGCGATGTATTTATTTGAAGTGACAATATTTGTTCTAAATCACAACATATATGCTGCATTGACATAATAGAGCTAGACACTAATTACATGTATACGCATCGATTGAGCATACCATCATGCCAACGTCGTCTGAGGGCGCATTTCCAGTATGAGACGACTTCGAACTATTAATCAGATGCAAAGGTCAGAACTCTTCTATATTATTCTTATATATTAATCGATCTTTATCTACAGTCTCAGCAAAACGATGTACAATTCCTTCAAAACAACTATGTTACTAGTTGTGTGAGAGGAGCAACTGGGGCGGCTCCGTATACCATTTGGTGTAATATCGGCAACAACCAAATTTCGCAAGTAAGCGAAGTTATGATGGGGACCAAATGCGTTAATGCAAATCGACAAATGGATCCAAACAATGTAAATATGCAGTCAAACCATTTTTATTGGCATACAATTTCGTGTTGGATTTGTGTTTTGTGTGATAGAAAGACAATTGTGTCGTGTTTTTGTGTAGTTTTTCCCCCCAATTGAATGTCTGTATCTCTGATGAAACATTAAAAAAAACAACAAATGCATCTGATCGCCAATTTGCACTTAAACGTGCGCATTAAAAAACCCGGTTAAATATCACATAGAAATTTAACTTACATAAGAGTCGCATCGTTGGTAGCTGTTAATCAGGTGAATTCCATGAAGAGGAAGAATTTGTTGTACGATTACACGTGCGTTATACTTGTTGTCCATATAATCCAAATTGTACTGAAATTAAAAAAAAAATGAAATAAAGGCCAATACTTAAAAATATATAATGACTACAGTGTATAACGGGCCATCATTCATTGGGTTGAATGTGACTGAATTAGCCCTGCCATTGCTTTTTTTAAAATACAAGTACATGTACTACATAAAAACACTGCGTGTTAACGCTTGTGACCATTTTTTTCAGGTTTGCTACCACGGTGTGTGCACTTCTTTGTCAATTTGCAACACAAACAATCAACCTCCACCGACGACACCATCACCACCTACAAATCAACCGCCACCTACAAATCAACCACCACCTACAAATCAACCACCACCTACTCGAACGACCAAAGGAGTGGCCACAGCGTGCCCGTGTACAAGCACCGATTGTTGCCGCCAAGTTTGGCGGACAGGTGGGAGGAGGTCGACTTCGTGCTGCCCGGGGTGCAGACTTCGTTCTGATACCTGGGGCAGAGACTGTTACTACCCGTAATATCTCAACAGGATAATGAGGAAGAAGACACATATATGGAGAAATGTGAAACTATGTTTGTTTTATTTTAAAATGATAACAGATGGTACCGTTTCACACTCGGAATCCACACCCTATATGATTTTAATGTATAACCTAACCTGTATATTTTATAGCTATGCATTGTATACACGTGTGCGATTTTCCATCAGATTTATAAGTATCTTGAACATAATGTGTTTTCTCAACCAATTAGCATACCTATGTTTAAGACGAAGCATTGCTTGGTTATTACTACTGTATACATTTCCAGCTGTTGATAGATGTCTATGCAGCAATCATAGTTATACGACCTGTGAATATTCAATATTAAAATGATAAAAGAATTGTGCTATATACAGGAAATAATAATCAAGAATAATCATAAATCAAGAAAGTATGTGGTGATTACGGGTTCAGTCATGTCTTTAACAGTGTTCATGATATTAATGTTAAACATTTAATCCCATTCTAAAATGAAAAATTATAAATTCATATTTGAATTATGATTGGTACCGTACACTGTTTATGGAGCATTTAAGTCAAATCTTGAGCATGAAATTTACCTAGACTGAGTTCCGAAATATATTTAAGATTTTATTTATGCCGATTAAGAATATCTGTTCATCCCGTAAACAGATTAGTAGATACAATGAAAACAATACTGCAAGACAAGAAAGATATTGTATTGGTTGTAATGCTTCGGATATTGCGGACGAATTTCTTTGTGTTTGTGTATGTTCAACATTTCTTGATATAAGTAAGAAATACATAAACTATTACTGTAATAATCCATCTCTTATTAAGTATGTACAATTCCTACAATCAACTAATATGTCTGAATTAATACAACTTTGTGGATGTGTTAAGGAATCGTTAAGTATAAGATCGAAAATGTTAAATCGTTTAACGTAATTTACTATAAATTTGTTGACACTTGTTTTCTTCGCGAATGCGCGAGAGAGAGAGGGAGAGAGAGAGAGAGAGAGAGAGAGAGAGAGAGAGAGAGAGAGAGAGAGAGAGAGAGAGAGAGAGAGAGAGAGAGAGAGAGAGAGAGAGAGAAGAGAGAGAGAGAGAGAGAGAGAGATGCGGCGTCTCATCAGGGTCTGCGCTGTTTGCTTAAAGGCCCTATAAAGGTAACAAATCCAATTATTATGCATATAAACTGGTCTAATTTATACCGGATTTCAGTTACTCTTTCATAAAAATTGATAACACAGCTTAGGTGCAACGTGGTCAAGAATTATGGAAGATATACCCGTTTCATAGTTGGAAGAAATGTTTACCTTTTTGCAACTAACGTGATGTGTAGCCTTAAAGCGGTGACATATGCTAAAAATAGCCGAAAGAAAATTCAACTTTTTACCAGCAGAAAGTAACTTATTAGATCACTACAAACGTTTTAACCATTTAGAAGAGACCTACTTTGTGAGTGATACCGGAAAACATAGAAAATCAACGATATATTTTTGGTGACCTGAGTCACTTTCACTATCACTTTCCCTGGTAAACAGCGATGTAAACAAACTTATTGTTTGTAAACACAATTGACTTGAAGGACACTGTTTTTTGAGCTCAAAATAAGTTGTATTGCTGATTTTTTATGGTAATCTCCAAAAGCATATATATATATATATATTTATATATATATTGTTTCTGATAACCTTTATAAATAAATGAAAGAAATATTTTAAAATCGGTAAATAATTACGGATCGTCACCTTTATAGAGCCTTTAAAGGGATTTCTGTAAGAAATATTCTAAATATAGAAATAAATAAACTAGACATCCCTAAGTTTGGAAATAAATTGATCCAATTTAGAAGGAGCGGAGAGTCCACTCGGCAGAAATGGGTTAAACAAACGCAACTCGTGGTAAGCAGCTGATGAAACATAATCATTCGCATCGGAGTATGAACATGTCTATCTATTTTGACACAATGCCGGTTTGTACCTATATATTGACGTTAGCACATTTTTATCTCAACTTTTATCGTGTTAACAATCACTTTATGGCACTGCAAATTATATTCTTTTTAGCACAACGTTTCCTCTGTTAACCATGCAGGCATGTAGAAGAAGTCACTTCAACTTTAGTTAGGTGTTGTCATTATTTGCCGTTTGACCAACGAGACACTTATCACACTGTGTCTCGTTGGCTACTCAAAAAACGTACTATTCCCCTGACTTAAAACCGAATTCAAATCGACACGAACATACAGACTGACGCCTTGTCGATATGCCTTTGTTTTCATTATTAACACATTTCCATCAATGTTAAAGTGTGTAGTCTTTTAGCTTTCTTCCATTAGAATGGCCGTAAGCATTTTGCGCAACGATTTCTAACAATACTATTGCAATTTAACTTTACGAACAAAGACCGCGTTATTAATAAAAAAAACTGGAATAGTACTACTCCCCGTTATAAATTACCTTCTGGTTTAGTTATCGAATATCGCTAGGCACTTAAGCAAAGTGTTTGGTGTCATATGTTTTGTATTAACCCATTCATGCCTAGCGTCCTGAAAAAAGGACATTGCAAACAGCGTGAACCCAGATGAGACGCCGCATGATGCGGCGTCTCATCTGGGTCTCCGCTGTTTGCTTAAAGGAATTTCAGTAAGTAATATTCTAAATATAGAAATAAATATACTAGACATCCCTAATTTTGGAAGTAAATTGATCCAATTGACAAGGATGGGAGAGTCCACTGGGCATAAATGGGTTAAATAACATGTCGACTACTACTAAAATCACTACAACAACTAATAGTCAGAATCATCATCACAATAATCATGCAAATCACCCGCAATGCTTTACCCACTAATAATGCAAATCACCCGCAATGCTTTACCCAATAATAATGCAAATCACCCGCAATGCTTTACACAATATATTGACAAAGCAAATTGGATGGTAACATACAATGATGAATGTTGAATACTTGCATACAGATTTTGTGTTCAAATTTGTTAGCATTTCATGTCTAAAAGTACCTTTTCCTGGACAATTTTGCCGATTAATTCATAACGCATGACCTGAACGACGCGATTCAGTTAGAGAAATAAGAGGCTTAGAGAAATGAGACCAGTAAATAAACAAAGTGTTCTGATATCAAACTTTGCTGTTCCATCTGTAAATAATCGAGCTCGTGATAATGTTATCGAATCAATTAACTGCTATTAAGCAGCGAATTGTTTAGATTGTAGTCGTTAGGTAATGCCAACCATTGCATGACACGTGTTGCATATATGCTGTTACCAATTGCATGACACGCGTTGTATACATGATGTTGACGATTGTATGACACGTGTTTAATATATGCGGTTGACACAAATTTTTGACGCAAACTTTAAACATATTCATTAACTTGAATATATCTCACAACATTTGTGATGTGAAATCATGTTTAAAATTGTAGAGACGTAGTGAGAATGCAATGGTATGAACGCGGTACATGGATCAGAGAAAAATGGTCTATGGTATGAATGCGGTACATGGATCAGAGGAAACAATGGTCTATGGTATGAATGCGGTACCTCGATCAGAGAAAACAATGGTCTATGGTGTAAATGCGGTACATGGATCAGAGGAAACAATGGTCTATGGCATGAATGCGGTATATGGATCAGAGGAAACAATGGTCTATGGTATGAATGCGGTACATGGATCAGAGGAAACAATTGTCTATGGTATGAATGCGGTACATGGATCAGAGGAAACAATGGTCTATGGTATAAATACGGTATATGGATAACACGAAACAATGGTCTATGGTATGATGCGGTACATGGATAACACGAAACAATGGTCTATGGTATAGTTGCGGTTCATTGATAACACGAAACAATGGTCTATGTATGAATGCGGTATATGGATAACACGAAACAGTGGTCTATGGTGTGATTTCGGTACATTGATAACACGAAACAATGGTCTTTGGTATGAATGCGGTACATCGATAACACAAAACAATGGTCTATGATATTAATGCGGTATATGGATAACACGAAATAATGGTCTATGGTATGAATGCGGTACATTGATAACACGAAACAATGGTCTATGATATGAATGCGGTATATGGATAACCTAACCAATGGTCTATAGTGTAATTGCGGTACATTGATAACGCGAAACAATGGTCTATTGTATGAATGCAGTTCATGGATCAGAGGAAACAATGGTCTATGGTATGAATGCGGTGCATTGATAACACGAAACATTGGTCTATGATATGAATGCGGTATATGGATAACACGAAACATTGGTCTATGGTATGAATGCAGTTCATGGATCAGAGAAAACAATGGTCTATGATATGATTGCGGTACATTGATAACACGAAACAATGGTCAATGGTATGATTGCGGTACTTTGATAACACGAAACAATGGTCTATGGTATGAATGCGGTATATTGATAACACGAATCAATGGTCTATGGTATGATTGCGGTACTTTGATAACACGAAACAATTGTCAATGGTATGATTGCGGTACATGGAATACACGACACAATTGAAGAATATGAATGCTTTAACTAAATTTCGGAGAAAAAAGTCATCTTATTGCATTCAATAAAACAATATTCCACTGTATGTCACATCATTAAAAACAACAACATTGTGTAAGAATGACCTTTCTGCATTAAATAATGTTCGAAGTGGAAATTACAATTTCATAAAAAATATGTTAATCAAATATAATGTTTAAAGATAATAATGTACTTAACAAGAATAAGTTACAGTGATGGGCAATAAACTCCTATTGCCTGCAATAGAAGAAAGTATGTACTACAAATGTGGTCTTTTTTCGAAACATATTAAAACAGCCTTGAAAGTGGTCACATGGAATAATAGTATTATCAGCGTGTTGTTAGCTTAAAGTAAGTATTTAATAATAAACGCTAATATCACAATTTCATGTTCAATCTTTAAATTTTTAATTATGATCCCACATCTAAAGAACATTTGGGATTTTATGTGAGTATTTTAGAGAGCCCACATCTAAAGATACTTATGGGTTTTATGTAAGTACCTCAGAGTGCCCAAATCTAAAAAACAAGTTGAGGTCTTATGTAAGTATCTTAGAATACAATTGTGCCTAAATATAAACGTTTGTTGTTGTCATGCAATACAATACAATCACTTGTTCTTTACAATCTCGTATTCAAATTCTATATTATCACTTCTCAGAATGAACCAAATACCCATACTTTTCACGAATAATGTATATTTTGTGTCAGGCAGAAGTATGAATTTTTCTATAGTAGGCCTAATTAAGTTTATGTATGTAATGTTATACTAGAAATCCAAAGATCCCTGCCTCGAATCTCGATTGTTTAGCAAACAAATATCACACATGATCCTCTACCACCAGGCGTTTAAATGGGGAGGGGCATAAGCCAATATCTCCCTTGATGCAAAAAGTACCATATGACATTGAAATTAGAAGGCACGTGGTACCTATTTGCACCAATGGGGCGATATGACATGGCTTCATAATGCCTAAAGGGTTAACGGCGACACTTGGAACGATCTGATTGCAAATGAGAAAGTTTGCTATGGATGTTGCAGAGTATCAATATCTGACTATTTACCAATACCTTTACCTTTTATACAATACCTTTTTTCATATTATGGATAAGGTAGGTGAAAGGTTTTCTTAGAAACTCAAAAAGCATATATACTGGATGTTGATGAATCGGTAGTTGAAATTGTGTTGACATTAGCATTTTAAAAACAAACTTTGTTCTGGTAATAATAAACGAATATTTTTAAACACGCCTGTTTAATAGTTTAGTTATTATATAACATAATTTACATTTTTTTATTTCAAAATTAATGTATTGTCTTGAGGAAACTCATCATTATCTGAAATCTGTTTAAAATATCTTAAAAGCCTGTTGTATCTACAGCTGCACCGGTTGTGTCAACACTTGCTTGCATGGCAGTTCTAAATAAATTAACACAACGCTGTTTGCACGGCATAACAATAACGTTGCTAGTGTTGGAAGGTGTCGTCCGCATGTGAAATCAAGTCAACACTGAAAAAGCCATTGGGTTACAGAAGAGAATGGCATTCACTTAATGTTGCCCTATAGGATATGATGTTGGTTTGTCGATACGACTTCATTTTCGTGATACACACTTTATCATAAGACGGAGTTCGTACCCTTGGGAATTTTAACCATTAGGGAAAAACATTAATCGACTTGAAACACTCTCTGTATTGATCATATGCGCCAGTATTGAGACAGGCGAGAGTATATAGCGTTTTTCCTCTGACATTCATGTTTCAATTTTTTTTTAATATCTTAATTTTAAAAGTTCCTTCTATGTATAATTGCTTTCCTAATGTTGATGTTTCTTTAAATGTAAAGGGTACTTACGCAAATATGATCGGTATAACATGTGTATATTTTGCCATAAAAAAACATTTCTAAAACGGAGCTAACCTATGGACGAGACGTGTATAACAGCGTGTTCGATCAATGCAATTGACTAAACCTGATTACGTATCAGTAACGGACACGCCATAAGTCATTTCGTTCCAGTGCTGTTGCTATTGCTATACAAACTTTTATTTATATCATTGAAAATAGCAATAGTTTCCATGTTCATAGTAGATTTTGCAGAAGACTTAATCATTATATTAGGTAGGTTCTTCATAACCTGCACAATAAATGAACGTAATCATTAACGTGATAAATATAAGTGTATTTTTTATTTAAACTTTTCTTTCACCATTACTCACTCATTCATCCAAGCTTTATTTAACGGAACTATACGAAAAATGGTAAGTAACATTCTGCATTGTTTGGAGGATGGTGTTCATCATTTGTTCCCAAATTAGCGTGGAATGTAAAACCGCTCTATTCGGTCGATAATGTTGTGAATAGTTGAACACTTGAGACTGTTGAAGATATGATTCAGTCTGCCGCTGGGAAAATTAAACTGTTAAGAAACGAACAATGTTGTTATAAACGATCGGGCCTGGGATATGTAATCAAACAAATTCACTCTGCAATGAAGTAGCTTGTTGCACAAGATTGCTGCCTCCGTCTAATGTTTTCTTTCATTCCATGTGTATGGGAATCGTGCTTCATGTATTGTTTAGGCTCGAAATTTGAACAAAACGAATCGCGCTCTGCGAAAACCGGGCTTATTGTATGTGCGGAAAGTGCCGTCCCAGATTTGCATGTGCAGTCGGCATCACGGACGACACTTTCCGCCTTGACTGGATTTTCGTTTAAAATGAAACGCGGAAAATGTCGTCCCTGATTAGCCTGTGCGGACTGCACATGCTAAACTGGGATGACTTTTTACACACATGCATTAATCCCCATCTTCACAGTGCGATGCTCATATATTATTACAACTTTGTTGTATGCATGCTCACGTTTTCATCGATCAACATTTGAATTTTCATAATACTACTATATGATACGTTGTTGTCAAATAACCCACGGTAAGAGGTATGAATGCGTGCTCCCTACTCATGATTGAATCCTCGGCATCTTTCAGGTTCTTTACCCGAAACTTACATATTGTTGATGATTTAATCCAGCTTGAGGCAACCTTTATAAACTATGACCTTCAGGAAACAATTAATAAGCATAGATGACTTTTTTAGTTATATTCTTTTGTAATTTGTAATAAATTCTTTAAAAAAAACATCTACTTTAAACAATTAAACATGATTATACTTGAAATTATGTTCTTCAAAAATCATGACACATGTTTCAATTTTCATTTTTTTTCCTGTTTTTAAAATGGAAATTACGCCTGGTCTGCTACTTTTGATGAACAAATGTACTTATCAGAATGGTACATGTCGAGTACTAAATCTCTTTTTTTAAAATAAATTTAAAAGTGTATAATAGATTATCAGTCTAGCATACTTTATACGTACCCGCTAAACGCAGACACTGATTAACCCATGAAAAGGGTAAATACAATTTATGTTTAGCATATCGGTAAGTTGTTGTGAACGTCGTAAGTAATTGTGAACGATGTGTTCGAATATGACAATAGCTTAAGTAATTTTTATCAATTATATCTGAAGAAAACAAGACATTGAAATTCTGTATATATGAGATATTATATTTAGTCGAGATTATTGTATTGTAATTTAACATCAGACATTGACATGTGCATATATTACATATGTAATGTAGGCAACATATTTGTAAGAGATTTAAATAATGTATGTATGAAATGTTAAATATAATCGTCATATACTGTTATTAAACAATCGAACATCAGCGTTAGAAAGAAAAGAAATAATCCTGTATCTTCTTGTTTTAATGCATGCGTCATTTTATTGCTTAAGACTAATACAGTAAATGGCTCTCTTGCCGTTACTTTTAAACATGTTACAAACTAACTATAAACTTTACTGCTAAACTCCATTGAACTAAAACTAGTGCAATGCCATTTGTGCAAATCCAATTTAAATTTATATAGACCTACTTTATATTGGATAGTTGACGTGTTTTATTTGATTCGCTCGGGCAAATAGATGAACGAATACCATGACCTTTATTTTGATCCAATCAAATGCCAGGATTGCGACCATGATGTGAACGGCTTATGATTGGTTGCTTCAAAATGAGCCAACTCACAAGATTTAGCAAACATAGAAATGCGTTCTCTCTGTCCATTCCTTAACAATAAGATTTTACTTCATACTTTCTAACGTTCACACAATTAACGTAAATATTAAATGATATTAGACATCCATCATGTGTCTTTTTAATTGCTTCGAGGCGTCAATGGAAAGTGGCTAGCTTTTGACTTAAAGTAAAACTACAAAACGTGAAATCCAGGGTGGCTTTTTTACCAAAAATTACCAAAAAGTGGAACAGGTGAAAAGTCGAAGTTTTATTTACTTGTTTAACACTCTTTCAAGCAATCAGTTGCGTTTGGTAAGCAAAACAAATATCGTGGAAGCATTGACATAGATTAAAACATACATGCTTTAAATGATTGATAACTGAAAGTTTTATATATTATTTGCGTCCTGCTTTAACCCAGAACGTTCGCATTAACGTCGGTACAGATTTTCATCTGCTCATTCCACACTCCGGATCTGCACGTCTGCGCGTACGCGTTACCGTAATGATCGCAGAAGATGTACTTGTTACTCGCCCCGGGGTAGGGGAAGTACATGTGGTCCTCGTGCGCGTGGATGCACGGGTTCACAACCGACTGATCGTCCGCGTTGCTTCCGATGCCCGTGATCGCGTGCACGTATTTGAACACGCAGCGCGCGGTATCGTGGTTCCAGACTTGCGCGGGCGGACATGACGTCACTTCCGCTACGCCAAGACTGGTACACGTGACGTAATTGGACTGGTTCCCGCATGGTTCCATCTGACTCCGCACTCCAGATAAGAGCAGTTCCGGCGAGCATGGGTTGCTGTATTTGCAACCGGAAGAGGTGTGAACGCAGCTGGTGATGCCCACTGGACATATTCCGACATATAGGTTGTCCGCTTGATCGCACATGAGAAACTTGTGGTTATCAACAGGATGTGGATAGGTTTCCACTGACCTATTTCTACTGTCGCAGAGATTCTGTGTGACGGTGTCTGAAAACGTATCGCAAAATGTGAGTCACGTTTTCTTAAATGCAAAGTTATATGTTTATATTTTATATCGATTCTATAAGTACTAAATCCTTCTTCTGTATCGAAACATTCATACACGATAAAGTACCAGAATATCATTAGTTCAGAACTTAAAAAATGACGTAATTTAGGAATAATGGGATTACTGAGTGACACTACGGATGGAGTTTACAACATGTTGAACTTAAAGCGATAGTTTTATGATAAAATAATAATGATAAAGTTTGCATTGGGTTTTAAAAGAAATTCACATTCCACCGATTGCTTTCATAATGCCTGACGAAATATGTTACGAATACACGCATTAAGTCTAAAAAAAGTGTAATGCAGCCAATACCTCTGACCAAGATGACGTCACTGGTTGCTAGGGTCATCTCCGCGTCCGTGCACGGCCGCACAGTTCCGGCTATTGCACACACCCCGGGGAGACCTGAGACAGGCGGATAAGAAACAATGCTCACTTAGTTAAAGCGAAAACATCCGTGACTTTAGCGCGACAAAAGCGCAGTAAATCGTCATTTATTGTGTTTATCATAATTATGTATTTTAGTATTTTACTTTTTTGCTTAAATAAATCCTTTTTGAAGTTTCAAGATTGTGGGGCTTACACGGTGCTTTCATGTGATTTTTTCTTTCATTTTGATTCGATTGAATGTAAAGACAGAAACAAAGGCAGAAAGTATGTCATGATTTGAATATAAGGTACGTGTTGATAAGAGATCTGTTTGTTTTCTCGGGCGAAAATCAGGGCTTGTACAGTCTTGCTTAGGTTCGCATTTTAGTTTTTCTTAGCCATCTCAAAACTACTCTTTTTTCAACACTAATAAAATTTTCTCTACTAAAAATAATCATTGAACAAAACATTATACTCTTGGAAAATTATTGCTAACGGACTATATTTATCAACGTGTATTTTTCTGATTTTCAAATAGATTAAAATTAATTCAATAAATTAACTTATTTTAACGGCAGAAAGAGAAGAAAATTTGAAAAAATGTAAATCTATTAGGAAGATTCATATATATATATATAATTGTATTGTCAAACATGTTTCACGTGGTTCCAGGGGAAAATAAAAATAATATGTTATTGCAATTATTGAGTAAACTGAGCTGATGATATATCAACGTAATGGTTAACAATCAACACATTTCGCACGCATCGCTAAAAACATAGTTACATTAACAATTTGTATATTGCATTTTTCTTAACAAATATTATTTAACTGAGCATAATTTAAACTATTCTTCCGTAAATTTACAGTTTTGTTTGGCTTGACCTATAATTTAAAAGGTGAAACAATACTGTCGTTGTGATTTTGTGTACTTTCGATAGCTGCAAACAATATCAAACGGGCTGGTAGAAGAGATATATACCATTTGCATATGAATATGAATTCGCAATAAACAACAACAACAATCATCATAGTCATGCGCATTGGTTTGATCATCGTGTTTGTTTTTAACTTTTCTCCACGTATTTTTATGATCGCACACAGAAGAATATTATTGTTATGATGACGACGACGATAATTATCACAATGCAAATACATACACAGAGAGGTGCACATGTGTTTGAATGAGATTCAAGGAATGCCATGGTTGTTTCGTGACGTTAACGTCTGCATCAGCTCTCAGGTACAATAGTTGTTTAAAATATTTTCAATCTTTTGGAAAAAAATCCTCCAAAGAACGCATTCGACAATTTTATCAGATTAGAAATTCCTGACTAATGAATGTTACAGACAGTGGTACAAGAATGAGGACTATACACTGAGAGCTCGGATAAAAGAGAAACTAAAAGGTAAAAACGTGTTTAAAGTCAAATGCTCATGCAGTAAAAGCTTTTTGCGATTATTACAAAAATGTATTGTGAAAGGCAAGTGTAATATAACACACGTGAACACATGAATGCCAGAGAATCGCTTTAATGATTTCAAATGTTAATGTTACTTTCATGAATTAATTTGGTACAAAAGCTGCAACACAATGAACAACTTTCTCATCATATTATCATCTAAATATACATGAACGATGTTTGGGCCATGTGAGCTTATTACTGTCATGTGATCTTTCATAAGAACTCAATTAAAGCGATTGCGACGATTTTATACCTCTAAACGTGTCTGTTTCTTTAATCTCTATGGTCAGATCTCCAGTGCATGAGCTTCTCTGACCTTTGACCCTAATATACATGGGGTCAGAACCACGGATGTAGAGCACGTGACCTGCTTGCAGACGGATGTCGTGCGAAGTCTCGTCTGGTAAGGGATAACGCGTTGCTGCAAACACTTCCGCTCCAGCGCCCGCCATTGTTGCCTGTTTGATAATGATTTAAAATTTATGTTCGATTAATTATTGCATGTAGCCAAACTTAGGAGAGATACACATCGTGCTAAAATATCTCGACACCCTAGACATTGTTTGCAATTAAAATGTTTTAAATGTGTTGCTGTAAGTACAATTTTGCTAGTTTTTTTCGTAAATATTAAAAAATTCCTCAAACAGGAACGATACTTTAATTATATATTTCGTTATTCAAATATGGGTTTATACTTATATGATTGAACATTTGCATTCAAAATGTCTAGGAGAGCCGTTTACATAAAAACACGGAAATTCATAGCCAATCAATACAATTAACCCATTTATGCCTAGTGGACTCTCCCATCCTTCTAAATTCGATCAATTTTCCACTATTAGAGATGTCTAGTATATTTATTTCTATATTAAGAATATTTCTTACAGAAATTCCTTTAAGCAAACAGCGCAGACCCTGATGAGACGCCGCATCATGCAAGTGCCTTTTTTTCTAGACGCTAGGCATAAATGGGTTAAGATTTACTAATGCACATGTCGCCAGGTGGTGAAAAGCGTGCATTCTCTCCGGGGCTCGAACCCGGAACCTACCACAAACGAGGCGAGTGTTATAGCGAACGAGCTAACCAGTCTTCGTACACATTTAATCGCCAATTCTACTTTCGTGACGTTACATCCTCCCCGAAAAAGTTGGAATTCCTCATCGAATGCGAATCACAGTCTATAACTGAACCCGACGAACCCACGGAAGGTTCTATCGTGAACTGGCCCCACGTTGGGAGCCATTGTCACCGGGTGGTGAAAAGCGTCCAGCCAATCCGAGACGCGAACCCCGGACCTCCAGCTTATAAGGCGAGTGCCTCTACCGAGTGAGCTCACCGGGCCGTTTAAACTTTAAACATGTGAGCCTTGTTTTGAGAAAACTGGGCCTAATGCATGTGCGTAAAGTGTCATCCCAGATTAGCCTGTACAGTCCGCACACGCTTATCAGGGACGACCCCTTTTCTTTATTTAATATCAATTATTGGGTGAAAATGTAAGGTCAGCCTAGTAGTTGGCGCACATGCTTCTTATATAGCGACTCTGGTTCAATTCCCACTCCGGGCGCATATGTATTTTATTGGTAGTTAACTTTACAGGCGGGATTTCAGTCGGGTATTGAGTTTTCCCTCTACAGCACAATACCAGACTGAAACTGAAACAATATTTTTCAGGAAAAAAGTAAAATATAGCTTGAAATTCCATAAACATTTTTAAATATGTGTGTCTAGTAATATAATTTAGTGATTGACCACAATCTGGCTTGTAACAGCCTCAGTCGCCGCGTGACTTCATGTTAACGAAATACACATTAGAATAAAAGAGGTACCAAAGTCTTCTCCAAGACGTCTTCAATCATTCGGCTCTCAGTTCGAATAGAGGGGATCATTTTAGACAATTGGCCAATTTAAGAAGGATGTTTCAAAAAGATGACAATAATGCAGAGAGTAAGTAAACGCTTGAAACTAATTTCGCAACATGGTGCGCAGATTTTGTTGTGTTATCAACTGTTTATTATAGCTGACAAATCCAATGCTTCGCGTCTAAATTAAAATAAAATGAACACACATGTCTGCTTTACGAAATGCATTAAAAGTAAATTTACTTAACAATAACAAATAAGAAGTTAAATAAATTCGATATCTCATGACAGCATACTAGACGTTTTTCTTATCAATTGCATTAAAATTGATTGATACGATAAAAACTGCCTAATCAGTAGCAAACACTGCATTCAATAGTGGAATCATGATTCCCCGCGAAAATGTTTATTGTGCTTTAAAAAATAGAACGTTTTATATTTAAAACAATAAAACTTTAATCTACAGGTAAATGCAGAAATAAAGAGTTAACTGTGACATTTTTAAGAGTCCAATATAGTTTATAATACAGTCAAATCAAATACAAGGGCAACGTTAAAAGAATATTAATTTATTACGTTATTAAAAGATAACATGAATAAAGAATAGAGATCCCACATTCATTTATACAATATGTAAACCAACGCTATTATGTTGTTGTTTTCAAGTTCAAACAGTCCGCACACGCTAATCAGGGACGACCCTTTCCGCCTAAACTTGATTTTCGGTATAGAGAGGCTTACTTGAAACTAAAAATACCATAAAAGCGGAAAGTGTCGTCCCTGATTAGCCTGTGTGGACTGCACCGGCTTATCTGGAACGACACTTTTCGCACATGCATTAAGCGCCGTTTTCTCAGAACGCGGCTCATATAATCACCATTCCCGCTCAAGTTCGGTACCGTTGCACACACTTACTTATTCATCGAAACTAATATTTATATAGTAATAGGTGTTTTTCTTTTTTACGTGTAACAGCTTTTTTGATAGATGGGTAAGGTTATTGATGTATTGAATTATTTAATTGTTTTAAAATTTAAGTTTTAATCCCGTGCTTTTAATAAAATGCATCTGGATTTCATAACATATAGAACATTTACAATTGTTTTCAAATGTTGCATTCAGATTTTGAGTGTACGTTTTGTAATGAAAACTAGGATTTATAGATAAATACCGGTAAGCTATTATGTAAAGGCATTGGTGTAATGGGTATGGTGTCATCCCATGGCCTTAACTGATTTGATAACTATTCTTGAGCGTGACCCAAACCCAACGAGACCATGTACTGGTTCTATAGAATCTGTCTCCAAAGTAAACTCGATATGCCAAAGGCTTTTTATATATTGACGCATTACTTTAATATAAGGCTTTAAGCTACGTATCTTAAGTTGACTAAAAGTACTGAAATAACTAAACAAAACACTAGAAGAACATTTTTATTATGCATTTTGAAACAACACGTACTTTATGAATGTTTTACTATGGTCTTTTTTAACTTTTAGTCCTAAAGATATACTCTTAAGTTTATTACTTGACTGGTAATATTATGTACACATTACCCCAAAAAGTCCATCACAACTAATTAGTTATTAATTTGACACAGGAAGTGCGAAATGTTCTGAAATACCACAACAAAAGTACACCAAAATGGAGGTGGAAACATATTTAACAGGGGAAGAAGAGAAAAAAAAAAAATTCGTTGCTGTATATTTTCTGTAATTTGAAGGACACTTGGCGCGAAAAAGATCATTGGTTACACAAAAATTGTGTCGGCCGTATTAGTTTTTTGATAGCTTCTCTGTAAACAGGTTTGTCTCAATTTATTGGCTTGATAATTATAACTGTACCTAACGAAAACAAAAGGATTTTAAATAAATGATTACAGTCACAAAGCAATCCGTTCATGTACCTTGACGCTAATGCCGTTCGACGAGTCCGGTAACCTAGCAACCAACGTGTGATGACAAGGGTAGGTGTAATTTCCGGGCAGCAACACGGCCGGCGCTGAAAAGAAAGTTCACGGTTGAAGTACATAGCAAACATTGGTCTATACTGATAATAAACAAAGAACACACGTTCATTATGTAATTCTCATCCGGTTGTTATTTAAAAACTGTTACATTTGTATTTTATGCCGCGCTATCAACGATTAAATCATTTGCGGAATAAACAAATTTTACTTTTTTGCGCGTTTTTATAAAGTTATGTTATGTTTTTTATATTCTGTTTTATATCTTGTTGTGGCATTTGATATAAATTGTTTGGAGATATTCTAAGGTTAGCCTAGTGGTTGGCGCACATGCTTCTCATATCGCGACCCTGGTTACATTCCCACTCCGGGCGCATGTGTTTGTTTTGTTGGTAGTTTAACTTACAGGCGGGATTTCATTCGGGTATGCAGGTTTCTCTCAACAGCACAATACCATACCAAAACTGAATATCTTTCAGGAAAAAAGTAAATTGCTTGAAATGACATCAACAATTTAAAATATGTGAGACTAGTAAGTAATAGAAATTTAATTGAGTGCTTGACCTAAATTTTGGTTGTCGCTTCAGTCACCGTATAACTTCATGTTAACGAAATACACATTAGAAGAAAAGAGGTACCAAAGCCTGGTCCGAGAAGTCTACAATAAATGTGACTTCAATTCGAATAGAGGTAATTATTTTAAAAATTGGCCAATTTAAGGAGGGTGTTGCAAAAAAGATGACAATAATGCAGAGAGCAAGTCAACACTTGAACTTTTTTCGCAATATTGTGCGCAGATTTTGTGGTTTAACCCATTTATGCCAAGCGTCTAGAAAATAAGACCTTGGCACACAGCGTAGACCAAGTCGATTATAGTGTATTATACAGTCAAATAAAAACAATGTCAACATTTATTTTTTTCGTAATGAAAAGATAAAACAAATATAAAGAATAGATATTCCACATGCATGTATACACTATTTAAAATAACGTTCCCAGTTGTTGTTCCAAATTTCAAACAAACGGGGTATTCACAAAGACCCGAGGGATCTTATCTCACGTTGTTATAATGCTATGTGTGAACTAATGTTTTGATGCTTTTAATGGATACAAACTTTACTCATACTCATTATTGTTAAATTTTCTTGTCACAAATTGTATCCTCCACAAATGTCACACCACGAAAAAGCCTAAATCATAATGAAATCGCATGATTTATTAGAAAGTTTTATTTAATGTTGTTACTGCAGTGATATCGCATATGTAAACATTGTTTATAATACGAAGTGAAACTTGTGAACAAAACAAGATCAATAGAGACCATTTTAAGACATCAGAACGCTGACATCGACCTGATACAATGGTGCCATAGAGAGAAAACATGGTCTTATGATAACAGATTGATATTTGGCGAGGATGATATATGTAATATTTAATCAATAAACACATTGTTGAAGCGATTAAATATTACTGTCTAGAGATGTAGCATAATACAGATATTATTGTATATATTACTCATGCAGACAGCAGACTGCAATTTATATGCAAACTTGGGTTTAATGTGTTAAATGCCAACACTTAATAAAAGCAAACATAATATACGGATTCTAATTTATCACAAACAGATATAGTCTTAACAAGCGTGCCTTTCATTGATTGTATACGCTGAAAACTGATGCGTAAAATAATGAATTACTGAAGATTACTCTAAAAAAAAGTTAGGGATAGAAACTGGGTGGGGTAAAACAAAGTTGCATTCTGAATTTGTGTCGCGTTGTAATTTGTGTTTGTATAAAAACGTTACGAGACAAGCACGGATTTTTTAACACAAAATGTGGGAAATTAATGGATACAAGGAAAATGCCAAACAAAATTTTGTAGTTAAATGAGATGCGCTACTCTGTTGCCATATATCGATAATATCAGGTCAAAAATGACACTTCACTGATCACAGTCGATTAGCGTCGGTTGTTAATTTAAAGGTAAGACTTTTAAATAGTGCAATTTAACATCTTTTAATTACAGTACATTAATAAGATGAACTTGCAGTTAAATTAAGTTATCTTTTTGCAATAACGGTTACAAATTCTTTCATTTTTTTCAGGCTCGGGCTTTCCCGAGCTCTTACGCATGGGCAGGCATTGACGTTATTTTATTGTAAGTCTCTCTTGATAAAGTACAAAACGTTATTTTATTAACCTGTTATGCACTGAGCTTTAATATGCAGTCTATAAAACATATTCATTATTAGACAATGCAGTATAATTGTGTGTATTTCGGTTCTTTTTACAATCAACAAATGTTTACAGTGAAATTGTATCAGCATATGTGACGTTCGCAGCGAATTTGGGTATTGTTGCGCAATTGACGCAGTTGAAAAAAAACGTGATTTTAAAATGTCAATTAGATTATGGCCGATAACACACTTTATAAAGCTGTGATTTCAATTAAATAACGAATTATCACTTTAAATAATTATTTATAGGACAACACATGCACACGCAATAGGTTTCACAAGAAATTTGATTATATTTATTTACAATTACTGCGATATCGACAAAGGCCCTCAAAACATGTTGCCAGTTTTGAAAAATATTTTATCCCACTTTTACAGCGAAATCGGTTGATTAAAGCCCCGTTTATTAAATTTCATCTATAATCAACGGCAAGGCTATAATCAATGGCACGAAATGACGTCATCTACTGCCGAACCGGGACTACTTTTTCCCACGCACCTCGTCACCTGTATTTGCCAAGTGCATCAATAATAAAAACAATCTCAAATGTTTGTCAATCTTAATGACCTTAAAACAAAGGAAAGTAGCAAAAAAAACGTGTTTTTTTGTCATTTATTTTTATTAAAACCTCAAGTATTAGGTAAATTTAACACTATGCAAATAGGTTCTGTTGTTGTTGCTCCCCTTTGAAGAAGTCAGTGCGAGTTGCTCCCCTTTGACCGTAGAAAACAATCGTCTGGACCAAGAAATCCTGTGTTAATTTACAAGCTGTACTCGGATATGCATCCATCTGATTTTTCTTCAAAGCATCTTTTCTACCTGGCAGTACGCACAAATGACACTGCATCCCGGTGATTCTTGCGTCAACAATTGGGTGTCAACAAGTTAGGTCAGATGCTGAAGGCCATGGCAAAAGACTCCGGCTTTCTCAAGCACAAGAGAATAACGAACCACTCAGTTCGCAAATTCCTGGTCCAAAAATTTCGAAATACAAATATCCACCCACTGAAACCATGGCAATAACAGGGCACAAAAATGTCCAGTCCTTAACCAATTATTCCAACATATCTGTTGAACAGCTGCAAAAGTGTTCATTCTTGCTCAGTCCAGTAAATGTAACAATCCAACAGATTCCTCTTGTTCACCTTCACGCACCGAAACTATGGCCGAAATGCAGCCTAGACAACCACTGTCTACCGTCGAACAAGTTGATCTTGATGTTCGCCCCACCCAGTCACTTCACGGTTCACCAGCGTTCGAACAACTTTGCCTCACAATTCTTTGGTGCCACTTTCAACATTCAAAATGTTAATGTATATAATTAGCTTAAATCCAAGTAATCTTTGTTATTTCGTCACGAAATAACCACATATTATAACAAAGAAGCAAATATTGTGCACCTCGTGATCGACTCGATAGTTTGATATCGAAAGTGAATTGTGCGTGGTGTAAGGCTACGTTGTAAACAAATGTAGTTCCTTGTATATAACAACTTAATGTCATATTGATATCATAAAACTTAAAGATTTGCAATTCAATATGATTAAAATTGTAATTAATAACGCTCGACACTTTGTTACAGAACGATATTCTGATTTAAAAAAATGATTATTCGATCAGCGGTTATTTTTGGAAGGCGGAGTAATACACTGACCTTGGTTACACTACAGTCATTATCAAAGTACGACAAACACTCGTGAAAACTTATTTTGTTTAAATAAAAAAAGTTAACTGAATAAAAAGTGGGATAAATAGAATAATAGGTCAGTGTTGATTATAGATCAGGTTTATCATGCTCGGCACGAAAACGAAAAAGCACTCGCCAAGGCTCGTGCTTTTTGTTTTCTAAGCCTGGCATGATTAACCTGATCTATAATCAACACTAACCTATTATTCTCTATTTATCCCACTTTTACAGCGAATTCGGTTGATTAAAGCCCCGTTGATTAAATATCATCTATAATCAACGACAGGAAATGACGTCAATATTTCGACGAAATGACGTCATAAATCCAGCGAAATTATCCCGTCAAACTAATTTTGTTTAAACGAAAATGTTTACAAAATAAAAAGTGGGATAAATAGAATAATAGATAAGTGTTGATTATGATCAGGTTTATCATGCTCGGCACAAAAACGAAAAAGCACTCGCCAAGGCTCGTGCTTTATGTTTTCTAAGCCTCGCATGATAAACCTGATCTATAATCAACACTAACCTATTATTCTATTTATATTATAAGAAAAGCAGATGTTTGTATTTGTGTGCTTATATCAGTTTGTTTCTTGAACGTAGTAATAAGTCCTCTCATTGGACCTGCTAAATTTTACACATTTATGCCTAGTGGACTCTCCCATCCTTCTAAATTGGATCAATTTATTTCCAAAATTAGGGATGTCTGGTATATTTATTTCTATATTTAGAATATTTCTTACAGTAATTCCTTTAAGCAAACAGCGCAGACCCTGATGAGACGCCGCATCATGCGGCGTCTCATCTGGGTCTACGCTGTTTGAAAAGGCCTTTTTCTAGACCATAGGTATAAATGGGTTAAGGTCAGTAGGACTGATCAATCCTAAACGGTAGCCACCATGCATACCTCTGCACAGTTCGGAAGTGAGTCTGTCCACAAGCGTCTGCATTTCCTTAAATGACGTCACCTGGCGGGCATTCAGACACGCGGGCCGCTCTACTAGGAGTTCAACATCCGGGTCACTCGACGCGTTGGTTAGCTGCACAACCTTGAGTGAGATCCCTGTAGAGGAAATAAAGGCGAGGCAGACGTGAATTTACGAAATTTGAGTCCGGCATCAACTAAATTAAATGCGGAACCAGGAACATGTTGTTTGAGCTGAACAGAGTATATTTTCAATAATAATCAGTTTGATCTTTCATAGTTTAACATATAGAACAGTCGATTTGAATACGGGTGCTTCCGAATAAACCAAGGCAAAGTATAAATTTAGACGGTGGGTATGTGGTTTATTTTCTTAAAAAGAAATCCTTAACACTATTTGAGGAGAGGCATGTACTTACATACGGCGATGATATTACCTGACCCAGCACATAAACACATACAGCGAGGCATTGCTACTGTAAAACCACTCAGCATTAAAGCTGTCTTCGAAACTTCCAGGCAATTACTTTATAATTGTTTATTTGTAAATGTCAATTTTGTGTTGTTTTGTAATCGATGCAAAAATTATAATCTTAATGGCTTCCCACCTGACCCGATATATTGACCGTTAAACAGAACGAATATGGCCACATGGCCAAACCTCATCATTTTATACTTACTTTGTACTTTCGCTGCCAAACATGATGCATCGACTTCCTCTGGAATATTCTGAAAGGTTAATGATGCACCACAAATGCTGACACGGCTTACCTTCGTCACGTAGATGTTTCGCCTCTTCTCGTGCATACACAGGCTCGGTGACGGTGTCAGTAAGCAGGAGCGCCACCTTGCTGGAGCCTGCTCTTGCGCCCGCGCTCGCTTTAAACATCGTCTCTCGCGCGAACTTCAGCGCGTCTCCGGTAAACGTCGGTCCGGCTTGGAAGCGAAGAGCCTTTCAAATCAACAAATAGGTTATTGATTTAAGTACGTTTTGATTGTGGCATTTCTATAGAGGCGTAATCAATTTAATCATGTGCATATTTTACTTATACTGTCAATTCCGTAATTACGATAAATTACGGTTAATTCAAATCGCCGCAAAACTTGTATTTATTTTTATATACCTTGATTAAAAAAGTCAAATGTAATTGTCGACTAGTCAACGCTTTTTATTTATGCTGCATATATTTATTACTTCAACTACTCACGTGGCAAAAAAAAGCAAAAGTGTGAGGTTGCTGAAATTCGGCTTCAGAAATGCGACTAAAAGGTCTTATGTATGATCCCCACGACAGGTGTATTAGCAGCATAATTAAAGGTACTTAAAAATGGTTCTACCACGGAAACGTGCTTAAGATGGTCATTATCTTTATACCCACAGGATTCCTATTAAACTCAGCTTGGAACAATTGGTTTTAAATCAAATAAATTGTAGTTTACATATATTTTTATCAACCCGTTACGCTACGTTCACAATATTAATCCTCGCACTTATGTGTGTCGAGCTTTTCTTTCATTTAGTCGTACCGTCAATACGTTAACAACGCTGTATCCAATAGACGCTTGACTGTTAAGCAGCCAGGCGGCCGTGGGGTGCAACCGTTTCGTCACGATGCCGACCCGGGTGCCGTCCATGGATAACCGGAAGCGGTCCAGCAGCCCCTTCAGAAAGTTGATGACGTCAACGAAGTCAAGAGTTGGCAACTTCTGGAAATCGAGAATGATGACGAGATCCAACATGGCGTCTGCGTCGCACTCTGTAAGAATAAAATGTGTTTGTTAATCTGGTAGTTTCTTTATCCTGCCTCTGTTGCAAACATTGACCTAATAAAGCAGGGTCGAATAAATTTTCCTATCTCCGGTCAACAGGAATTAGTGTATTCCTACGCACGCTGTGACACATAGTTAAGTGTAACGGTAACCTTTCCAATTCACTACACAGGGGTGTAGTATTTTACCAATATCGTCTGCTATCGTAGTTGTAGACCAAGAAACATATCGATTCGTTTTTTCATTTCATCTCATATTTTCAACTGGAAAGCATTAAAAGGAACAGTTTAAAGTGGAGCTATATTCTACGAGACACAATCGGTAGTTATCCGGTCGTCAAGAATGTTGTGTATATGTAGGAGGCTCGACAAGAACAGTTATATTGTTATGTCAATTTATCATTTGTCTTTGATAAAATGTGTCAACGGCATGAAGCAGGAGCTAAAGCTCGCCCTATTTTCTTTTTCTAAGCCACACCGGATAAACTTTCTCCATCTCGGCACCAACCATGTATTCTCTATATGATGTGCCGCCGTTATCAATAGTACGTCAGTCATATGACGGCAGTAAATTAACCAGCTCATACTTTTCCTGGGTAAACTAGTCTACGAATGCTGACAATAAAAACCATCAACTATGGAGCGAACAACTAGGAGTCAATTTTATAAATGTTTACTTAAAAAAAAAAAACAGAATAAAAAAAGATATTCTATAAATAAAAAATCGGTTGCGGGCAAAAAAGGACACAGCGGGCGCTATTAAAAATAAAACCTTTTTAAAAAAATCCGACGAACATATGACCTACTTGTTGCGGCCGTGTGAACACACACACACACCTATACGTATGTGATTTTAATTACAAACAATGCGACCGAATATTTTCAACGATCTTTAAAATCGAAGTGCATGTACTTAGACCAACGCGTTATTTGTGGGTTTATTTAAATAAAACGCATGGAGTAGAACGTACTTAAAAAAGTTGAAAAGAGATATATTCGGCGATTTGGAATGCGTGCGCATCGATCACTATTCTTGTGATTTTAAAGGGGCCTTTTCACGTTTTGGTAAATTGACAAAATAAAAAAAAGTTGTTTCAGAATCGCAAATTTTCGATTTAGTTATGATATTTGTGAGGAAACAGTAATACTGAACATTTACCATGCTCTAATATAGCCATTGTATGCATCTTTCGACGATTTAAAAACCTGATAATTATAAAGCGTTGCAACGCGAAAACATTTAATAATTTGGAGAGTTCTGTTGTTGTGGTTATATTTTGTGAAACTACGAGGATTGCTTATATATAGTATAAAATACACCCAGCATTGTATGCGGAAGGATGGTCGAGGGGTCTAAGTTGAAGACTTTTTACTCAAAGACTCCAGGGGTCAGTGGTTTGAGCCCTGTTGAGCGTCCTTTTTTTCTTTTTTAAATTTTATTCTTGATTTTTTAATGAAGCTTTTAAGAGCAAATGTTTAAATTCTTTCAATAGAAAGCATTTAATGACAAACATCAAAACATGCCAAAATCTGTGAAAAGGCCCCTTTAAGTATTATAAAACCTTACACTGCAAACATACAAATGTCTATTGCAGTCATTTGCTCAGTGTTTAAGGATCGTTTATTCCACTTAAGAAGGGAGGATTTGATATTCTGAAGCTTAAAAAAACACTGTTCTCAAGTAAAACTGTTTTTAAAAAATTGCTTCGTTTACTTCTTAGTGAGGTGTTTCACCAGCTTTATGCTTTTGCCTCTACCCTTTATACCGTGGACACATTATTTTGTACCGCATTTGAATTTCGATGTATATTATTAATCCAACGGTCAACAAAATTACATTTATTTGATATGCTACTGACTACACAAATTTCAGTTGGCAATGGAAAGGTAGGTAACTCCTATTTAAATATGTTTTCTCGGAGAGTTATACCAATGTTCTCAAAAATTGTTTCATTCAAATATGTATTTATAAGACGAGTCCCGAAACTATAATTTTGAACTGACAAAAGAAAAAAAAAGATTTCCACAAAGTTCATGATTGTAATTGAC
Organism: Dreissena polymorpha; assembly: GCF_020536995.1. Lineage (NCBI taxonomy): Eukaryota > Metazoa > Mollusca > Bivalvia > Myida > Dreissenidae > Dreissena > Dreissena polymorpha. The sequence goes on along the minus strand of NC_068361.1, from coordinate 1,647,738 downwards.
ATGTTCTTTACCGTATTACAAACAATGACACAAAACATCAAAAGTAACATAAAAAAGTCAATTCAGGCTATTAACCTGTAAAATATCACTTAGACATAATGATTTTGTGTGGATACAACTGGATTAAAACATGTGCGCCCGTGAAACGAGGACAGGCACACAGGAGAGACGCTAGCGCGTGTATGTGAAGACTTGCACGTTCGCGCGAATAGACGCTCGTGCTCGAGAGTAAAGAAGAGTATATAGTAAATCACAGGTGGTTAGCGTGTGACGCTTTTAATAATTGATCGATCTGACTCGCTCTAAGACTGCAATCTTCACAGAGTAGTTTTCCTGCAAAGTTCACGGACTTCGGTACCATAATTCAATAAAACGTATGAAAAAACATTTCTACCGTTCTTGTCGTTACATTATGCATCAAAACTAACTGTCCTCCGCCGTTTGAAACTTGTGTTTACATACATTTCAACAGGCCGACATTTCAACACACGAGTGATTTCATTGGTCCAACTCGAAGGTGTGTCTTTATTCCCTGAAGATTTCATACTTGAATCGTGTCTAATCGATGACGAGTAGGCCACGCGAGTTGTGTATCGTGTTTTTTCTTAAAAGTTGACAAAGCATTTGTAAAAATATATCAAGATATTTACATTTCCAGAAAGGAAATTTATGTCTGCGTTGAATAAGACCAAGTTCATGGAAATCGCTGACTAATTGACGAAGTTATGGCTGTTCAAAGCGATCCACCCTTGTTTCGGGTGATTTTGAGTTGAATACCTGGTTATATATATTTGATAGTGACTTTTTTCCAGAAAAGATGATTTTTCGTCATAATTGTATTACTATTCATTTAGAATGATGATTTTACAAATTAATAGCATAGCCACACGCTAACCACCTGCGTAATAAGGTTGTTCGGATGTCAACTCCATGCCACCCTTAAATCTCCAACTTTGTGCGCTCATTCTTCATATTAATCTCTCTCGTATGCGTTGTGTAGAAGACCAAGTTAAACAAATTGCTAGAAATGAAACATGATCGTCCTTACTTTTCATTATCCCTGAATATTTGTCAGCTTCTACATTATTGTCCGTTAAAATATTTATACCTAGCGTCTAGAAAAAAGGCATTGGCAAGCAGCGTAGACCCAGATAAGACGCCACATTATGCGGCGTCTCATTAGGGTCTGCGCTATTTTATATTATGAATTTATGTAAAACATATGCTAAATATAGAAATAAATAAACTAGACATGCCTAATTTTGGAAATAAATTGATCCACTTTAGAAGGATGGGAGAGTCCACTAGGCATACATGGGTTCATATTACCTATTCTATGTCCGATCTCGGTAGAGTAAAAAGTGAACATGGGAACTCCGGGATTGACGATGCTCCAAATTTGCGACTGTGCCGTAATGTCTTCTGGGATGTTATTCATGTTCTTGGCTTTGATAAGCAGGGTCGCAGCAAGGCCCGATATGATTGGCTTACGAAGATCGGACCACGTGACCGCCGACCAATCAACGTTAAGATGAGATTTGACGACAGAATACTGGTAGCTCAACTGAAGGTTGTTTGTTGTAAGGTTGAAGTTAGATTCGCCAATCTTAAAGAAAATTAAGCCCTTTCAGAGCAATAAATAAACTCAGCAATTTTCACTGTGCAGACGTTGTCAATGGTATATATGCAAAACTCTATTGTATTGTTAACATAATACATCTTTAAATGCATCATAAAATATATAGTGAACATATTTAACGCAAACAAATTGTTAACTTAATGTTTTGGAACAAGACATCGTGTAATAGAAAGTGAACGATCTGAATATGATCTGTAACAATTAATTTTTTTATTTAATGCATTAAGTTATGATGTCACCGTTTTGATATATACTTTATTTCGGGGAAGCTATTAATATCAACACTAATATGTACATGTACTATAGTAATGTAATGATGTCTTTATATTAAAGCATCAGTGCTTTGATGATGCGTGATAAATTGGTTTTGATGATGTCAGCGATTTCATGATTTGATTAAAACGTCTGAGCTATGATGATTTGTGATGACAAACAAGTCAATGTGCAACGAAGATTTAGTTCGTTATGACGTAAGTTCTTTGTGGATTTAAGATGACCTGATGTTTTCAAGGGTTGTGATTACATCAGCAAACTCGTTTGGTTTTACTGTCAGAGTTTTGTTAGCTTTTGAAGCCGGCTTACTTTGGTGGTTTATGTCATGTTTTTGACAATTATTATTACCTGAAATATGTATTATTTAATTATCGATAAGGACAAGGAGTATGCAAACATTTATATGTTGACGGACGTCTTTACTTCTAAACATATTTCTGAATGAAAAAAAGAATACACACAAAAACAACAACAACTAAATTCTGTATCATATATTAACTCGGATCCGTCTTTGTGTTATGTAATGAGTGTTATGTACATTTTCATCAATCGAAGTTACGGTACTTTATGATGTTGAAGTTGATTCATCTTTTAATGTTTATATATATATATACTACTTATGAAGAGCATGGCCGCAACATGTTTAGCATTTAGAAAATTTAACTAAACCAAAGCCGCTCACATTCCAAATTCCGCCCCGAAAGGAGTCCCTATACGTGTCCGCCGACCGCCCGTCGTCCGACTCCACTCGCGCCGCGCGCCGCAGAAAAATCCGGTTTCCAAGGAGACACGTGGAGCCAATCAAGTCCAAAACATTCTCCACTACCTGTGCATTTTTAGAACAAAATACATGCTTACGAAGTCTTTTAATTGATATTATATAATTGCTCATAATTTATTTTCCAAATCTTATAGTCATAGCACAAGTACATGCTTAATAAGGCTTTATTGATCTTATAAAATTGCAAAAACATATAGGGAAATTGTTAGCGAGCGAGACGGTTCTCTGTAAACGGGTTATTATAATATAATAAGTATAATACAAAATAATGACATTGTTTTCTGAACTGTTGCAAACGAGAAATTATATTAATATGAATACATGTATAATAAAAATTAATGACATTGTTTTCCGAATCTCATAGTCATGCAATAGTAAAAAAAAACTTGTGCCTAAATGTAACACATAAGGGAGTTTAGACCAAATATTTGCGGAACGTCCATGTGAGATTTCAGTAGTCGAGCATCATGATCCGTTAAGTCGATGTTTAAATATGCCTGATTTAGGTGGGCATTTTCATAATTGATTAGGTACTTATTCACTTTAAATTGCACTACCGCAATTTTCCATCGGTAGACCTAACATTATATTTAAGTACGCATTGAAATAATACGTAATGCTTTGTATTACCATTTTCGACGTGTTAATTAAAACGTATAAGAAAACGGTACCTGGGGACCGGAAGTGTTCGCCCGGAAGACATCCTCCTCAAAAAGCGGCTGTGGGTAGACGCTGGATCCCAACAGAATAACCATCAAACCGGTAACCTGCGAAGTTGTTCGCATCCGGTACGATCCAATATTTGCATCCATGTATTGTCTTCGTATTTTACACCGTTCAGCAAGGAGTGAAAAAAATATAAAAACAATCAAAGCGCTGTAAGGTAAATAATTTTTGTCCTGTTTCGATACTTATCTCTGCCCAGTATGTTTGCACGACTTAGCCACAATGAATGAGCAAAGTGAAAGTGAACAATCACCGCAAAAGTACAATTTATTTTTGTCGTGAAAGATGCGTGTCATTAAGCTTTCATGACGGGAGAAAATCCGCAAGGTAAGGGCGGAACTATAAACTAGAAATAGATGTAAAATGGATTTCAATTTGGTTGTTTGCACATAAATAACAGTCTTACCGAGTTTGGGCTGCGAGATAAAGATGTTTACTTTGATCTCGGGTGTCAGGTAGAACCGGCCCGTAGTGTAGCTTCAAAACCATAGAAACGCAATTTTGAGGTGTGATAACGGGTAGTCTTTAATTAAAGCTATTTATTCGGTCATCCCCCGCAATTTTATTTAATAAGAAGGCTATATGCGGTTTATGACAGTTAATCGTATCTCATATATATTAACAGTGTTACAATGTTAATGTTTTAACTAAGCACTGCACTTAATAGCACGTTATATACTGATTATTTTAATATGTGAATGAGTGTCACATAATATTTAAACATGTTTAACAGCATGTCATGTAAGAAAAAAAAACATTATGAAAAAAAAAAACACTTAAAAGACACTCAGGACGAATCTATATATTTTAACATACATTTTTGGACACAATAAAACACTTGAATGAATGTTTTTTTAACAGAATATAAACAACTAAGAAAATCAATCAAAACATAAATAGATAGATAGATGGATAAATAAATAAATAAATGAAATAATAAAATATCCGACAAACGCAAAGGTCGTGACAATATTTGGGTAGTTAGTATAATCTTAAACAAATATACAGTAGACGAAAGTAATAACTCATCAAACGGAATGTACGGTATAATAATACATCAAATTGATTTTTTGCATTTTATTTTTAAACATAATTTCAGCAAGCTATGATATGTAAAATATAAATGCATGTGTTTGTACACAAATAATTATAGGAATGTCATGTTGTTCGTTTCACAGATAAATGCAGATAAACTTTATAATAAAGTTCGCCACCCTTCAATGATGACTTGTTTAAACCTCGTTTATCATGAAGGCGAAGATTTAAACAACTGCCTCGTCTCGCTAGATTGCTTGTACATAAATCGAAAATGTACATGATACTTTGGTATGTATAACGATGTAGCTTCATATGTACAACCTTGTTGTAATTGAGATGTATGTTGAAAATCAATAAAAAAGAAGATTGATCTGCCGCAGCCGAAAAATTATTGATACATTTATAGATTCACTCCTGTTTCAGAAAGGTCCGACCAAAGTGTGTGTGCTTTTTGAGATCCGAATGCATTATTGAACGTCGACATTCGTTTTAACCCATTTATACCTGGCGTCTAGAAAAAAGGCCTTGGCAAACAGCGTAGACCCAGATGAGACGCCGCGTGATGCAGCGTCTCATCAGGGTCTGCGCTGTTTGCTTAAAGGAATTTCTGTAAGAAATATTCTAATTATAGAAATAAATATATTAGACATCCCTAATTTTGGAAATATAAAATTGATCCAATTTAGAAGGATGGGAGAGTCCACTAGGCATAAATGGGTTAATATCGACTCTTTGATCCGAATTGCAGAAGCACGAAACATGACTTGTAACGATACGCGCGGGGAATGCCATCACTGAAGCGGCACGACGTTCAACGATACAAATGACACTCAACGACATAAATATATTCTCAGGCTTTGGAAATATCATCTAAACGCTTGAAAGAAATGTTTTCAATTTTCAAAAGACATCTTTTAAACAGTGTCGGCATCGAAAAACTTCCTTCGACTGAACACCTTTTTATCTGATGTAACTTCCCTAAACAGATCGGTCAAGGAAGTGTGAATCAAAATGAACATTGCATGGTCACCGAGCAACGGCCAATACAATAGCCGGTGTACTACATATATGATGTGGTTGTAATACCTTTATAATTGTGAATGACATCAAACACAAATATTTAATGAAAGCAGTAACAGGAAACAAAAGATAGCAACGTTCAACAAGCATATTCGCTTCCAACAGATTTTATATGAATAAATTGAATACTTAAAAACAGTGTCATTTGCGTAATGAGAAGTTAGTAGGGCCGGAGCGAAATGTTGATATAGTGTGATACTTGCGTTTTGAGGATGGCAACCTATGTGCATTGATTTGACAGGCTCAGTGCTCAGCTCGTAGCAAAGCACCTACGTCATTACATACTGCTTGTCAAGCCTCAACTTATTTTAGGTCTAATTAGTTATGGTCGAAAAAAGTTTATTTTCCCGTTTATTCTCTTGACTGTAAATTGCATTAAATTAGTTCATTGATGTCGAAATTGCATTCAGTAAAAAGCAAGCATTCCTAACAATATGTACTTCTTACTCTGGAATGGTTTGGGGGGGGGGGGGGGGCGTTAGTGATGAGTAAGGTGGGTTCAAAGAGACATGGTCATGGAGAACAATAAAAAAAATATGAAGAGTTAAATAAGTAGGTAGTCATGAAGACCGGAATATCTAGGTTTATACAAATGAGATTTAGTAAATTCAATATTTCACATTAACGCTGTTATTTTAGTCGTATCCAGTGTTTGATATGTAAGGAATTAATTTTCCTCTTCGATATCCGTTATGAACCAGTCTCATTCCTCACGCTTACAAACTTGAAATACGAGATTTTATTCTTCTAATGAATGGGGGCACAATTATTTTAATGAGGCAAAACAGTAAGTCATAAATCGTTACGATTTATTTGATTTCGTAACATTCTGATTTATGGAGCTTATAACGGCCACCGGAAAAACTTTGCGAAACCGAAATTTCGCAAACTTAAGTACCCTTTTTCCTAAAGATTTGCTACTTTGAGACATAGTATGCGATAAAAGTCTTATCGTTGATTAATAATTGGTTATTTTCACTCAAAAAACGCGTTTTCTTCACTATGAAATTTATAAGCAAAGTTGGGGTTCCCATGGGATTTTTGCATTTTCCCATGGGATTTTCGATTTTCCCATGGGTTTTTTTCTCCCATGGGATTTTTTTTCTCCCATAATTTGCAAATGGGAGAAAAATCCCATGGGATTTTGAACATTTTAAAAAACGTGTTTTATTTGCGTTTGCAAGTATTTTAACGTTATTTAAGGACTGTATATTGGTTTTATGCCAATTATATATAAAAATATTTAGTAATAAAAAAATCCCATTTTAAAATTTCTTATTTTGGGAGATTTATTCATGAAACTTTCAGAAACATCATATTTTATGAAATGATGAACAACTACGATGTTTTAATGCGTTTAGTCGTGTTTAAAAAAAAAAAATCCCATTTTTTCTCCCATGGGATTTTTTCTCCCATGGGATTTTTTTCCAATGGGATTTTTCAGTTTCGTAAGCCGATTAAGTTTCTTAATGCGAAAAACAACAATAAAGGAAATAATAATTATAATTTTGAATAATAAATTGAATAATATAAATAACATGAATATTTTTAAAATGAGTTACAATTAAAGGTTTATGCTAGTAGAACTTATAATTTCTTGTTCGAGCAGATGGTTGAGTCCAATTGGTGAGTATGCCAGCTTAGAACCAGTATAAATGCATCGCAGACAGACAACGCTGCCATACTGTACACACCGCTGAGTAACAATCTTTATTGCATTTCATTTTGCAACAGAAAATGAACTCCGTAGTATAATTGATCTTATATATGCCCTCTGCTTTTGAAAGCGTGCAACACATTAACATAACAATAAGTCCATGCCAAAAACTATGTGCAAATTCCATTCAAAGCTATATACACATTATAAAGGTCAGATGACCCGCGTCATGCGAAAATGGGTCTTATGTCATATGCGGCCGAAGTTGGTCCATCCTAGCTTGTCCAACCGCGCAGTCTGGTCAGGTACTACGCTGACTGATATATAAAGTCAAGCCATGATTCGTGGTCTCATATCCAAACTCGGTAGCTTCTGTGCGAAACTTTCACCGGAAACGACGGCACCGAGACGGGCGCTCGAACTTTGCGGATGCGCGTTATATGTTATATATAATAGCGCGATGTGTTTTTTCTTGCCTCAAATTAGTAAGCCCAATCAGCGTTTTATTGTGTTCTTTGCTTCTACTATTAACAAGAACTTCAACTGATACGAACATGAATTTTATTTTAATATGTTTATTTAATGATCGGAAAACTCATTGTATATTTAGACTACTACTTATAAAACAAAGTCGGGTTTTCAACATCTGTTTTCGGCATATAAATTGTTATTCCAAACCAGATTTTACGCACTTTACTGTACAAAATACCGTTAGGGCCACCGTGGATACTGATTAAAATCCAGAGGGCGAGAATGCGAGTAGAGGGAAAACTAGGCTTCTGGGACAGAACCGTTTCCCATCCGTTTCCCATCCGTTTCCCATCCGTGTCCCAGGAAATTCTATATATAAATGTATAATATCTTTTTCAAGATATTATATATCCCCCAGGAAATTCTATATATATATAAATGTATAATATCTTTTTCAAGATATTACATATTTCCGAAAAGTCAAGCTCGGGGCGGCATCCCATTCGCAAACGCGGCGGCTCGAGGACTTTTGACCACTACCATTATTCGTGAAGGCCTTTGAAAAATATTTCGTTTATATGTTTAATTTCAAAGTCTTGGTAAACAATGTCGTTTGGTTTGATCATTCCGAGTAAGAATGCCGTGGTAATAGCACCTTTGCGATATTTTTTCTCCTTTATATCACACTTTAAGTTTAACACGTATTTGTCAATTAACCTAAGTTGATCCCGTTTTTTAACGTTTACCCACTGTTTCATTGACTTTTTAATGGATGCTTCCATCTTTTCAAACTCATTGTTTTTAGTCCCGAGCATTTGATTAAGTTCATCATGCAGTTGGACGCTGTATGTTTTTGGTATTTTAAACGTTTTATTGAATTTTAATAAGGTAGACGTTCCATCGTCATTGTCAATAATCATACCACATTTTCCGAACCCTAGAAGCTCCAAATACCTCTTATTTTCCTTATCAGTTTCACGCTTACTACATTCTAGAAAAAACGGATAAAATCTCATTTTTTATATTAAGGATGCTTTAGTTAAATTAGTTTGATAAAGCATACATTTGCATATATTGAATACCAATTTTCTCATCAGGTGCACCTGAGCTTATAGTAAGTCTATAAAATTTATAATCATCAATAGTTGTAGAAGGTGGAAAAGGCGGTATAGAAAAAAACGTAACAGCAGAACTTGTACCATACAGCTTATCTTTAGATTGAAGAAGAATACGCCATTCTTTAGCATTTTTGCTACCTTCAAAAAGCCATTTTGTAATTGTCATATCTTTTTCAGCTAATAGCGCAATTCTCCAAATTTTTACTAGTTCAGGACACTCAATTGTAATCCATCCTGAACCAGTAATAATCCACGCATCATTAGTAAGTTGAGTAAAAGCATTATATGGTTTAAAAACTTGACCAATTACTGGGCTTGAAGTAACAATAAACCCAGTTACACTAACACTTCCTTCCAAAATAGGAATATATCCACTTAAACATGGCACACTTATGTTTTCTTTAGCTATACTAATATGCTTATCAACATAATGTTTAGTTGCAGCGTCTTGATTGTCTGAAGGATCCAATACATTGATTATTTTGTTAGAACTCATTTCTAGTATACCAGTTAAAGTACCACCTGCTAATGGAAGATGCTTATCAACATAATGTTTAGTTGCAGCGTCTTGATCGTCTGAAGGATCTAATACATTGATTATTTTGTTAGAGTTTATATTTAGTACACCTGTTAAAGCACCACCTGCTAATGGAAGATGCTTATCAACATAACTTTTAGTTGCAGCGCCTTGAGCTGCAGAAGGATCCAATAAATTAGTTATAGCGCGACCATTCATGTCTAAAGTACCAGTCATAGTCTTTGAAACAGCGCGAGTATCAACATAATTTTTTGTTGCAGCATCCTGAGCATTCATAGGATCCAATACATTGATTATATTGTGAGAATCCATATTAATATTTGCGTCAGCGGTATTTTTACCATCTCGCCTTAAGAACGTATTAATGGCCTGTGATAATGTAACCCCTCCTGAAATCACTCTTTGCGACGATCCGACGTTTGTTTTACCAAATATGTTTACAGACATTTTTTTTTTAATACAATGAGTTTATCACATGTTGTAAGCTTACGCTCTCACATTGTTTAAGAATGTAAAGACATAGGTGACCACAAAATACCTCACCATCCGTTTGTACTCTTTCGCTATTATAATACACAGGATTCCTTATATAGCTGACGAGTTCAACAGGCGGTGCTAACCCATAACTGTCAAAGTACAGTTTTTCATGACCGTTTTTGATCCATGCAGTCCAGTGTGTACCATTTCCTCGCGAGTCGCATAGATTTAGAATTCCACACTCTTCCTTTTTAGGGCTTTTCGGAAGTTCATCGCGAACATAGACACCCCTAAAGTGTTTAATTTTTAACTTTTTAGCGGCATCTATTAACTGGAAATTGGATAGAGGTTCGTTTGGTAAGACAACTCCTTCAACATTAATATACTTTTCGGTATTAAAACTCATTTTATATAGTGCTATTAATGTTTTGTTTTTATGACCGTTTTTGATTCATGCCGTCCAGTGTGTTCCCGGCATATTGGGATGACGTGGATAATTGTCGCGCACATACCTTACTCTAACGTTTAAGCTTTTTAGTTGCTTTGCGACATCAATAAGTTGTGATGTGCTTGAGAACGTGCTGTATATGGGGATGTGGGGGATAACACGCCCACCCACGCTATTAAACTTTTTTATTATTATTTTTTGATTGTCTGTGAGATTATTGTTCATTTTGTTTTTTTTTAAGGAGGTTATGTCCATAAGCCATTGTATGAATACCGTCTTTTAGTATAACACGCTTATCATCATTTGCGCTAAGAGCTACCTTATTGACCGTTTCAGTATATATTTCATGAGCGTATGATCTGATAACGTTCATTGGTCTTAGCACTTTTTGACAAGAAAACAGCGTGTTTTTATAATCGTTGTGCGTAATGGTGTTTTCGATAACGCTCTTTTTTACCCCCTTACACTTTTTGTTTTCCTTTCCTTCATACATTTTACAAGAATACAGTTTAGCTCGGAGTCCAACAAATTCCTCTATTTGTTTTCCAGCTGCCTCATCTTTAAACATTCCGATAACCTTTTTGTTCACACCCGTTTTAATTCCTGAGGGGTGATCTTTTGGATAATCGCTTGTATCAAACAGTCTTTCAACATCGTTTGAAATGTCTGCATAAAAATCTTTAGTTTTAATTTCGTAGACAAGACTGTCTGTGTCGGTAAACAATAGCTTTGCCATTTGTCCATATTTAGCCTTGATGTAATTATAGTGAAACTCATACATGATTGTCTTGCTCAAGTCTAGAATAGACATTCCGAGATAAATGGGTTTGTTATAACATAACTTGGTTTTTCTCATATGTACTGCTATTAAATTTTCATCAAATATAGTCAAGCGGTCAAAATTAACCATTGCAATGAGCTTTTCCGCCTGTGTATTATTATTAACCAATCGGATATCAACACGATTTTCGATGTTCTCCATTGTTTTTCCAAACACACTGTTGTTCATCAACTTGAAGAAGTCTTTTTCAAAGTTGTTAGCTGCAGCTGTTCGCAATTTAGTGTTCAAGTCGATATATGTTTTTAACCAAGGGCTTTCATTAAACCTAATTCCTTTGTGAATTTTGGTAACTTTGAGCCCTAGCTTTTCATACTGCTGTAAGTTTTCATAATGTACTACATACTTGGTTTTGTTTTTCAAGTTTGGAATAAGCTTTTTAACTTTTGATCCCTTAGGTATAATGTTTTCAGGGGCTAATGGGTAGTCATTATGAAGATTATGTAATTCATCAGGATATTCCAAGTCAACTTCTAAAATACACCCCTGTCCTTCTGTGCATGAAATGTTTTTCCAATCGTTAAGCTCATTTTCATTCATCCACTTAAACCCCCCGGTTGGAAGTGGCTTACTCATCGCGCTTCCGTAGAGATTGTTAGCATCCAGATAAATGATAAACGATGAGTCTTTGCTTTCATCATAATCATTACCCATATACTTATTGTTTCCAATACCAAAACGCGTTGAAATTGTACTAACCCCACCTCGAATACCTTGCTTTAACATTAGCAACACGTCATATTCGTTTATAAGCTCAAGTTTTACCTTTGTCAACTTAAGACACGCATCCATAGATAGTCCAGGCGCTGTATAATACCATGCCGGATCTAGTTTATAGTATTTATTGCTGGCATCTCTGAAGTTTTCGAAAACGTCGGCTAGCAGCAAGACATCGCTTTTTATGTAGAGTTCAAGGTAGTCTCTTATTGATTTACAGTTAAAAGCCTTCCATACCTTGTTAGCAAATTCATATTCATCATTACTAATAGCCTTACCCGAGAGATTTGAGTAGAATGCTTCCTTTGGGGGTAATGACGTTTCTTCGAGTTTTTCAACAGAGCTCACATAATCATATGGAAAGATGCCCTTTTGTTTCAAGAGTGTAAACTCATTACCGCTATAGATCTTACCCAATTCATGAAACTGATCATCGGTAAGATTTCCTGATAAAGAATCCAAACTAAATTGCATAAACCTATAGGTATCGATAAACCTAATATCACGATAAATAGGCTTTTTTCGTCCTTTTTTGTTTGTATACGTGTCAACAACAACCTTTTTACTGAACGAAATATACTTTTCCTCGTTATTTGGAATGCAGCTAATTTTTCCTCCAATACTTAACTTTTTAATAAATAGATGACAGTCATATCCAGAAAGATTGTGTAGTAATACTGGAATAAATTTAGGGATTTTATACCCTAAATTACACTTTGAATGTGCCGCTCCTCTAAACTTTCCAGTCAAGTGACAATGATTGCGAACCTTTGTATAGCTATCAGTGTTGTCTTCTAACCTAAACTTGCCTTTGTCACCTTCGCATATACAACATGTGGTTGCAGCATCGTATTTAGCTTGATCATCTTTTGTGAATATTTTTTCCGCGGAAAATTTAAATTTGTTGTAAATATCCTTAGTGGTTTGTTCAACAGAGTTAACAAATAATTGCGCGACATCATCTGTTTGATTCTTAGCTGAATACACAACAGGCTCTCGACTATACAATGAGCCATCAGAGCATACCACGTGATAGCAAAACGCGCTAGGCGTATGCTTTTGGAACTTGTGTGTAAACGACGTCGCAGGATTCGGATTACAAGAACTAATAGGCTCGATAAACGATTCGAAGTCTGCATATATTATAAACGGAACCCTCATTGATCTACAGTAATGCTTGAAATACTCTGTGGCTCCCTCTGCTGGCATCACTATTTTTTGTGCGCCGTGTAATGAACACTATTCATTGTGTTTTTGAAGACCCTCAACTGTTCGATAACCTGTTAAGCACCTTTTACAATAATACATTTTATTGTGACTGGTTTCAGTTCGTCCTGAAGCTAATTTGTTAAAATTTTTAATTAAGCAATAATGTTTTGTTTTTCCATTTGAAATCAGCAATAAATCAATAGCCTTTTCACTTTTGTTTTTACTTATTATTAGTGGGAAAATATCCATTTCTTTAGAATTATAACCGAATATATTGATGTTCAAGTTGTTGTTTCTTTCAAATTTACTTATTACATTTTCATCCACTGCAACTGGAAATTTAATACCATCCCAATTTAACGACTTTGCGTGTTTCTTTAATTCTTCGGTTATTCTTTCGGAATGTTTTACAATAGGATTTAATGCTCTCGCGATGCACCACTTGAAACATTCGTTATCTTCATTTTTTATGTTAATAATTGCCTTTTTAGCAGCCAACTCTTTCGGCAATGGAATGTATGATTTACCTTTTAACGGCTTATACGTACCGGTGTTAATTTCCAGTCTAATGACGGACTTAAGCCTCCAATTGCTTCCCTTCATTTGAAAATTTGCAAACGATTCCAAAATCCTATCTACCATTTGGGTAAATAATTCAGCAACATCAGTTCCCTCCAATACTATTTCAGTTCTTGAAACAAAGGGTATTTTTTCGATTACACCAGTTTCATGTTCCATAGAATGCCGCTCCATTTCACACACTAGCACTAGATTCATTTTTATTTGACGATGTTTGCTCATAAACTTTACAACTTCAGGTTTAACAATATCTAAAAATGTTGGAGCATCAGTTTTTTCAACCCCATCAATAACATATTGCCTTGCAAAACGTTTAAGTGCAGTTTTACTTTCTTTAATTACTATGGCACTTTCACTAATTTTAATATCACGTTCACTTCTTTGCTGCTTCTTATAGTAATTATTATAAATAGATTCGACTTCTGCTTTAAACGCATTAGCCTTTTCGCTTATTGCTTTTCTTAAAGGCTCTGGTGTATGTGTAATAATCCAATCATAGCTATTTTTTGCAGCTGTCTTTACAGGTTTAACAGCCCAATCATAGCTATTTTTTACAGCAGTCTTTACAGGTTTAACAGCCCAATTAAATAACCTATTTATCATAGTAGGTTTTTTAGCTGGTTCAGCCCTTGTATCCTCCCTCGCATTTTCCCATACATCATTATCCATTGCATCCTCCCTTGCATTTTCCCATACATCATCACCCGAATCCTCATCGTTGTGTCTGCTCAGCCTCGCTATCAACTCAGCTTTTGTGAGCTTCGCATATCCGCACAGACCCTGATCTTTTGCGGCTTTCTTCAACTCTTTTACAGTTTTGTTATTCATTTTATATATATAAAAAAAAATATTTAGATCATTTCAATTTTTTTTATAAGCATGTGTTTTGCTTATAAAAACATGACCTCATACCTCATTCCATTTACCACTTGTCCGTTGTTTCTCTTTTTTATATTACAACCAAGCGCTTTTATTGCTTGGTATTTTGAGTTATAGGTTGTTTCCTCTCCAGTTTCAACATTCGTTAACTTAACAATTACTTTAGGCGAAAACTGTATAGGTCTGCCCCGCGGTCTTTTTTCATTAGGTTCTGGTATAACAACATCTTCTCGTTTCCAATCTAGTCCGTTTTCCTTTGCAATCAACATTAACTCCATTATACTTTGATTAGTCGTAGCAGGAACGTTAATACTTTCTAGCATTTTAATTAATACTTTCTTTGTGTACTTCATTTTTTTTATATAAAAAAAAAACTTAAGCTAATTTATTGTTTTATTATTTCATTACTATATACATTTTAGATCCGTCAGAGGTAAATTTTATCATTTGGTCGGAAATAACAACTGCGTACGCTTCTGTTCCCGGTGGCACATTCTGGTGGAATGTTGCCTGGATTTGCATTTCTACCGATGCATATTTTAACCGCTCACTTTGTTTGCTGACATCAAACACCATAATAGGAAACAGGTCTTTGAAATCCATCGGTGTAATGTTACTCTGTGTTACCAGCGGATCCATTCCATAAAACTTTTCGCTAAATCTAGCCGCTTCATAGTAAGCTCGTGAGAATTTTTGGTTTGGAAAAGATAAGTTGTAATCAGCCTCAGGGTATCGTTGATTGTTAACAGTCACGTACATGTTATGAAGATCGCGATGATCGAATATCGATGTATTTTCTGTTTGATTATTTCTGCGATTAGTTTGGAATCCTACCAAAATGTATCGCGGTTTTTCGGTTGGTGTTCTTACACTTAGTCTCCAGTTGAACGATGTAGACTGTGGCACTGTAATACTTTCGCAATGTCTAGACCTAAAAGGAACGGGTACTGTTACCTTTGATTCAATTGATTTGTACAGTTGAAATTTTTCACTATCTGCAGGTAAAATCTGAGGCATAAACCATGACAATTTATCAATGCTTACTTTACCCGCATCTTCGTCATTGTGTCTAAAGATGGCATCGTCGTCAGTTTTTCTAACAAGTGCGAGCGTATGTTTAAATCCATACACAATCTTGTCATAGTCATCACAAAAGCCGAAAATGTGTTTCAGCGGAACAACGAACGAGAATGTTCCCCTAGGGTTAGGCGCCTTAATAAGGTATGCCTGCCTGATTTTAAAGCCTGCGTTATTTTCCAAATGAGCTGTTGTCGTCGTATCTTTACTCCAAAGCTGATTGAGTCCTTGCGCTTTTGAAAACCCATCCGGATACTTTAGCATTCCAATCATGGTCGTAGCCTGTCCAGGATGATTCAACGATTCTATTTGTTGATCGGATAGCTTATACGTAATATTGGAAAATAAATGCATAAGCCCATTGTTTGTTAACGCTATTACGTCATCGTTTGCGTATGCATCCCCATTAGCTTTAGTTAGTTTACCTTCAATGAGTAGGTACGATTCCGCAGGATGAGCAAATACATCATACATCCCGATATCGATATTTATGGTACCCGGTGAATTTAAATTCGTACCATTTACAGACTCATACGCCTTAAACTCATATTTTTCAATGGATTCATCAACGGTTATAGCTTCTGTAAAATTTAATATTTCGCTCGACATTCTTACTTTTTATAAGAAAGAATTTTTTTTTTTAAGCCAGACGAAGACCGGATCCTGTGTTCAACCTTTTTACAAGATCTTGAATTGATATTGCGTTTGCCCTTGCGGTACCTCTCTTCACCCCGATGCCGTAACCCGCAAGCAAGTTGTTAATGTTTGTTTCTTTAATAGAACCCATATTTACGAGAGACGCTAACGCATCCCTCGATTCTTGCGTTACTTCGTGATTTTTTGGCGCATTATATCCATCAATCAAAGCTTTAGCTTTGGCTATAGCTACATCTTTTCCAACATCAATAGCTTTTAAACCAACTTCATTTACAACCGACTTTCCGGCTTCGATAGCCGTTTTACCTATTTCTGTTTTCGATGCGCTACTCACTTTTGATGCCACCGTTTTTGCGACATTTGCAGCAGTTTTCGCAGCCGTTGATCCTACCATTCGCTTAAAGAAATTTGAGACGGTATCAAACATTCCAGAACCGCCGATAACGTATTTTTTTTTATACCTGCGTTTAACAATCATTTTTTAAATACGTAACATTAATTTTTTATAATATTCTTTGTCTATTACCGCTTGTCTCACCAGTTCATCTGCTATGTCTATGATTTCATTTTTTACTCCAGTATTACCTGCATTATAACTATTAACTCGTAATGTAAGCATTTCAACGAGTCTGTTTGGATCAGAAGGCATTAACGCTATTCCTTCTCCTTTCTTCTTGAATAATGAACTTATTTTGTGTGTCTTTTTAGGTTTTAAATATGCTTCATAGATTGGTTTAATAATTTTTCTGTACTTTTCTCCAGAACTTGATTTAACCTTTCCCGTGTCAGGATTCACAATAGCATTGGTGTTTAGTAAAATTGTTTTGTAGGAGTCAATGTCTTGTGAAGTATATTTATCGGAATCAGGATATTTCGATGTTATTAGCTCCCAAAGTCCTAGGGTTCCATTATAGTTTGTTTCTCCAACAATTATATCATCTCCAGATAGTTTTACCTCTGAATCTCCAATATAAAAAGCGCCACCTTTATCATACAGTCCAAATGTTTTATCGGTTAATTGTTTGCCTGCCATCGATCTCAAGTATTCAGTTGCTATTGAACCTAGTTCTATTAATGTTTCTTTCGGTCTTTTATCCTCTTCTGCTTGTATGCTTGGGTATTGAGGGAAAGTAATGGCATTTGGTGTTGTAGCTGCTAATGCTGCTGGCAGTGCTTGTATCGCACTTGACGTTGCTTCTTTTAACTCTCTTTGCGAATCGGTGATAGGTTTGTAAAGTTTTGTTAGTTCTATGTGTTGATCAATGTCTCCTAGCTTTTCAGATAAAGAGTCTTGACGAATTTTATTTCTTAACATAAGATACTCATGCACCATGGAGTCCCTTTTTTCCGGATCTGTTATCTTTAAAAACGACATTTTTAAATAGAAATAATAATGTTTTTAGACGTAATTTGAGACGTAATTTTTGACATAATTTTTGACGTAATTTTTGACGTGATTTTTAACGTAATTTTTGACGTGAATTGAGACGTAATTTTTGACGTGATTTGAGACGTAATTTTATACGTTAAAAATTACGTCGATTGAGAGGTGTTCGTCTGTTTTTCTTTCGATTTACTAAACGTGTTTTGAAACAACAAAATTGCATCTTCACGTCCTTTCGCAATAAGGGACTGTTTTGTTTCCTCGTCTATACCTACTCTTATTTTAGATCTTATTTCTTCTTTCATCTGATTGAATTTGTTTAGTTCACTTAGAATCAGTGAGTATTCTTTATCGGAAATTTGATCGTCTGCCAATGCCGTTGATATAAGATCACTTATTGTGTTTAATTTTGCTTCTGCAAGTGTTTTAATTTTTTCGTTTTTTTCAGCTTTTATTAATAGCTTTTTATTGGTTTGACCTCCAATGATAGACAATAGTCCTATACCTATTGCAGCTCCCTCCATTGCTATTGCAACTGGTGCCGCAATGATTGTGCTCAATACTCCTATCCCCGCCGCACCTAGCACCATTGAAGAAACAACAAGAGCGTTGTCCACTCCTGCTATAACTCTCACTCCTCTGTGATACTTTTTAGACAAGTTTGCACGCTTGTCTCTTTCTGTGGCAATTTCTTTTTGAATTTCGTTTATCTTTTGAAGCCTGCATGACTGAGCAGTTCCTTCATCGCTAGTCGGTTCTGGAGGAGCCGACGGAACGGCAACTGGTGGTAAAGATGGATATAATTTAGCAATACATTTTGACTCTTTGTACTCCATTTTTATATTTGTAAAAATATTTGTTAAAGCGACTGATGTGTAACAAAGCAAAAAGATTCACCTTCAACAATATCAACTGCAACGTCTAAGTTGTTGTTTTGAATTGTAACAATTATGTCGTCAACAGATTCAGCAATAATTCCATCATGTAAGCTACATCTCTTTTCCTTTAAACTTTGTTTGAGCGATACCGAACAAACACCTTGAACTAGCCGTAAACCTATTTTTAATTTAATAGGAAGTGCTTCTTTCGGTTTAATAGTGAGCGATTGCTGCATCGAAATAATCCATTTACCATTCAGTTGTTTTGCAGGATGTGCAAGATTCTCGTGTGGCAGCCATTTAACTGACGCTGGTGTTGGTCGTTTATGCTTTTGAATAAATTTGTGAATTGGTGGCATACTATATCTTTGCATTTTTATATATGTGAATATTTTTTATAAAAGCATTCCTAGTATTGGAATACTGCTAAATGGTGAATTCGGTCCTAGTAGCAATCCTGATCCTGCTCTCATGTACATTCCTTTTCCAGATTTAAGATACAGCCCCTGTCCTAACGAACTACCTTTCTTCCACGGAGCTAAATACAATCCTTTACCTGCTTGTATTACTTTACAACCGCTTCCGTTTTTCTTTAAATACAAAACACCCGATCCACTAATTTTGTCGACAACTTTACTACCGGCTGCGGCTCCAACGCCGGTTAGCAAACCGGTTGCAAGTCCTGGTAAAACGCTTGACATAAGAAACTTACCCGCGGTAGCCAACATCGGCAAAATAGCTCCAATAAATCCCCCTTCAACTGTTTTGTTGTGTTCTATTTGTGTTTTTGACATTTTAATCGTCACTCCTTTACCACTTTGGTAAGCTTTTGTCATTTTGTTAATCTGTGCTTGAGTGAGGGCTAGCACGTGTTCTCCAGATAAATCCTCGTGTGATAGGCGAATAGACACGGGAGCTCCTGATTGAATAGCTTTTTTGATTTTTTCTCTCTGACCTTCGCTAATATTTACTGGTACATTTACGAAACGACTCATTTTATATATGATATAAAAAAACTTTTTTACTTTTCTTTTATATGAAATTTAATAAAAATATTTTCACCACGCATATTTACAAGTTTTCCGTTCTGGTCAATGAGTTTTGTCTCAATTGACGAAATTGTCGACAAATTAACAGGTAAATAAACCAAATTAGCTGGTGTTTCCATAATTTTATACCCAGGTCCAACCGAAGGGAAAAAGCTGTATATTACGTTTTCAGTCGAATTGTTAACATATGATGAGCTAATTATATCACTAGTTACTTTCAAGCTACTAATACTTAATATTTCGACAATATTTTCTGCCTCATTATATCCTGATGAGTATATTTCTGCATTAAAACCCAATACCGATCTTATAGAGTTTGCTGGTGTAAAGTCTATTTTATAATCTGTTGCTATATTTAGTACTGTTCTGAGTGTGTTGTCGTTCGGCTCTAGGGTTATATCGTTCTCGTCCGTGGCAGATTTGTAATGATTATTCTCCTTCATTATTCGTTGAATGTAATCGCCTATATCTTCCAATTCGTATGAACCTTCGGGAATATTTATATCATACCAATCATTTCCGTTGTTAGGGCTATAGCGAAAGTTATTGTTTGAAGAGTCTATATTTGGAAATGAATAGTAGGTCTCCAAACTAACTAAGGCCATTTCATATGTTTTGTCTACATCTAGTTGAATTGGTGGTCCTAAAGAAGTACAAATTCTTGAGCTATTACCCTGCAATATAATGTAAAAAGAATTTTTCGGACTGGTATTAATTCTAATTTGTTTTATTTCCGCCAACATTTGTTCTAGTACTCGTTCCATTTTATATATATTTTTTTTTATTATTGAGGTATGTAAAAATAGTCAAATCCTGATCTATACTTACCATTATTTTTTTTACTAGTAAGATCTATAACAGCAAATCCATGAGGACGGTCCCAGGCTACTTTACAAAAATTTCTAAATTCTTCTTTTGACATATCAGTTGAAACGTGATCGTAGTAGATGTGATTAATATTTTTCATGTCCTGTGGAAACAAACACATAAAGTTTGCATTTTCACGTATTGTTTGTCTTGGAAGTTTAAAGTAGTTTTGTGCGAGATAAAAGCAGTCTACATTGCTGTGGCGTCCTCTTATGTAATAAGTTTCACATTTGTTTTGTTTTTCCAACTGAAGGTCGTCAAAAATCATTAAATTCTTTTTAGAGCTATTCAAGTCTCTAGGATCAGGTACATCATCAGACGTTTCAAAAAACTTACATTCAATATCAGCTGGCTTATCTAAACTTTTAGCAATTAATTCAACTAAAAGAGCTGGTGAAAGGTCATTCTCTATTATATAGTCTTGTTCGGCAAACAATTTCAGAATCTCTTCTTTAGGCAGCTTTTCTTCAAACGCTTTCTTAATAATTCTGTACTCCGGCTGAAATAGCGACTTGCCAAAAACTTGCAAGTTGTTGTAGTCTAACCAACCTGGTCGTAGTAAAAGGTTTAACAATAGTATAGTTTTTCCGCATCCGCTTTTACCAATAATAAGACCTCGTATTGATCTCGGTAAAAGTCTACTGTTGCATCTTTTTGAAAAATCATCATTCCACGAAAGATCTGTAACTTCCATTTTTAAATATAAATTATTTTTTCATAAAAAAATGTATTGTGTAAAGTGCAAAAGCAAAACTGAAACGGTTGATGTAAAAAATGTTGTCAGTAAGAACAATAAACCAATGCTTCGCGGAAAGTGCTCCGTTTGCGGTTGTGTTAAAACACAGTTTGTAAAAATGCATACTAAAACTGGCGGAGACTTGGTTTCGACGTTGAATAAGGTGACGAGTAAAGTCAAGCTTCCGTGGGCTAAATTTCCCGGTGAAATGCATATTCCAGGAATGAACTTTGCAGGACCTGGAACTAATTTAAACGAGAGATTAACTTCAACTGGCGCATATAAAGACTGGAGTAAACCAGTTGATCGAGTTGATAATGCCGCATACCTTCATGATTTAGCTTACCAACACTTTCCAGATACAGCAGGTAGAAACGTAGCTGATCAAATTATGCTTGAACAAATGGATGCTATTAAAGACCCAACACTCCGTGAAAAAATTGAGCGTAGTATAATAAAGCCGATAATATCTACCAAGGCAAAGTTTGGGTTGGGTTATAATGGGAAAAAAAGTCGTGGCTAAAGAAATAAAATGGTCTGATCAGCTCGCAGTCGAACTGCATAGACCCGTTGTAAAACGTTTTAGAAAAAGAATAGTCGTTGCCCATGGCATTGATAACATATGGGCTGCGGATTTAGTTGACATGCAAGCTTTTGCTAAGTTTAATAATGGTGTAAAATACTTGCTTACAGTTATTGATGTATTTTCAAAATATGGATGGATTGTTCCATTAAAGAGTAAAACCGGAGTTGAGGTTGCTAAAGCATTTAACAAAATATTTAAAAACAGACAACCTCAAAAGTTGTGGGTCGATAAAGGAAAGGAGTTCTACAATAAAAACGTTATGGCGTTGGGAGTCAAGTTGTATTCCACAGAAAACGAAGAGAAAAGTTCCGTGGTAGAGCGATGGAACAGAACAATGAAGGAAAAAATGTTCAAATACTTTTCAGCCAACTCTACCAAAAAATATGTTGATGTCTTAGATGAAATGGTCAATGACTATAACAACACAAAGCATTCATCAATCAAAATGACACCTGATGATGCTAGTGATAAAAAAAATGAAAGTGTTGTTTGGGTAAATTTGTACTCCAAACACCCACAAAAGTACGGTAAGCCAATATTTGAAGTCGGCGATAAGGTAAGAATAACTAAGAAAAAGGGAATATTTGAAAAAGGATATACACCTAGATGGACTGAGGAGGTGTTTACAGTGTCACAAGTTCAATATACAGATCCGCCAACGTATAAAATCACTGATTATAATGATGAGGAAATACAGGGTACGTTTTATGAACAAGAACTACAAAAAACAAGTCAAGAAGTATATAGAATTGAAAAAGTTATTCAAAAACGCGGGAACAAGTCGTTAGTCAAGTGGCTTGGATATCCCGAATCGTTTAATTCATGGGTTGACAATAAAAGCCTAATAGATTTATAATAGTCATTTTCATACCCAAGTGAGGGTTTGGAAATGGACCTTAATCCTTTTTAAAATCAAGTACAGGATGATTTTTATAGAGACAACTGTTTTTCTTAGATTTTAAACGTATAGCTTTTCGAGTATTCATTCTTTTTTGATCATGTTGAAATTTTTGTAAAACTTTATTTAAATGCTCATTTGGTGGTGGTGGATTTTCAATTTGCTGAATACGCCGTTGAATCAATTCTTGTACCGTTTGGTCATCCATTTTATATAGTAAAAAAAATACTTAAGTCATTTTCATTTTTTTTTTTTGTAAAAATCACGAATAATGGTAGTGGTCAAAAGTCCTCGAGCCGCCGCGTTTGCGAATGGGATGCCGCCCCGAGCTTGACTTTTCGGAAATATGTAATATCTTGAAAAAGATATTATACATTTATATATATATAGAATTTCCTGGGGGATATATAATATCTTGAAAAAGATATTATACATTTATATATAGAATTTCCTGGGACACGGATGGGAAACGGATGGGAAACGGATGGGAAACGGTTCTGTCCCAGAAGCCTAGTTTTCCCTCTACTAATGCGAGAACGCGAAAGTACGATGACGACTGTGCGACAATACGATGGCGATAATGCGTTCGTACGATTGCGAAAACGCGCTAGTACGATGACGACAATGCGACAATACAATGGCGGCAGTGCGATAGTACGGGGGCGACAATGCGATAGTCATATCGTACTGTCGCCGTGGTATCATCGCAATGTCGCCATCGTTCTATCGCATTGTCGCCATCGTATTGTCGCACTGTCGCCATCGCATTTTCGAATTGCCGCCATCATACTATCGCGTTATCGCATTGGCACCATCGTACTATCGCACTGTCGGCTATCGCCATCGTATTGTCGCACTGTCGTCATCGTATTTTCGCACTGTCGTCATCGTATTATCGCACTATCGAACTGTAGTATTGTCGCCATCGTACTATCTCACTGTCGCCATCGTATTGTCGCACTGTCGTCATCGCACTGTCTGATTGTCGTCATCGTATTATCGCGTTCTCGCATTGTCGCCATCGTACTATCGCATTGTCGCCATCGTATTGTCACCCTGTCATCATCGTATTGTCACATTGTCGCCATCGTACTATCGCGTTCTCGCGTTCTCGCCCTCTGGATTTTAATGTGTAACCACGATGGCACTAACGGTATTCCGTAATACTGCTAAAGCACAGTATGATTAGGTCACTCCCAATGCTCAAATCTCTATGTCTATTTTAGTAACAACACATGTCTATGGAAGGATATTTAGGTAAAAGTTACATCATTCGTGGTGAATATTTACATTATGACTGATGCTTATTCTAATTTGCTTTATGACAATTCCAACATGCTTGTTGTCTATTCGTTTATACTTGATGATTGCTGCAACATTATATCATTCATGAATAATATTTACATTATGCGTGATGTTTATTCTAGCATGCTTCATGACAGTTCCAACATGCTTGTTCTCTATCGGTTATACTTGATGATTGTTTCAACATGCTTGGTGACTATCCAATGTTTGTGTGTTCATTATTCCTGAAACCAGTCATAATCGGTTTTGCCACTAAGCGTCATTAACAACGGCAGTTAGCAACAGGCAGTAAGCAGAATGCAAGTTACTAAATTATGACATCAGGTGGCGCGCGTTTATTTTCCGTATGTTGAATAAATTACTTTTCGGAAAAAAAAGCGAAAACATCCGAATCATTTTGACTAGTAAACTGAATAAGCTGAATTAGTTCCCTTCGTTATATAATCTCCATTAAACTAAATACGTTCATTATTGCCATGAAGACCAGTAAGTTTACACAATGAATTGACTGCCGTGAATGTTTTTGATATTTGTAAGATGCAATTGGCACTCAAGAAATTATACATGTATTTTATTCAGAACATAACGGGGCTGATGTGTTGGAATTGTGGCCCTTCCCTAGTCCAAATAATTACAGTAGACGTAATCTACCGATGTGCATTGCATATCGACCTCATATTTATAAAGTAGCCCAAACCCCCATTGCCACAGACCTGTGCGTGAAACTTTCAGATTTCTCTAGTCTATTTACCATGCTATAATTACAATTTCTATAAACACATATTTATCATTTTATGACTATATAATGTCTGTGGTATACAGAGAAACCTGAAAGTTACAAGTACTCGTGTCTAGTACTGTACAACTATTGTACTCCTCGTTGAGAAAACAACTACTTCATCTACATGTATTAAAATATCATAAAACATAATTTTCAATCAAGTTGGAAAAAATCAATAAATAAATGTCATATAAACAGGTTTGTCATGAACGTTGACGTCGCTCTTGGTTACCAGAAAAATTCCCACGCACGGATTTCAACCGTCATTGTTTACAATCAATTAAGTGCATAAGTACTTGAATTTGTATAGTGTTTTTTAAAAGTGTCCAGCTACAGGTGGTTAGCGTGTGGCTATAATACTAGTTAGTGAAAACATATTTTGGAATGATAAGTAATCATATTATAACTAAAAATCAACTTTTCTTAAAAAAAATACGTTAAATATATATTCAACAAGGTATCCAACTCGAAATCATCCGAAAACGGGATGCATCGTTTTAAACAGCCATTACTTCATCAATTTTGCAGCGATTTTCACGATCTTGGTCTTATTCAACGCAGAAATTAATTTCCTTTCTGGAAATGTATATGTCTTGCAATATTTTTACAAATACTGGGTCAACTTTTAAAAAATAACACGATACACAACTCGCGTGACCCAGCTGTGATCGATCAGACAGTATTCATGACTGAAATCTTCACGGGGAAATGGGCATTTTCCCTGCAAAGTTCACGAACCTCGATACCATTATTCAATAAAACGTATGAAAAAACATTCTTACCGTGCTTGCCGTAGAATTATGCATCAAAACTAACTGTCCAGCGCATTTTCAAACCTTTGTTTACATACATTTCAACCAACTGACATTTTAAACACAAGAGTGATTTCATTGCTCCAATGCGGAGTTGTGTCTTTACAACTGGAGATTTCATTCATAAATACGGTCTGATCGATAACAACTGGGTCAAGCGAATTATGTATAGCTTTATTTCTTAAAATTTGACCCAGCATGTGTAGAAATATAACAATATATATATACATTTCCTAAAAAGAAATTCATTTCTGCGTTGAATAAGACCGGGTCATGAAAATCGCTGCAAAATTAATTTAGTAATGGCTGCTCAAAACGATGCACCCCGTTTTCGGATGATTTCGAGTTGGATACCTTGTTATATATAAAACGGTAGTGATTTTTTTTTTATATAGAAAATTTTATTTTTCGTTTTAATATGATTATTTATCATTCAAAAAGATGTTTTCACTAATTATTATCATAGCCACACGCTAACCACCTGTGTGTCCAGCACGTGTGCCGGGAGAACAGGGCTTAATGTATTTTTTGTTAAGCTCTATAATATTTATATCCAATCTGTATGAAAAAATGTCGGTGAACATTATTCCGGTGTTAATTTTTGAATTGAGGCAGATAATGGAAAACGTTCGGCTTTTCGACTGTTGTAAAGATGGTCTGTTATTCATAATAACGTTAAAGTGCTGTTGATTTCATAATTGTAATGAGGGCCTAGACGAGTGGGAACTCATTGATAAAATGTTTACATTATATGCATTGATATTGAGTTTTACGCATGATCACACATTTTGAATTCTTATTTTATTTTTCCAATGTGTAACCGTACGCACAGAATTTAAGTCTACTTTTTTACTAAATTTAATTCAATTTTTTACGACTTTAAGCGTCTTATCTGGAGCTCTGCATACATGCATTAGTAGCATATATTGAAATATATCCATAGACTTTCTTTGGTTATTGAAGGTAAATTACTGTACAAAAATTATGGTTAGTCATTAACCAAAAAAAAGCTAAGTCTACAAACACGCGGTTAATTTCGGTTCAGTAGCAAATATCTTACAAAGGTGCGCAACTTCTCCTATAACATAAAATTTCCGTTATACGCCGTAAATTTCCGTAGTCCTCCGTAGCATTTCGGAATGACTGTCAATTGACATCATTGTATCATGCATGATAGTATGTTGCTTTGTGCTTGGGTGAAACTCACATCTTACCATCGCGTTAATTTATTAAACGCATTAATATTTGATTTCATTATGCACTGCGCCTATTGCACATGTCTCTCTGCACAAACCAACATACACATATGCAGCATGCAATTAACGAACAAGAATGTTGCATCTGTACACATGCATGATACCATTAAGCAGAATGTAAATAGACATTGGACATCAGGCAAGATGTAAGTGTCATCAAGCATGAAAAGGTGTCTACATACTAATTGAAAGTACCATCAAGAATCATGACACAGTCACAAAGAAGGATGTAATTTTTACCTAAATACCCTTCCATATTTGTCGGCACTGTGTGTTTGCTTAATTTCACTGAAGAACGTCTACTGGTAAATCTTACAAAAAAAGTGATAAATAAGACAGAGTAGCAATTTTTTCGGCGTTGCTGTTTAACGTCAAATTTGGCCTTTCAACGAACTTCTTAAAAGCCCATTGAATTTTAATGAAGAAGTTTCCCGCTTGTAGGTCCGAATGAATTAAATCAAATTTTGCAATTGGCAATTTGATAGAAATCCCCATAAAACATTGCACATAGCTTTCTGAAATAAACAGGCCACATTGAACGCATTCACGATATCCAACAGCTCTCTTTGCAAAGACCTATCTAGTGTTTCTTGGCCGTGTAAGATCTATAATTAGAACATCGTCACCTAAACATCTACTAATAGAAGAGCATATTTTGGGGAAACAAATTCAATAAGAGTATAAAACGTCCACGATCAATAATGTGTAGTTTATTAAAGATATCACGGCAGTAAAAACATAGCACTTTAAAGAGACCACAATCTGGTACATTTGGTCAATTGTTGCGTCCGTGGCGGACAATACATTTTTAAAAAGAAAGCGTACAAAAAAGCAAACACAAAGTTCTTCGTAAGCTTGTTTTAATCTTAAAAACACATAATCGTCATTCCAGTCAAATACAATACTAACAGTCAGCACTCTAGAGATCAAAATTGCGGATATAAATATTTAATTCAGGGATATCAAGTGTATCAAGTTCGAATTCCGGAAAAAATAGCCGGTTGTCTGGGGCATTAGGTCCCTTACAGGGATAAAAGGTAAATCCCCGCCCGAGCCGTAGCTAACTGATTTATTGTAGTCTTTCTAGTTGCAATTTCTGGTGAGTACAATGCGGAATATTACGGATATTTGCAACATGTCGAAGATTTTCGGAAAGTAGCGAAGAGGTTTTCGTCAGTTAATATTCATGTCCGTGCCGGCCGCTAACTTATCAGAATCAATAAAAAAGAACCAGGAAAAATCGGTACCGATCGCAAATTTCCGGAATTCCGATAAAGCTTCAACATAATTTGTTCTCAAATGATCGCGTACTCGAACGAATCTGTCCCTACGCCTCCAACTCCCTTTAAATCTCATCGGACGTACATTGATCTCAAAATCTATCCTTGACGACTCAAATCATATTTCCTGAATAGTTTGGCCTATTGACGTCCCTGTAATTATAACAATGGTCTTTTGGATAAACACCGCTAAGTTGTTGCAATATAATAACCGTTTAAAATAGTTACCGGTTTTCATTTAATAAAATGATTAAGTCATATTCGAGATTTCAGCGATTGCCAATATTTTGCTTTTGTTTCTCATAAGCATATGGTGCTTGGTATCTGCTATTGACTCCTATGTAGATTGCAAATATTACATAACCCTTACAGCGGCCGAGCGCAGATATCTGCATTTGGCCGCTAAAAAGAAAAATCTTTGCGCATTAATTTAATTCAAATCTCATTATCATAATCAAAATCATCATCATCGTCGTCGTCGTCACTACTACCACCACCACCATCATCATCATCATCATCATCATCTTCTTCTTCTTCTTCTTCGTCCTCCTCCTCCTCCTCATCATCATTAACAACAACAGCAACACCAACTTAACATCATCATCAAACAACAATAAACATCGGTAGCATACAATGTGCTTCATCAACCATACATAATTATATGCGTTAAAACACCATAATAGAACAGCATGAATGAAGCTGTCTATTACTCTTTTATATTTCCTATACCAATATTTTTTTTTCGTTAATTGAAGGACTAGTTGAAATCTTCTATAAAAGCCCTCCCACCCCCCAAAAATAAAAAAAATAAAACATAATAATAATAATAACCCTAGCAAACAACAATAAACATAGGTTAGTTAGTATACACTGTGCTTTAGCAACCATGCACAATGAATGTTTATGACTTCGGACCGTTGTGATCAAATTTAAAAAAGCAAGATGGTATGTATGCGGCACACAACACATAGATAATTATAGTTTTATACCTTAAACGTAGTTCATCAAAATAAAGATAAGTTATTATCTATGTAATACTTAAATTAGGTTTATAACGTATGCATATTTGTCTAAAACTTGTGAAATGTGATTCGTAAGCCGACGACAACATTATCATTCGGACCCTTCTCCCCACCTAACAATCGAGATTAAACACCTGTGGAGATCCCGATCTTATCAATGAATAAACCGGTTCAATGATGTCAAGTCAAATAAAACATACTATTACTATCCAAATAAATATCTATCAAAAAATGTAAATTGATATACCTACTTAACTAAAACTAAACTTAAACGATTAGCAAGAAAAATATATAAAGAAGAAGCAGGCAAAGTAGACAAATTAATTGTAACATATGTTTTCTCAGTCTCCCACTGTTGAACAATATAAATAGTATTTATCGCCACCCCAAAAGGGATCTTTATCACACGTTTGGCTCAACTAATATATAATTGTGACAGGACAAACTGTCAACAAATACCTTGTTAATGTTTTATACATAACTCCAATCAAAGGTCAACTTCCAAGGAAACTGCGGCATGTTAAAACTGTTGATTATGACAAAATGTTGTTTAGTACAAATCAGTACAATAGCGTCTGTTATGTGGCCTATACTAATCCAGTTAAATAAAACTTTAATCGCAGAAAAGTTTAGATTCTTTACACCTTTAAAGGGGCCTTTTCACAGATTTTGGCATTTTTTTTAACTTATTCATTAAATGCTTTATATTGATAAATGTAAACATTGGATCATAAAAGCTCCAGTAAAAAATCAAGAAAAAAAAAAGAAAGGAAATGTACATTGCCCGGAGCAGGGTTCGAACCAGTGACCCCTGGAGTCCTGGCAGAGTCCTGTAGTATAAACGCTTATGCCTACTGAGCTATTCCGCCGAGTACACATTCTCGACGTATTTTATACCTTATATAAGCAATCTTCGTAGTTTCACAAAATTTAACGACAAAAACAGAACTCTCCAAATTATTCAAACGTTTCGCGTTGCAACGCTTTATAATTTTTAGGTTTTAAAATCGTCAAAAGATGCATATAATGGCTATATTAGAGCATGGTTAATGTTCAGTATTACTGTTTCCTCACAAATATCATAACTAAAACGAAAACTTACGAATCTGAAACAACTTTTTTCAATTTTGTCAATTTACCAAAGCGTGAAAAGATCCCTTTAAGAAAATATATATAACAGTTCTTTCCTGTTTTAACAAAATGATACATTTAAAAATAAATTATGAAGCATCGCTAGCAATATTAGAAAGAGAAGTAGAAGGAGAATTATTATCAATAGTAGCAGTAGCAGCAGCAGCAGCAGTAGCAGCAGCAGCAGCAGCAGTAGCAGTAGCAGAA
Source organism: Dreissena polymorpha (assembly GCF_020536995.1). Lineage (NCBI taxonomy): Eukaryota > Metazoa > Mollusca > Bivalvia > Myida > Dreissenidae > Dreissena > Dreissena polymorpha. The sequence continues at coordinate 1,617,344 of NC_068361.1, read as the reverse complement.
TCAGTAGCAGTAGCAGTAGCAGTAGCAGTAGCACTAGCAGTAGAAGTAGCAGTATCAGTAGCCGTATCAGTAGCAGTAGCAGTAACAGTAGCAGCAGCAACAGCAGCAGCAGCAGCAGCAGCAGCAGTAGCAGTAGCACTATCAGAAGCAACAGCAGCAGCGGCAGTGGCAGCGGCAGTGGCAGTGGCAGTAGCAGTGGCAGTAGCAGTGGCAGTAGCAGTGGCAGTAGCAGTGGCAGTAGCAGTAGCACTATCAGTAGCAGCAGCAGCAGCAGCACTGGCAGCGGCAGTGGCAGTGGCAGCGGCAGTGGCAGTGGCCGCGGCAGTGGCAGCGGCAGTGGCAGCGGCAGTGGCAGTGGCAGCGTCAGCGGCAGCAGTAGCAGTAGCAGTAAGAGTAGCCGAAGCAGTAGCAGTAGCGGCTTTTTGCTTTTTTGTTTTAGAAGTGTTTGTCGTATAAGAAGAACGCAAGGAAGACAAATTAATTGTAACATGTGTTATCTTAGTCTCCGTTGTAGTAGTATTTGTTGTATCTACACAGCCATTTTTCAGTCACCTGAGAGACATGTTTTTATAAGAGATTTAATTGTGGACCAATACATCGTGTATTAATATCAGTGTACCCACTGGGACACCACATGGGGCGAGGATTAACAGATAAACTAGGCCTTCAATTAATTATGCGCCTAGAGGCAAACAATACTATAACTTACTGATAATTTTAGGATTGGGATGTGTTTGTATCTTATTTGAAATTAGCTAGCTTAATTCAAAAACTAATTATAGCCTCAATATTATCACAAGAACATCATCACATATTCATTGTGCAATATATAATCATATCACCATCACAATATGCCAGAGCGTTAGTATTTATTGTGCATACATATCCTACAGCAACATTTACAAAACTTATTACAAACCAACCGCTCAAGCTTTAATTAAGATTGATTTCAATTTATATTATGACATACATTAAAGATCACTGTCAATTAATTAAAAAATAGCTTGATGCTTCGTACTCAGCGATTTAATTAAAAGAAACGTTGCGTACACAATAATTGGGGTTAATAAAAAAAGTCTGCAATTAAAATAATCAAATTTAAATAATACTAGATTTAGTTTCAAATTGTCGCTCAAAAAATGTATCAGTTATATCAGTTACTAGGGAATCGATTTGTTTAATCTCCGCAATCCAATAATAATTATGGTGTTTGTATGACAAATTAATAGCTATTCGTCATTGAATGTATGATACTCATAAAAATATTGAAACAATAACCACAACAACAACAACATATGTGATTATGTATATATCTTCTTCAGATACTCTGTGTCATACTTTCAAAATTATCCTCATAAGATTCATAATAATAAAATAAACACTATTGCAATCTTAGTAAAAACCAACTTAGCCGTTATGCTAATGATTTTATGTTCAGTATGCGTGTACATTTCAATATTATATAACAACAAGTGTTCACAAATACCTATGTTTAATAAATATTAAAAACATGAGAACCAATGAAGGTATTTCATTTTAATAGACTAGTTTTACCGTGTGTGTACATTCATATAAAATCTTTTGAAAATCACACTTGAGATAATGTCTTTAGGTTTTGCTATTTCTAATCGATTTAAACACCATAAAACCACCGTATTTTCTCTTACATTCTAAATTTTCTTACATTTCCTGTTTAAGCCAAAATATTTATGTTTTCATGATTCTAAATTTTCGGACATACGGATTTTCGTACAGTCAGTTAAACAGCGCTATTTTATTTTGACCCTGTTTTTGCTTATCTGATGACCCTTCGGTCATGCATTTTTACAACCGGATTAAAGTAATAAAACAGAATCATGCCTAAGGGCAATCGACCATTACATTTGCGTACTTGGGTAAATTACCTTGTAAACCTCTAATAAGCAATGGTTCCTTCCAACAGCGTTTGAAATGATATCGTATTAAGAAAGCCAAACGTTTATTGTTTTTACTTTTTATATATTATTTCAGTTGATTGCAAAGCTGTTAAGTTGCATTTTTAAAGTAAAGAACGAAGGGAACAACACAATAAAATTATGTACACTGATGTATTATTTCTACTTCAATTAAATAATTGACAAACAAACATAACACACTTGTCTCTAAATATTTTTCGTATTTAAATTTTCCAACACGAAAAACAATATCTTTAAGTGAACGGAAACTTATAATTATTACGGCATATAGTAAAAGCAGAGTTGTCTGAACCATAAGTAAAATAAAAAATAAAAAATGACACAGCTTATTTTTCCCTCAAGTGTTAATGATAATATGGATAAACAATTAAAAATACATATAGTCAATTGTGTTGATTACTCGTTATTGAAATATTGCAATGCCAATTATAAGACATCTGATTAAAAACAAAATGTATGGTGGAATACCTAATCTGGAAATACAAACTAATGATACTATTAATGCAACAACAACAATCACATCTTTTCAAGCGCAATCAGAAAACTGCTACAGCTTTGTATTAACAAACATAAATATGTTTGTGCTTATAGATTTAGATAAACTTCAAATCTTTAAGCGTGCTATGAATTGAATATAATTTATATTTAAAAGTTTTGCTACTCTGTTGATAACTAGCAACAGCAAAAAGGAAGATACCATTTTTTATCATCTAATTTTATTTATATTTCATTGTTTATTTGTTTATGATCACAAGGATTGTTTGGATAACAGAGTGTGTCTAGATATACCGGTACCCTTAAAAATATTTTTATGAATTGCAATTAAGCGCAGAAATTAAACAGGCCCTAATACAGACACCATTTTTATCGGAATGCGATTATAGTTTCAATAGCAACTCGTAACGCTTTTTGGATTGAATGTGTAATGACTACTTTTAGCGACAAATTGACTTGGTCAAATACTGCATCTTAAACGGATAAATAAAATTGAAACCATTTATTTTCAATATTATCAACATTATTATTTAGTTATTAATACATTAAGCAGCAAACTCTATTAATCAAAAAGATTTGATATAACATCCGAATTCACTGCAAAAATGAGCTGAGCGATAGGTTTTACGGTTGTTGAAATTGTTCATGATGAGAATGACGATGACGACGATGATGACGATGACGACGACGAGGAGGAGAAAAACGACGATAACAATGACGATGATGATGATGATGATGACACTGATGATGATGATCACGACGATGACGACCATAACGATGTTGTTGGTGATAGTGACGATAATGCTGCTGCTGTTGCTGATGACGATGCTGCTGCTGATGATGCGGTGGAGACGGAGGAGCAGGACGAGGACGAGGACGAGGGCGACGACGACGACGACGACGACAACGACGACGATGATGATGATGATGATGATGATGATGATGATGATGATGATGATGATGACGATGATGATGACGATGATGATGATGATGATGATGATGATGATGATGATGATGATGATGATGATGATGATGATGATGATGATGATAATGATGATGATGATGATAATGATGAGATGATGATTATGTTGATGATGATGATCATGATAACGTTGATAACGATGATGTTGATGAAAATAACGATACTGTAAGTAGTAAATTAACTCATTAATTTTTATTATAATACACAAGCACATGCTAATGGATCTGTATCCGCAAGGCGGTCAAATGAAAACTCACTTGGTATAAATATGAAAAATTGAATCAAAATATCATAATGCGGAGTGTTAAAATGTGTTCAAATCTAGCGAAATTGTTGCAGTACTTTTCTACCGAAACCAATGCTTAGCCCAGTTATTTTAAAAATAATTTCAAAATACCACGATACACGTCAATTGGCTAACAAATACATTTGTAAGTTTAACCTCACTCAAAAACAGTATTTATTGAAGACAGGGCGTCAACAATGTCCGAGTTTCTTCAACGTAGCTTAAGTACCTAAAGTACCTTTCCGTTTGATTTATCGCAGGATCCTGGGTCCGCACCCACAGTCTTTTAAAGTGTCTGCATTAAAAAAGATAATAATTGTTGTTTGTAATAATCTTTGACAGCTCATAAAAACATGTAAATCCTCAATTCGTAGAGTTTCAGTATGATTTCATTTATTTAAAAAATAAAGACGGTTAACATATTTTATACACACATATATTAGTAGCTATACGCCATATAACATAGGACATAATGTATATTATAAATCAAAGCGCTGAAGGCACTTTAGTTGTTCGCTGTTGTCGTCCTTGATTAGCTTGTTCGCATTGCATATGCTAATCATTGTGCACAGGCTAATCTTATTTGACGTGCATTAAGCCTCGTTTTCCATGAAAGCAGCCAATATGTGCATATTTTAATGATAAACACTAGACTGGCCAATGGCGTTTACAAGCTGGTATATACATTCACTGCTAGAGCAGAATCATTTGTCGTCTGCTGCAGACAGGCAGTGGTAATCGTTCCTAGCAGAGTGAGTTGTGGTTCTTGCCGTACTTAAGTCTTCTAAGCACCTACTGATTTGCATTTATTACCCATTCTCTTGAAACGCCGACTAATAAAGTGCGATAAACCGCCTTTAAGCACTTGGCACATTAACAAATAAGAACATTCCACACCTAACCGAGAACCGACGTCTTTAATCGCGAAACTATTACCAGAAATTGAATACCGCCAGAAACAACAATGAGCTCACTTCGATTAAATATAAATACATGTACACTATATTCATTGCGTCCTAAGCAATCAAACATATCAACCGAAAATACCAGCGAATACAGTATTATATATGACATCGATCTTATATATCGCCTCAGATATGCGAGAGCGCCACGATGAGTGAAGAGTGGTCCTACTGGCCTCTTCACGAGATTTGTGTAGCCCGACCTGAATGATGAATGAAATGGATGTAGTAACAGTTATATGAACACGATATATCCGTACCAATATCCATGTGAGCATATACTAATAATAATTAATTTTTTAATCGCCATAAGCTTGAAAATAAACGTAAATAGATACAACAAAGACCAATTCGGAGACTTTAAATTTTTTTAAATTACCTCCCCTGCAATAGAAAATATATATGGAGACTCGCATTCTATGGAATATCAAAATCTCAATATATCTTTCTCCGAATTTTTTTTCTGGTAAAAATCATCTTAAATTTAGCTGTATATTCGTATGTAATTAATTAAACAAGAGTTATAAAAAGGCATTGCAAAAAATATCGCGTTTTACTTGAATAAGTTACCTCCCTTAAGCCTATCGGAATATCAAAAATACGTATATAAACAAAACGCGTTCCTTGCATAAGTGATAATAAAGCGCGTGCCCGTGCCACTCGTCCTCCAAATACTTACTAAATATAGTACAACGTATCTACAATCATTGCGACTAACTCATACCTCAGTAAATAAGTAACCAGGATAAATATACGTTTAGGTAATTAAGATATAAAACATACATATAAAAATTTACATGTTCCCTGTCTGTCACGTTATGGCTAAATTGATTAATTTACTGCTGAAAATACGAATGATGCATGTTGCATTTTTAGTTTTATTTCAAAAAGTAAACGGTAAATCTGTCTATTTTTTGGTATTTTTGCTGTATATAGTGTTTCTATAAAAACCTAATTTAAAATATAACTTAAATGATACTATTTTGAATTTTATGACACTTTGTTTTTAACCGACCCAATTTTTACTAGGCTGAAATCACTTACATTTCATGGCGCTATTCCATAGATTAAAATTTGTAAAAAATAAATGTCTGTAAAAGAATACTTATTTCATCTTGTTTAAACTTTAAACACCTTTACTGCATCTGTACACACCAACTGCATGCCCATATTTGGGAATTTGAATGAATTATGGAACTTTTATATACCCCAGGGGTGGAAATAAACTGGACAAAAGCCGAGCGTGAGGGTGGTTTTGAAAAAATCGGTTTATTTTTTTTTAAGCATGGAAAGCTACCTACAAATTTGCATGTAGTTTAGTGAAATGATGCTGATTAGGAAAATAATTAATTAAATTATATTTGGATATGTGCCCATTAGAGGTGCGCAAGCTTAAAAAGTTAGAATTACCGAAATTCCCGTTCTTACACGTTGTAGCATGGATCGGGTATTGAACACGATACACGTGTGTATTAGCACCCTACTGTAGTCCCGGCGGGGTTATCAACTGCACCAATAGACCGGTAAGCAACCAGGGGAATATCATATGAAAAAAGAACTATCATGCATGTTTGATTTGTTAAAGTGTGTCACAAAATTTCCCTAACTGCCGATGTCGGCTATAATTTCGGTATAAACATGCAAAGAAATTAACATATATATAATGTTAATGCCGATATGTTATTGGACATTTTGTATGTCAAATGTTCATTATTTGTATTAAAATTAAGACGATTGTATTGAACACGATACACGTGTGTATTAGCACCCTACTGTAGTCCCGGCGGGGTTATCAACTGCACCAATACACCGGTAAGCAACCAGGGGAATATCATATGAAAAAAGAACTATCATGCATGTTTGATGTGTTAAAGTGTGTCACTAAATTTCCCTAACTGCCGATGTCGGCTATAATTTCGGTATAAACATGCACAGAAATTAACATATATATAATGTTATTGCCGGTATGTTATTGGACATTTTGTATGTTCATTATTTGTATTAAAATTAAGACGATGCTTATTTGCCAGAAAGCGTTTATTTCAAATTCAAAACAAGCAATAATCATACATAATACCAAAATATAAAACTAACAAAATGACAACACTCTCGCTTAACGCAACGTTCAGAAGCACGCGCACTTAACAAAATTATTGCAACTAATGCAAGCTGTAATTAATATGTGACTACTTGCTATACAACCAGTATCATGCGAAAATTGATCTTATTTAATTGTGGTTCCCTCTTTGAATTTATGTTGCCTGTCGACTTTTAGAATAATGTGTCAGTAAGAAATGTATTGCTTGCTCTACAACCAGCATCATGCGAAAATGGATCTTATTAAATTGTAAATCCCTTTTTGAACTTAAGTTGTCAGTCAACTTTTAGAATAATGTGTCAGTAATAAATGTTTTTCTTCAGTTTCACGTGTTTTTTTTAAAGAAAATTTAGTGAAAGATGCAAATGTGTCTTATTTATTTTTTTCTGTGTCTTCAATGTATCTTATTTATATGTGACTGCGTGCTTATTTTTTTTCAAGAAATGAAAGATGCAAATGTGTCTTATTTTAATTGTATCCATGTCTTAAATGTGGCTTATTTATATAAGATAAAATGATATACTGCCAGTGTCATGCAAAAAAGGATCTAATTTCTTAATATCCACATTCACGCTTTGTTCTTTATTAGCACCGTCTTTAATTAGGCTATCTATTTAAAGTACAGATTACTGTGAACTTAATAATTGTGCAACGGTGATGTTGATCCATTATCGTTGTTAATTTAAAATGTAGACAACAAGTTAGCAATTAATGAAATCAGTTATTTTGGAAGTAAATCTAATTTTTTCTGTACAGTAGCCAGGTGGATGTGTATTGAGCGGATAAGATAGGGATCACCACAACAAGTTTCTAATACACAGTATAGACTTCCCCTATTATTATTAATTACCTGATTGGAATAAATAAAGTGTTAAAGATCATTTCATGTGAAAAGCAGGATTTCTGACATAATTTCAATCGTTTTGCTTTTATACACAATTTCATGGAACAATGAATATATTGGCGCGATGGAACACAATTTATAAATCAAGCTGACAGTATAGTATCATTTTTTAATTATGTGTAATTTAATTCGAATCTCTCCCTTAACTCGTTCAATGACACGTGAACTTATATCAATTATAAAACATCACGTGCATCATTAAATATTTTTTTTTAATTATGAAAACATATATGTTCTACATGGTTTTGTTTAGTTTTTTTTCTCAACCAGAGAGACATTATAAAACATTGTTATATATAAAGCGCTTTACTTTTCTACATAACATAAAGATATATCGATTTTTTTGTTAAGTGTACGTGCTTGACATATTTATAAAAAGGCAGTGTTTATTTTTGTAATAAAATCGAAAATTGACATTTAATTTGATGCAATCCACATTGTTTAGCGGCCAAGCGCAGTATTCCGCTCTCGGCGGCCGATGGTGTATTGCAATATATACAATGAAAAGCTGGGTTTCTGACATAATTTCAATCGTTTTGTTGACGCGGAAGTGCTTTTTGGTGGCCAAAAATACTATTGTTCCCTTTATTTAAACCTAAATCAGTATTTTTTTACACTTGAAGGTTTGTACAGCGGGGATTTCGGTACCGGCGCGGGTTTATGTGCTTGTTAAGAATTACCGAAATCCCCGCTAAGAGGCAACATATTATCCTGATTTATGCTTTGATTAAACATTGATAACTAAATTGCAAAAGTGTATAGCATATTGTAAATAAGGTAGTACGATATCATTTGTTTCATCAGATTTGTTTGGAAAATACTTTCTGAAGACTTATTATTACTATGTCATGTTATATTTACATATACTTTTGTGTAACCAATGTTTTAAATGTACATTTTACCTTTTTTACATTCGTTTACACATTTTTCACATTAATAAACTATTTAATAATGGAAAAAATATTCTGATAAGAGTGTTTAAATGATTAACACTAATATGATTGTGTACAAATCAACATTAATGCAAAGCCAAAACCCAAACATAATGACATATAGACCCTTTAAGGCGTAATATGGGGGATTGGCGTAAACATGGGTGATTTCGACTCTGGGCGTACGAATGTAGCAGTACCGAAATCCCCGCTAATTATTTTCCAAAAGAAGTAACCGAATGGGAGATAATACATGTCACTGGTTGCTAATGAAAAAAAACACTATAATAATTTTGTTGACACTTGAAGGTTTGTACAGCAGGATTTCGGTACCGGCGCGCGTTTAAGTTCTAGTGTAGAATTACCGAAATCCCCACTGAGAGGCAACTTAATGCTGTCAAGAGTGCTTAATAATTAAAATTAATATCATTTTTTTGCACCTTAACATTCATGTGAAGTCAAAAACCATTCATACCGATGACCTATTGACCCTTTAAGGCGTAAATATGGGGATTTCGGTACTAGGCGGGCGAATGTAGAATTACCGAAATCCCCTTTTCATCATCGCACATTAGTGTAACATAAATTTTAACACAATATATGTAGGGAAACTCATATGATTCGCGTAATGTGAAAATGATTATTATGCTATAATTCGACCACGAAACTTGACGTGACCTAATACCGGACATTATGGAATGGAGCTACGCTTGCCGTATTTGACATAAGACCCATTTTCGCAAATTATCTTATCAATGCTTATATGAATTTGATTGCTATAATCTAATGCGTATTCGACACGGAATCATTGTCAAGGTTTTTCATTTTGTCAATATTTATCATAGCAGGGGACATTGCTGACATCAATATGGATACTGTTTTCATTTTCTGTCGAGAAATGATATGACTTATTATCAAGATTATTTTATAGTACGGTAGCGTTCTCTTCACAAGTGAGATTTATTTGTACTGGTAAATTGCTCTTATACTCACAATTCGGACTCGACGATCGGCTCGAATAAAAATGTTAGTCGCTTAAAAGTACAAATTCATCATATTGAGCACGATTATTATTATTATTATTATTATTATTATTATTATTATTATTATTATTATTATTATAATTATTATTATTATATAGCTTTTAGAAACTTATACCTTAAAAAAAATCCCATTGGAAAAAAATCCCATGGGAAAAAAAATCCCATGGGACAAAAAAATCCCATGGGACAAAAAAATCCCATGGGATTTTTTTATTATTTTAAAACACGATATAACGCGTTGAAATCGCGAGAAATGCTCATCATTTGTTAAAAGGTAGTATTTCTGAAGGTTACATGAATAAATCTCTAAAAATCAGAAAAAAATCCCATGGGATTTTTTTTCCCATAAAAAAATGGGATTTTTTTTCTATCAAAGTAAATTGAACGAAAATAAGCACAAATGCTTTAACAATGCTTAAAATCGATAACTAAGCACAAACGAACGTGTTTTATGTTTTTGAAAATCCCATGGGATTTTTTCTCCCATAAAAAAAGCTGGAGAAAAATCCCATGGGAGAAACCAAAATTCCCATGGGATAATGAAAAATCCCATGGGATATTACAAAAATCCCATGGGACCCAACTTTGCAAATAAAGTTCATAGTGAAGAAAACGCATTTAACAAGCAAAAATAACCAATTATTAATCACAAGTTAGACTTTTATCTTATACTTTATCACAAATAAGCAAACCTTCAAGAAAAAGGGTACTTAAGTTTGCGAAATTTCGGTTTCGCAAAGTTTTTCCGGTGGCCGTTTTATTTGAGTAGCTTTCAGATTGGAATCAAACTTGTGGCAACCATTATTCATATATTACATTGTACTATTTGTTTTGTTTTTGTTAAATATTTAGTCTTTAATAACCTCGTCCATAGGTATGTGTAGGCCGAGGCCATCCTGCTCCATACCTTACAAAAGATTGTGTTAGTAGCTCAAGATTAATATATATAGATATACATATACATAAACATTGCAAAAAGTCATACACGAATTAATTGTATTATAAATCAAGTATTTTAATTAAAGTACATGCACAAATAACACAAATAATTTTTATTTATCTGGGAGGTTAATAAAGATTCATGTGTATGTAAATACACAATTTAAAAAAGTTTGAAGAAAAAAGGCAAGTCACCAGTGTACTAAAAATACGTTTACTTGTACATATTTTGTAACAATGAGATATATTGGCTTGGGTTTATTCTATGAGTATTCTTACAACTGACCAATGAGGGAATTCATTATTTTGAATAGTTGTCCGCTTTTGGATTTCCCATGATAAAAGTAGACTTCACTTAAGTCCTGGGACATTGGGGATTTTGTTTGTTTGTTTACACATGAAGACATATTTTTTTAATTACAAGAAGCAATATATTGATAGGATTCATTTTTTCCATACAAATTCCTAGAATCATGTCTTGGCAAGAGAGTGAAGGCATATTGACATTATTTATATTCAATACGTTCGAAACGTGTTGAACAATTATTTGGATGTGCTCACAACCCCAGAAAAGATGAGTTAAAGTTTCCTCATTTTTATTACAAAATGAAATACATTTATAATCATCAACAATTTCATTTTAAAAAGCATATTTAGTACCTAAAATTCAATGTTTTATTCTAGTATGTAACCATTGTAAATATGTATCTCTGGTTATTTACAAAACAAAGTTGTACACATACTTCTAGTCAGTATTATTAAATATTGCATTCCAGTTTGTTTCACTTGAAGGTTTTTCAGTGTTTGAAATGAGAGTTTCATATACAAGTTTATTTTGTTTCTGGGCAAAAACAAATTAAAGGTACCAAGAAATATAAGTTCCATCATTGGATGTTGCTTTTACAGATGCAAAATCTGAGTTTTTAATGAACTTTGCTACAGATCTTTTTAGACCTTCGTAAAATAAAGAATTGATATGTTTACCTGTACAAGCTTCAATTTATTGCTTAGACTTGCATTATTCAGAGGTACATAATATGTCTCTTATAAATCGTATGCCACGTTCATAATACTTATTTCATAAATACTATTATCACCGATCTTAAAGCTGTTGTTATAAAAATGTGGCATGTCAAGTATATCATCAGGTTCTATAATATTTCATCACAACCTTCCAGAAAGATTTGTGATTTTCAAAAATGTTGTCTATATAAGTATTTGCCATATTTATCATTTTTTAACATCAAACAGTGAATACACAAGTTGGAAACATTTTCCTGTACATGTTATTAATTTCCCTATCCATGTTAGCTTCATTCTTTTTTTAAATGAGGTAAACATCAATCATATCGAGCCCCCCATCTTCATAAGATTTTATAAGTATATTATGCTTAATTTTATTAGGTCCATTCCATATGAAGTTGTTAAAACAATTTTGTATTTGTTTCAAAATATTGGATCATGGGCTAGGAAGGGAAATAAATAAGTGTGTAAAAAGGGGAAGCAACACTATTTAAACTATGATTATCTTTCCTAATGGTGTAAGATATCTTCTTTTCCAAAATTGTATTACACTTTGTAAACTTGCTATTTTGTTTAGAAAATTTAACTCAACCATTTTTTTAAAATCTACATTGCACTGTACTATTGCCGTACATACATAATAACTATCTTATGTGTCATTATCGTTTCCAGAACTGTAAGTTTCACGTGGTAGGCAGCTGAAACATCTACTTTCTTCTAAATGTTTACATGTGAAGGAAAAAATATCGGCATCCCTTCTGGCCGAAAGTTGCTTGTTATCTTCTTTAATATTTCTCTTGCATTTAATAACTGAGTACATCTGATATGATGGAAGGCATGTATCTTCTGAATGACACATACAGTTTTATTGCCAATAGGGAGCCATCTTGTTCAGCTCCTCTTGTCCAATACCATGTTCGAAGGCGGGCGGCAATTCAGTGAAGTTTTAAGTATTTAAACAGTTTGACAGCATATTCTAGTGCAGTACTAGGTCTGAAGTCCCGTTTGCAAATTTTGGGTTGAGAGATTTTCTCACTTGATGTGAGTTAATTAGTTGTTATACATGATAAATCACCGAGGTTCACACTGCCAGGAGCCTCAAAATACCAAAATCCAATATGGCCGCCGACGGCCATGTTGAACAAGAAAAAAATATTGCCTTTTGGAGTAAAATCAAAATTTTACCTCTTTATTGTGTATTTCTATGTATTCAATGTAATATGATACATCAGCGACCTTGAGTTGACATTGGACAGTAAAAGCCAGTGTATAAACTTTAATGTGACACATTTTGACGTAATTAATTCGATTACAATATTGTTGTGCACGTTTTACGTTATATTGGTACATTTAGATAATTTAGGCATGTTGTACTCACAGACAAATTACTAGTAATTTGAAAATTTTCACATTCGGTGAAAAAATACTACAGTATGCCCAGTTTTCTCAGAACACGACTCATATCAATGTCTCCTAGCACTGCTTGGAAGCACACGTCTGTGTCTTTACCAATTGGGCCGCGTTCTGAGAAAATTCGGCTGAATGCATGTGCGTAAAGTGTCGTCCCAGATTAGCCTTTGCAGTCCGCACAGGCTAATCAGGGACGACACTTTCCGCTTTTATGGTATTTTTCGTTTAAAGGAAGTCTCTTCTTCACGAACATCCAGTTAAGGCGGAAAGTGTAGTCCCTGATTAACCTGTGCGAACTGCACAAGCTTATCTGGGTTGACACTTTACGCACATGCATTAAGCCCAGTTTTCTCAGAACACGACCCATGGATGTCGTTAGACTTTGAGGCACATGAATTACGGTATTTCTAGATAATTACATCAGCATTATACAAGGCATGTTTTAATTTCAGACATATCATTTTCTTTAATAATTATATAGTATATAGTACAGTATAATATGACCAAAATTACACGATACTTTTGTAAATAGAAAACATACTACATTGCATCTGTTTATCTGAAAATACCAAGGGACTACTTAAAAAACGAACCAGTCGATCCAATTAAAATTGAACTAGACCAATCAGGATGAATTTATGAAAGCTATTGAAGTAAACTTCCAGTGAGCATCCCTGTTTTGAAAGAATGAATATTAACACCCGACATTGTAATGTAATACAAAGAGGCACGCATAGGCTTCCGTAGAAAGGTTCATCGAATAAATAAAAACCTTGAACAGTTTAACTATACAATATTTAAAATAAAATACCTTCGATATATCTTACAATAGTAAATTCAATATGTATTAAAATACTGAAAATGGCATTTTTATTTGATTTCTTTTGTAACCAATCAACAACTATTAAGAAACATACTTCCGTGTTCACACTTAAGCTAGATTTTTTTAAAGATTTCTTTTGTAACCAATCAACAACGATTAAGAAACATACTTCCGTTTTCACATTTTACCCATATATGCCTAGCGTCTAGAAAAAAGGCCTTAGCAAACAGCGCAGACCCTGATGAGACGCCGCATCATGCGGCGTCTCATCAGGGTCTGCGCTGTTTGCTTAAACGACTTTCTGTAAGAAATATTCTAAATATAGAAATAAGTATACTAGACATCCTCAATTTTGGAAATAATTGATCCAATTTAGAAGGATGGAAGTGTCCACTAGGCATTAATGGGTTAAGCTAGATTTATATCACTGTGAATCAGCAGACGAGTCATTTGTACAGAGAAGTCTGGGTATAGCCGATGTATCACGATTGGGGATTTATATGACTCAGGCATCAAACGGTTCTCCACTTCACATGCAGGTATGGTTTCTTGTTATTATATTATATTAATATAATATTGAATAATATCTTTAATATATCCTTTAATATAATATCTTTTTTTATCTAAGTCATTGCCAATTGATTTTTAGTTATAATTATCTATTGGAAAAGAATATTTGTTATAATCATATCAGTTTAACTTTTTTTTAAATTATCGTGACGATATTTCATTTAACATCGCCAGTTGTTCAAATAAGTTTGAGTATTGTTATACATTGCTGTATTGTATCATATGTCATTGTACAACGCCATTGAATATTTATTTTATAGAAATAGGCGTTTAATCAAATACAAAGTTTCAAGTTTCTTGTTGTTTATGTATTCCACCATCAAATTTAATTTAAAACAATATAACTCGTTAAAAAGTTACTTATAATAACATACATAATGATGTCTACAAAAGTAAAACCAAGCTATATTTATCCGGAGGATCATATACAACAATTTGCTTATAGATGTGTACACTGAAAATAGAGAACAAAAAGGAAGACCGACCAATAGCTATGCAGAGTTTGGGGTCATATTGTAAATTGTTTTAAAATTGTCCTTTATGTTTCCAAGTGATTTTATTTAGAATAAATTATTTGTTTTAAGTTAGATTCTGTTTTGAAAATATGTATACACACCGAAGGCGCTCGCAATGTTTTTTTAATTAATATTTTTTTAGTAACCCGTTGTTTATTATAATGCATACACATACTAATCAATAAAAATCTTCTTAGAGAAAGTCTTCTTAAAAAAAGATAATTCGACTATGTACATAGATGTCAATATCTATGTACATAGTCGAACTATCTTTGTTTTAAGAAGACTTTTTGTTGGAATACTGTTATTGCTTTAGTATGTGTATGAATTATATTAAACAACGGATAACTAAAAAAAATATAATAGATAAATAAACTATAGCCATCGAGCGCCTATGATACAATCTTGAATCGTTGCTCTAATAATCGTAACAATCGTAAGTGTTATAAGCATAATGCTACGTGTTTGTTTAAACGATTGGATTGAATAAATGAGTCATGCCGATAATTTTAGAAATGTTGGATTCCCATTAGGTGATTGCATTTATTGAATGTGCGTTTTATTTTTATGTTGCAATACGCTTTGTTACATTTATTGGCGTATTTTGGTTGATTTTGTTTTTGATGCACATTAAATGAGTCGTGTTCTGACAAAATATGTGCATTCGTTATAAAACGCTTGAATATTTGAGTCGTGTTCTGAAAAAACTTGGCATAATGCATGTGCGTAAAGCGTCGTCCCAGATTAGCCTGTGCAGTCCGCACAGGCTAATCAGGGACGACACTTTCCGCTTTTATGACATTTTTCGTTAAAATGAAGTCTCTCCTTAGCAAGAATCCATTTTAGGCGGAAATGGTCGTCCCTGATTAGCCTGTGCGGACTGCACAGGCTAATCTGGGACGACACTACGCACATGCATTATGCCCAGTTTTCTTAGAACACGACTCAAATATTCAAGCGTTTTATAACAAATGCACTTATTTTGTCAAGTTGTCTTTGCACTCTTGTGGAACACTGTTAGCAAGAGAACAGTATTTTCAGACGTCACAGTTGTTTTATGTGTTAATACAGGGATCATCTGCACACAAAGTGTTGTATTCAAATTAAATATATGAATTACTTTAATATTGAGATTCCGTCTAACATTGTTATCTAGTAATTGAATTCCAATTATAAATATGTAAGGGAGAGAGGATAACAGCGTCGTTCACCCTTTTTAACGAACATAAGTCAATAATATATCAATTGTTGATTATGCATTAAAGGCTCATAAAAGGTGACGATCCGTAATTATTACCGATTTAATATTTTTTTGCATATTTTGTTTATAAAGGTTATCAAAAAACATTTTATATATATATATATATATATATATATATATATATATATATATATATATATATATATATATATATATATATATATATATATATATAGTTATATATATATATATATATATATATATAGTTATATATATATATATATATATATAGTTATATATATATATATATATATAGTTATATAAGTAAAATGCAATAATCCAGATTGTGAATATTATATAATAAAAGCAAAAACACGTGTCTGGGATTTTAAACATATATTGATTTAGCCAACGCGTTTCGCATAGCTCATCAGGGCTTAATACAATATATTACAACGTCAAAATGTCATGGAGATAACGTCATATCAATTATGACGTCATAACGTCAATAAATATTAAACGAAATTTAATTTGGGTTTAAATACATGTATAAAATGTTGTTCTTTTGCTAACCTAGCTGAAATATTGTTCGAAAATAGCTTATAAAATGGAAATATTTTAAATTTTGGTTCATTATGTGAACATTCATCTAAATGTTTACTTAAAGGCATCTGTCTTGTTGAGGGGTCTCGCATTTGTTGTTCATGGACAGATCGCCTATTTCTAAGTTTATTGCCAGTTTATATAAGCTTGTCTGTCAATGAGTATGTTACCCTAAATTCCAAATCTGATAATGATAGTATAAAGTAATAATAGTTTTAAAAAATCCCGGGCATACACCGGCATTTTGATCGGAATATGTATATAAATATATGCTACATAATAAGTGGTACATAATATAAAAACATAGAATAAACAACTTGAAAAAATATACATACAACTATGTTACATATACATATGCAAATAATGTAGTAAAGTTACATTATTCAAGATAATGATTATAATAACAAATGTGAACAATGATAAAAAAACATGTATGAGTTCCATTAAAATTTATAAAGAAATATATAAGACGGGGCATTTAACTTGTGTCTCATTGATGTCATGATAGAAATATCAACGGAATGCACTGGTAAACTATCAACAAAGTTTTATATATCATCACAACTGATTGAATGTGTTAATTCTGTTATCTTATTAGCGGGGTGTTAATTAACTCGCATCCGATTGAAGGTGATGATCTGAATACACGCAGCACGCAATCTGATTACCCGCTGCGCACACGCGTCAATATGATATAAATGCTTTTGCTACATGTATCATACCTGGTTTTGTCAAGTGAATAAACATTCAAAACATAAATCATTATAATTCTCTTAGAAAAAAATTATAAATATTTGAATCGTACATATACAAGAATATGAATGCTTTATCAACACATTAACATTTAAGCGATGCAAAAAAACAATCATACCGATGGCATATTGACCGTTTAAGGTGTAAATATGGGGGATTTTCGGTACTCGGCAGTCGTACTTAATATTAAAGTGGATTTCGGGGGATTTCGGTAATTACGGGGATTTCGGTATTTCTACACACCGGTCGATGTAAATAAACTGATTGTTTGTAAACACAATTGACTTGGAGGACACTGTATTTTGAGCTCAAAACAAGTTGAATTGCTATTTTTTTTATGTCCAATAGCATATATAAATATATTGTTTTTTGATAATCTTTATAAATATAATATGCAAAAAATCGGTAACAATTACGGATCGTCACCTTTTATGAGCCTTTAAAGAGGCATGATGAAATGCAACAATAATAAATCATCAACAAAATCGTGTCTTTTATAAATTCGATTTACATATACGGCATCACAGAGTTTAATTTTGAGATCATCGTCACGAAGGACTAGAATAAAGCCATTTTGCTTATTTATACACAGCCAAATTCCATTACTTTATTGTATATGGTTCTAGAAAACTAAATAAAATTTTATTTTGCAACCAAAATTCATAGAATTAATACGGGTATTATTTTTAACAAATACTTCAAGGAACGTGTTTCAGCTCAAAATAAACTTTCGGTCGTTGTTTGAAACTTTGGATCATCATTACGTTTTTAATAATGAAATATTTTGGTTGTCAAATGTAATGACTGGAAGCGACACATGTTTTTCAATGTCCTTGGCTTTCTTATTTCACAAAATGTTTTAAAGCTAGGTAGGTTATCCGTTGATATGATTGGAACTAAACATATTTTGGTATTTTACGTGTTACGTGGTATGAATTACGCATTAAATAAGTTTTTTTTAAATCTAGCAGTAAGCCATATTTTGTTAAAACATCAAACGTAGGCAAAGGCATTTCATCTCAGACGGACATAAAATAAACTTATGTTATAAAAAAAACTTTTTGGAAATCCTTACCTAACGGAAATCCAGAATCATTCCATAATTTATTAAAACGGGCTTTCGTGCTTAATAAGGAAAACTGGTAAAAAATGTAAGCTTCCTGTCTTATTACACAGTTGGTTTAATTTGGAGCATATCAATTCCTAACGTATTATTTGTTGTAGGTTCACCTTGGAACAGAATACTTGGTTATGTTCATCAAATATGAACTTACTTGAGAAACAGATTCTCTATGACATGACACTTTCTTCCGGAAATGGTTGTCAACCGATCCGATGTCACAAATGCATCCTAGCAAGTCGAAGTCCGGTTTTTGAAGCAATGTTCTGTGGACCGCTTGACGAATCCAAAGAGATTATCGAGATCCCTGATATTGAAGAATCGGTTTTGAATTCCTTTGTCAGGTTGTGAGTTGAAATTAAACGTTAAAACAAAAGTGATATAACATTAGTCATTATATTCAGGATAACATCACATTTTTGAATTTGCCATACGTAAAAACCCGAACAGTCACCATATTATATTTCACTTTTTATATCGAAATCACATGTATAATGAACTTACTTAAAAGCGATGAACATTATTTTGTTTCAATTTAACCTACCTTAATATATTGTTGCATTCCTATGAAACTCTAAGGTTTTTTTTCAGGTATATGTACAGTGGAATGGTTGATATCACCACCGACACAGTCATGCAACTTCTGTACGCGGCGAAGAAGTACGATATGCCCAATTTACTGTCCAAGTGCAGATCATTCTTGTATGAAATCTTGTCTAACGAAAATATAAGCACCGTTATAAATCAGTCTATAAGTTTTTACGATTCGATTCTGCAATGTATGTGTTTGAACTTCATTATGGAACAATCAGACGGAGTTTTAAAGTCGGATTTATTCGTCGAAATGTCCCGTTAGGCGCTAAAGGCAGTTTTAATGTGTGATACCTTTGGTGTCAGCGAAGGTCAGCTCTTCCTTGCATGCAAGCGATGGGCTCAACACGAATGCGAGTCCTCTGACCGGGAAATGACGGATGAAAACTTACGCCAAACTCTTGGGGAAGACCTTGTCAACCTTATCAGATTTCCAGCTATGCCGTTGAAGGAGTTCTCTGAATATGTTGCTAGTGGCACATTTCTTCGTCAGACGGAAACTTTACATGTGATTCGTTCCATAGCTGAAGGTATTAATATGTCTTCATTTAATAACCGAGCTCGTATCCCTCCACGAACTATATTCATTGAGCCCGTGGTACTTAACTTTTCGATGCTAAAAAAACGTCGAGTTTCAGTCAACCAGATTCCTTTTTTCTCATAAATATCGGTTAACCCATTTATGCCTAGTGGACTTTCTCATCCATCAAAATTGGATCAATTTATTTCCAAAATAAAGGATGTCTAGTATATTTATTTCTGTATTTAGAATTTTTCTTAAGCAAACAGCACAGACCCAGATGAGACGTCGCATCATGCGGCGTCTCATCTGGGTCTACGCTGTTTGCCAAGGTCTTTTTTCTAGACGCTAGGCATAAATGGGTTAACTTTACCATAATATTTGTATTACCAGTGTACACCGTTTTGTTTCATGCCCATTGTTTCGATAATAGCCAGTATAGAGATAATAATCGTTGTTTGTGGATAAGTTATCAAAATGTCGCAGTTTAATTAATATTTTTTTATTATAAAACAGCATGTTCTTTCAAGTAAAACATCAGGATCTCTTTAAAATCTTTATAAAAAAAACAACGTTAAATTGTGGAACTATTTCGAAAATCGCGAAGGAATTTGTGGATAAGTTATCAAATGTGGCAGTTTAATTAATCTTTTATAATAAAACAGCATGTTGTTTTAAGAAAAAAAGGATTGCTTTAAAATCTTAAAAAAGCAACATCAGATTTTGCTACAGTTTCGAAAATCACGAAAGAATATTTTCATAACGTTTTCCAATATAAGGGTGGATTTCTCCAAAAAGACGCAAAGTAAGATTATCTTACTATTTCGAACGATTTTACGGCCGCATTTGGATCCGCAAAAAACTTTGATTTAAACCTGATGATTTGGAGTTTAGTGCTCATTTGATAATTAAAGTTTAACTGAAAAAATCCACAAAGCAAAACACAATCATTTCAATGGATTGTATGGTTATGTTTACAAACAATTCTGAATAGATTAATACAAATTATAACGTTTTCAAAAGGTCAAACCAATTGAAATAAAACGACGTGTTGATATTGCTGAGACGGTAAATGCATATGTGTGCAGAATGTCGACAAACATGTTTTCACAAAACTTCAAAACATAAATAAAATATATGATTAAGCTTAAACAAGACACATATATGTTTTATATTACTCATTTATTAAGTCATTTTGATGATGTTATAATACACAAATGTGTACCGTTGAAATTTCTCTCGCGTATGTGTTTTGTTATTTGTACTTTACAGAAAATGTGGTATCTTTCGGTGAATTATTGATTATATTTTTTACTTGTAGCACTATAAAACATTTTCTTTCACTTTTGGCAACGCAATTCTTGACAATATAGTTTTCTATAACAACTCGTGATATAAAATATACAAGGCATTATTTCATAGTATATGAAGTCGGGCGTGTGCGATTTTAAACGTTCAACATTAACAAATAAAAAAAGTCGTGAGCGTTTTCAAACTTCGGATTTCTGTAAAAGTGTAATTGTAATAAAAGAGTTTTCGCCAAACTACATATCTCTGAAACAACAACATTCGGATGTGTTATATTGGGTATGTTACAATATATAATTGCCCTCTTCTTTTATTAATCGAATGATCTTGTGATCTTGAAAAAGAGTTTAACATTATGTTCCATGTTTTTGTCGTTATGCATAATTTCTGTTCCCCCTGGCGTCAAAAGTGTAACGTTTCATGGTCACAATGTACATTGTTTCAACTTTCTAGATATGTCTTAATTCGGTCTCGGGGGATTCGTCACTACTGTGACTAGTCCTGTATAATATTAGAGGGGGTTTTCACGTGATAGTCAAGATGGCGACGTTCACGCAGAGACATATATTTTTGCCGTTTTAAACCCTTTATTACTCCTGTTTAATTTTGTAACGACGCTAAATTTCCAGCCATATCAGTTAAAAAGTGTTTGCGTTTATTTTGTATGTAAAATCGCTTTGTATCTCGACTTTACTCCCCGGAAATTTTCTAAGTGGAGCCCTAATTAGGTCATCCCGCTAATATAGTTCGCACCGAGTAAAGTCGAGATATAGAGCGAATATTACTATGAAATAAACGTCAGTACCTTTATTGCTAATATGGCGGGAAAGTCGGCGGAATTTAAATAATAACACAAGTTATTAAAGGGTATAAAACTGCGAAATTAAAACCTCGGCATGGACGTCGCTATCTTGATAATCACGTTATAACCCCCGCTGAATATATCGAAACGTACATTTTACATGTATGTAAGAAACACAACCTTAGTTTTACTTTATACCTCAGTATGCATGTATATAGTAGCTTCTATTGGCCATTTACAACAGTTCATTGTGTATTCTAATAATCTTGTTTTTGAACACATTAACATTTCCATTAACAATGGTAACCTCAATCAACTGTGTTGGTTTTGTTTAAAATTTTCCATCAGTTTATATAAATAACATTCCATAAACATTTATTTTAATCATACTTTAATATGTTACATGTAAACAATTAATTTTTCAACGTCTATTTTATTCGATTGTTATTCATGAATTTGAAAGTGTTATGTTAATATGAAGTCATTAAAGATTCGAGTTCATATAGTTTTCAAAATGTCATAATTTTACCAAGTCATACTTTTTATTTCAAGATTCTTTAATAATAATAAAAGAAAGAAAACAATACATACAAATATATGCCTTCCTTACATATGAACCCAGGAAACTTTAAATAAAAATCGCTAAGACTAAATCATTCAGGCTTTAAAATAATAAAGCGTATATTAAAGGCTAATTTCATTATATGCGTATTTCGAAAATTGCCGATGAAAAGCGTTGCTAACGCCTATTTGCTTTACCGTCTTTAATTTAAAATATTCTCATTTTACGAACGGAACATTCTTTTTTTAATTGTCTCAGCAGGTAGTCTTTTGCGCTTGTTTTAATGTAATGTCAACATTTGTTTTTCAATCGATATATTACATTTCTTTAAAATTGTCAATTTGTCAAACTGTGAAATAATCGCTTTAATAGTTTAAACATGAAATCTAATAATATTCTTCAATCTGTTTGGATGTTAAAAAGATGTAATTATGTGATCTAATTCGTTACATTTCTTCTGTCGATGGATGACATATTGGCATTCAAGCGAGTCCTTTGAATATTAAAAAGAATTAGTCATATAAAGGCTGTATTCACATTGAGCTCCGCAATCGTATAAACTCTTGAAAGATGGTTTAGTTTATGAGTCAGTCCTATCAAACTGATTTCACTATCGTGTTTGTTTTGTGATCACGTTCGAAATTTATACAATATCGATTAATAGCAATGTTGAAGAATATATGTCCATCACTGGCAAGTATTACTTCTTTTAAAGAAATGCTCATCAATTGTGAACAAATGTATGTTTCAATAATTGTTTAATAGCATGTGCACATTATTTCCATAGTTTGACATTTTTAGATTTCAAAATATGGCCTTGCTATTGTTATATTTATTTAACTGCCGTTTTAATTTAGCTGCTCTCTTAAACTCTGTAGTCTCTCTGTAATCTGTTATTATATCAGGTTTTGAATCACAAATCTTTTAGAAAAGTTGTGTTATATCATTTATTAATATCTTTATTCAGATGTAGTGGGATTCAAGAAAAATTGTTAAATCAATTTAGTAAGTGCAGATGTGTTTATTACGCTGATTTTCCGAATTATTGTATTTTTAAAGGAGCCTTTTCACAGATTTTGGCATGTTTTAAAGTTTGTCATTAAATTCTTATATTAATAAATGTAAAGATTGGATATAAAAAGCTCCAATAAAATATCAAGAATGCAATTTAAAAAAAAAAGACAAAAAGTATAAGTCAAAAGCTCGAACCACTAACCCATGGAGTCCTGGAGTAAAAGTCTACCAACTTAGACCACTCGGCCATCCGTGCTCATCCCATGAAGAATGTATTTTATACTATATATATATGCAATCCTCGTAGTTTCATAAAAATATAATGACAACAACAGAACACTCCAAATTATTCAATCGTTTCGCGTTGCAGCGCTTTATAATGTTCAGATTTTAAATCGTCAAAAGATGCATAAAATGGCTATTTTAGAGCATGGTAAATGTTCATTATAACTGTTTCCTCACAAACATAATAATTCAAACGAACATTTGCGATTCTGAAACGTTTTTTTTTTAAATTGTGTCTATTTACCAAAATTTGAAAAGGCCCCTTTAAAGTTTTCATCGAGATTGTTTAATATATTCAATATTAGACATCTGATTGTTCTACACATTATACCGGTGATTTCGTTCAATAGGAAGTCAAAATAAATGTTTGATCTTTTTGACATTTGTTTTATGTATTTGTTCCAGCTTTTTGAAACATTTTCTAACTGATTTACTTGCTAAAAAAATCGAAATGTTACACATTTAATCCATTTGTTTTCACGTTCATAGCTACGAACGCGTTATCGTCCAATCCACAGAAAACGAAGAAAACAGTTTGAAAATTTGGCTCTGCGTCGCTCACAAGAGTTTACTAGAAATGGCGCGGTAGAGACCGACGCGTATCCCCACGCCGCATGTTTTACCCAGAGGGCGCCCCAGGGTTGGTACTTGGGCCCTGCATAGTTGAGATTGACCGTATTGCCATAAGAGATGTTCATTATAAATTTGAAGTAAATCAGTGTAGAAATGAAGAAGTTATGGTAAAAGGCAATTTTTGGTGGGCGTGGTCTATGTGGGCGGGAATGCCCCAGGGTTGGTAATGGGGCCATGCATAGTTGAGATTGACCGTATTGTCATAAGAGTTGTTCAGTATCAATTTGAAGAAAATCTGTGTAGAAATGAATACGTTATTGTAAAAGGCAATTTTGAGTGGGCGTTGTCTATGTGGGCGGGGTCGCCCCAGGGTTGGTAATGGGACCATGCATAGTTGAGATTGACCGTATTGTCATAAGAGATGTTGAGTATCAATTTGAAGTGAATCGGTGTAGAAATGAAGAAGTTAATGATAAGTAACATAAAAAAATGAGTGAAAATTTCTGACCCGGCCCCACCCCAACCCCCATAACTTTTTACCCAGGGGTCAGATCAAAATTCCAAATAGTGCAGGGTGGCACATATGCTTATAGCTACCATGTGTGTAAGTTTCAAGGTTCTAGTGCTTATAGTGTAGGAGGAGATAGTGGCCAGGACGGACGGACAGACAGACAGACGGCGGAGATAACCACAATAACCCCACGCTTTTTAAAAAGCGTGGGGATAAAAACACGCGTTTGGGGTTACCAACTGTGATTTCAATTTTTATATGTTGAAGGTGATGGAAATGCATGTAATAAATGGCAGACGAAATAAGAAATATCACTCAAATGAACACCATTTACTAATATGAGCATCAGCACACATACACACATATTATACACTTTATCCTTTGAGCAATTGAAATATGGTAACATCAGAGGAATTTAGTAACACGCATATGTCTATCACATATATATCAACATAAATGCAACGGACAAATTTATAATATTCACATCTATCTACATGGTTACATATAACAAGGATAAAGCTCACATTTCAAGTCTGACAATTGTGTTTGAACTATGATTTTACCTTTTTTTCATTTATTTAATAAAATATATATCTTCAAGATATCGGATTTACTGCAAACCTTTACTATTTACCAGTCCACGCAAAATACTACCTTTGGTCTGGGGTTAGCAAGGGTGGTAAAAGCTTACAATATGTCTTCACTTAAATCGTCGATATTCAGTTTGTGTTTATTTGCGCACTTTCTGTAATGAACGTGATGTTCTCATAGTATGGACGACTAATAATTTAGGAAACAGCGATGACAAACCATAATAAAATAGATTTTAAAAAAGTCAGCAAAAGCGTTGCAATGGATAGTGATTGTATTGTATCGTCGCTGTTATTGTATCAACGCATGCTATCACATTTCCTTGGAAATTCAGTTACGGGTGGAGGAGCATTGCAAACGAACAAATCATCTCGGATATAGCGGATTTTCGCCTGTTCTGCTTTCCGAGGAATGATGTTGAACTTCTCTATCGATGCAGATAAATTTGGATAGACCATGTTCATACTCGCCCAACTATGTTTCGGCGCAGTCCGCGAGTGTTTTCTGAAAGAAGGGGGAGGTGGGCATAAAAGTCTTTGATAAGTTGACAGTATGCGATTTTAAATTATAACTAAATTTTCATAACGACACTTAAACATAAGTATCAATAAATATCTGTGGTGTTGCGTGAATTTCACCAACATCAAACGTCATAGCGTAGTGATAATATGCAGTTGTATAAGTAATAGTAGCAGTAATCGTAGTAATAGAACGAATTATGTCCGGAAATGGTATATTAACATCCAAAATGCTTGTCACGTGATTTGTTATGCATAGGTAAGTATACGAAGTAATACTGTGCTGATAGTTTGATTTTCTATGAGTTAATTTAATCGAGAATTTACCCTCCAATAGTTTCATAATTAAGTCGCGAGTGTAAAAGAAGTGATTACACAAACTCAAGATATTCTATTCCACTGTTATCATTGTTATTTATAGCAACTTCCATATACGGTTGAACGCGTACCTTGTTTTCTTGTAGCACCGCATTGCAACAACGACACCAATAGCAGCAACCGCAGAAACAACCGCTGAGATGGCAATCGTTAATGCTAAAAGAAAACACAATGTGCCAGTTTTGTCATTATTACAAAACAGCTCTATTTACTCACATTTGATATTTTTTAAATAAATAAGTGTGAATAAATAGTACTTTTTTTCTATTTAAAACTACGACCTAAACGAATAAATGTACACGTGCTTTAAAAATAAACAAGAAGTATGTTGAACAAACATGAAAATGCATTTTCTTTAAAGATAAATGTTTTTTTTATAGTTACAGCATTTTAAGAGCGTATTGCTTCAGCCATTACAATGCTAGTATATATCACTCGATATGTTCAGTATATGTTCAGTATGTTTCACCAGTTAATATATTGCTAGTATATAATATTGTATTGTTTTGGGCACAGCATCTAAGAAAATTGTCAACATTTTAATTCTTAAAACGTACTCGAATGTCGCACTCAAGAGCTCCTGTACTCATGCGCGAACGTAGATGTACATATAAAACACATATTAACTATTGTACGTACTGTTTGAATCGGCTCTGTTACCGTCTAACTTGTTAACACTCTCAGCTGACGTTGTGGTTAAAACTGAGGAAAAAAATGACACGGTTTATAGGAAGTTGATATGAATTATTAATGTTGTTCGAACATTATCTTTGCAAATTTAAAATGTTCACATTTCAGTGAACTGTGCACGTCGTCATGATTGTTCTCAAATTCAATTCAAAGGCACTACACTTATTTACAGCTAACTGTACTCAAAGAGAAAATAAATATGTTTTAGTTTGGGTTACAAACGTATGTGAATACGCATCAATATTAAATGGGGCTGACTACTTGATATTGATGTTCAGAAGATTTTACAGTAAAGCCTTAATCATAAAATATTCCTTCTTGTTGGCCAGTAGCATGTTATATCAAACATCGATGTATTAGTGTGGCCACAAGATTATCATTTGAAGGAATTAAGCGAGACAATTTCTTATGCATGTCATGACATTGATTAGGCAGAGAACTCTTTTGTTTTAACGACATGCATTGTACACTACATTGTACCTTAAATTTAATGCAATACACGTTGTGTGCCAAATATAAATATTAACATGCGGGTTTACTTCTTAGTCAGTACAAGCTACCACATACAGGGTATAGAAGATTAACTGTTCAACATAAGTCGACCACATGCTTTAATAACATTTAGACGGTGCTTGTGAAAGTTAATTTGTTGTATTTGTTTAGAAAATTAAAAATTAAATTATGGCTTTGGAAATCAAGCTCATTTAAATAACAAAATAGTAGCTAATTTGCATTTAGTCGGATGGTTGGTTGTAAATCGTGGAACATTTGTTATTTATTGATTTTATTTGTATACACATTTAAACAAAACAGTAAGTGCGGTCAATATGTATAAATGTATACAGCAATACATATATGTACCATTACACATAGAAGGATGTATGCTTTGAAGTCCTTCTGTAGTCAAGCCCGATGGACATGGTGTACATTCTGGGCTCGTAAAGTCCTCTTTGTAGGTACCACGTGGACAGCGTTCACAGAAATAGTCTACCGGGTAACTGCCTGGGCCGCATTGTACTGTAATACAAACATTTCATGCTTATCTATGAGATATTGATAATTGTTGGGGAAATCATTGCACATATACGTCTTCCTTGCGTGAATATGGACTACTTATTTATTTTATTTGATTTAAAATGATCTGAATACAATCATGTCCTGTCACCATTAACCTTAGTACATCATAAAATGAATATGCAGATACAAACAGATTTTTGACGATGCTGGAACAGCATCGTCCAAGGTTTGATAACCAGTAAAAAAATTCTTCACAATAGCAACCTTTGTAAAAGACCGAGCCAGTCCGATTGAGATAACTCGATTTTTCAGTTACTTCCCTTGGCATTCGCCACTGCGTAGGAGATTGCTCGTTGATTTTCATTGATAACATTCTCCAAGCAGAGTTGTCGTTCGTGTTGATAAAGGTAAATATTAATAGAAAAACATATCCTGGGGAAACAGATTCAATAAGTGTATCAGAACGTTAATTTCAAATTAGTAATTTTACATCCATTTTATTTTTATGGACCAATGAACAACTATATATTTTCTCTTTTTTGTTTGATATTTGTTCTCGATATAGTAAATAAATTGCGAATAAAAACATGTAAAATTAACTTTTTACGTGATCACAAAACTAAAGAATGCGAACAATTTCGAACCTGCAAATTGTAAACGCTGCACTGCTATGATATATATAGATAAAACAACATTTCTTTGCGTAATTGTCCGTCCCGCTAGCGCAGTGGTAAGGACGTTTGCTTTTTCACCTTTACGACACCGGTTCGATTCCCGCTCCCGGCGCAATGTTATATTTTGTCTGTTTTGTGGTCACCATTCCGGACAGGTGTTTTTTTCCGGATAATCGCATCCCCCCCCGCAGCATTTGACCATATAAAAAATTACAAAGTATTTCAGTACAAAACAAATAGCTGGAAATTGCAGCTATCATTCTAAATTCGCCCCAACTGTCGTCAATCTAGTCTTATTAGGTAGGAGTGCTGGACACACTCCGGGTCCCAACATTATGCAGCCTCAGCGCGGAGGTAACTCATTACCTTGGAAAAACACAAATACACACACTGGGTGCAGCCTAGGCGCGTATTGACTCAAACAAGGCAACAAACTCAAGTGCGGGCACAATCATTTAAAATTTACATATTGAATACGATATTCTAACAGAAATTACACAACCACCTAAGTGTACATACCATGTTTGATATTTCGTTCGATTGTTAGATTTCAGCATAAACATGTAAAAGGTCATTTCGCTATTAGTTAATCCATATGTTCGTGGGCGAACTCGGATAGTCAAGTGCTCATACGATTGAGCTCACATGGTCCGGCTATGTGCTTATACCTACTTTCGAGAATCATCATGAAGGTATTGCCATACTTAATGAACAAGAATGTGACCGGCCTCCCAGTTTCGCTCAATGGGTGAAGTTACCCACGGGTACTACTTCCCCGTACCCCTAAACTTTTTTTCGTACCAAAAATGTTTCGTACGCAAATTTTTTTCGTACCATCGTACCAAATTATTTTTCGTACCCAAAATGTTGTACCCAAATTTTTTATCGTACCCAAATGTTCGTATCAACATACACAATTTTGGTTATATAGATAAACTTTAATTGATGTTTTATATCCATCCTCTTCAAAAGCATCGTCACACCAGTACTGCCAGTACTTTGATTTTTTATAGTTTCGTAACTACACTGGTAAACATTCCTTTTAAATCATATACCTTATTGATTCGCGCGACGTTTGGTCATCCGCAAATGTATAGAGGCAATTTAATCAGGCAATTCCTAAATGGTACCGATAACAACCCCACGACATTGGAGCTGGACATTCGGTACACAAGTTTTTCAAATATCAAGAGTATTAAAGTCCTCATTTAGATCAATTATAAAATGACAGCCTTCTTATTTTCAGGGCAAATTTTCCAATCCATTACAGTTGGGTTTTTGGAATGAATAGGGTATAAAACAATTAATGTATACCATCTATACTGTGTAAAACTCTCTTTAATTTTGTCATGTTTGCATTTTAAGTAAGGATCCCATGTTCAATCAGTTCACGAACATACATTAATATTCAATCATTGTGTGAACGTTACCCTGTACGTTTTGTCTAAGCCAATACCTTACTGTAAATGTAAATGTATGTCTTGTTCAAGACGACTCAAACACGCATGTTTACTGGTCTTTTAAAGTAAAGATATAACCTTAATTTGGTTAAGGACATTCAAGTTTGTTTGAATTTGAACAAAAAATGTAGATCACTTACTGCGCTTGTTCTGCAAAAAATCTAGCGTATTTTCGACGGTTACACTCAACTCTGTTATGCATCTCAACAACGTTAAGCACTTTTTCAGGTTTAATATAGAACTTTTGTATAACAATTTAAACAGGAATGTTTATACAAGTTTGAAACATCTGCAAAGTTACGATCAGACTATGAATTTTAGAATTGCAAATCTCTGATCAGTTTATAGCGTTAGGTGAATCCTCAATATTCGAACGGATCACAAAAACATACTTGTGCACAATTACCAAAATACACTTAAGAAATGAATCTGTAAAAGCGAGCCATATTGTATCAACGTTCAATTAGAAAATCATCATATTTTTTCCACTACAATACGGTTATCAGTTGAATGAACTCTGTTTATTGAAATTAAATGGCACGTGACGTCCACCAAGCATGTGCAGCAACTTGTGCAGGAATTTGTGTTTACCGGAAATTGTGTTATCGTCAACACAAGAAAATGTTACCATATATTTTACAAGAATTGCAATGTCTTTGTAAAATAAACACCCTATTACTTTTTAACTACATGAGTGTTTGTGTTTCACTTAAAATTACCACAGAAGTAGTCCATTTCTACGGTTCCTGGCGGACAATCAACCTCGCCCTCTACCTGAGTCCCGTTCGGTCCGATATCATAAAGTGTTTCGTCCACCTTAATAGAAAACCGGGTCTCGTTGACGCGACGCTGCAGCGTGTAGTAAGTCTCCTCAAGGATATCATAGCACCAGCTGGGATCTTAATAATGCAATTGATGGAGTGATTCTTTTTTCAAATGACATTGCAAGAGTAATCATTTCATTAAATAATATGGCAAAAACGAAACAGCCAGTTGTATTTAAGAAAATTATACCGATTAAAACTTATGTCATATTATTTTACATGTTGACTCGTTTCAAGAAAGCGTTAGTTTAGTAGCATTTAGTACAAGTGTTATGAATATCGTATTATTCGACATCAAACATTTAAAAAGGTGGGGATTTTTTTAATAACTTAAGAGAAATACTTTTTATCACATTTGAAATACAATAGTTTAAATAATGAAATATTATGTTCTTTTTGACATTCATTCATAATAAATTAAATAATGTGTATGATATATGTACGAAAACGAAGACAACAATCCGACTCTCGTATTACAACAATAAATATTGTATCGCGAAAAGTCGTATATTAAATATATGTCGAGCTGTGAAACACGTTTTTTCAAAACCAACCTTTAGATGGTGTACATGACAATTCAACAAGAAATCCAACATGTGGAGTATTACTCCGTGTATGTCTACTGGTCGTCGCTGTATTTGTCACCTTCAGCGAAGAAACACTACAGCTTCCGTTCTGGACGCACTGTAACTCATCTAATTGAGTCTGAACTGTGGACCTTATGACCGCCTGAACATTGGTATGGGAAATTGCTGCCACGTCTGGTGTGAGGTCTTCGTATGTACCCGCGTATTTCATTGTATTGCCTTCGGCGAGTTTGATCTCTTTGAATGTATTTGAAGAAAAACTTTGTTTTGTATGGATATAATACAATACTAGTGAAGCGACGGTTTTTGCGTTACAAATCTACAAAATGTAGATAATAATCTAGATCACTTAAATATATTTTTACATTTATGTCTTCAACGAACCAGTATTTAAACTAAAGATTGCCTTGTAGAATTGTGTCGATGCAAGAGGTAAACATTACCATCTTACCGGTGCAGGTACCGATCTTTGAGTCTGGGTTCTCGTCGCTGCGAATGTTCCACACATACCCGGTGTCCGGGCCGCACATTATGTTATCTAGAAACAGGTCCGAGTCAAAAGCATATCCGTCGTCACAGAAAGGGTAG
The DNA here is from genome assembly GCF_020536995.1 of Dreissena polymorpha. Lineage (NCBI taxonomy): Eukaryota > Metazoa > Mollusca > Bivalvia > Myida > Dreissenidae > Dreissena > Dreissena polymorpha. Next base: position 1,585,237 of record NC_068361.1, on the reverse strand, counting down.
CACTGTCGAATGGTTCCCATCACCCAAGAGCAGTTTATGGACCCGCGTTCAGGATTTGGTGGATCCTTGTCGCACTCTATAAGCGGCAAACAGCTACTAACTTTTACATTGGATCGTAAAATGCAACAGTAGGAAATATTTACATAAGCAATCCTATTTACCAGATCGTCTGCAAACATAATAAAGCAATATATCGATGCACTTTTATAATTGTTTCCCAAAAAATTCAACACAATTTCTTATGGATGTGTTACCGGTTATACTTACCGTACACACATGCGTCCGTTAATTGGCAAATCTGCAAATCCGTTGCGTCCCCTGTACAATTCGCCCCGCCGTTCTTTGGTTCCGGGTCGGAGCACTCCCGAACACGGACCTGATGTCCAGAGTCGCACGTGACTGAGCACGGTCCCCAAATACCCAAGGAAGTCCAACCGCCATCAACTGCCAGAAATAGCATGCTCATTTAGACTACCCGAGTTAAGTTGATTTGCTAGTATATTAGTGTTGCATATACATGTAACACTCTTTAAATCTGCGAAAACAATACTAGAAAATATATAATACTGCAGATATCACCGACAACAAAACCGATTTATTGTAAAAAGAGGTGATGTTTTACTGTGAGCACTGTATTTCAAAGTACCTATAATTGTCTCGCAAAACGCTCCAGTGAATTCAAAACTGCATACACAAGTGTACGATTCTTCTCCATCTATGCACGTAGCGCCATTTTGGCATGAGTGCCCAACGCAATCGTCGATATTCACGTCGCACATGTCTCCCGTGTAAGCCTTCTTGCTAGAGCATTTAAACATGTCTTTCCCATCTAGGCATGTGCCTTCATTCTCGCAAGGAGTGCTTGCACAGTTGTCAATATCTGCAATGTATATTCGACTATCACTTTAAACCTTTATTCAATACCGCACAGTTATTATTATTATAATTAACCGTTATTTTTTAAATTGAACAATATAAAGAGATAAAAGCAGACCAAGACAATGTGCAATCATTTATTTAAAGCGATGTGCAAAAAGTACTCGAATTACTCAAAACGAGATATATATATATATATATATATATATATATATATATATATATATATATATATATATATATATATATATATATATATATAATGAAGAATTTCGATTTAAAATGAAGTGTGTGCCCACACCCAACTAAACATATTTTTTATTAAGGGTCTACTGAACATTTATTTTTTTGCAAATTATAGCCGTTTATTGTGTTTGTTCACAAAATAAAAACCGATTTGTGTGCGAAAATGATCGGTTCATACAATACCAGATTAATGTTTAATACAGCTTAAAAATAAGACAAATAATCATGTACCCATCAAAGGCAAATAAATCTAGTATTCCTCATAATAACTGTTGCCTAATTCATCGAATATATTCTGCAACATGTAACTTCTCTGTTATTCTAATAAATTACTATAAGCATGTCTTTACAATTCAGAAATGATGGTTTAGTCAAGATTCGTAAAAAATGCTTAAATAAATGTGTCCTTAAAACATTGCTTGGATAAATGCAAAGGTTGTGTCGCAAAGAGGTTGTATTGGAGTTTGAATGACTTTGTGTCTTTCATACGTATTTAAACTATCAACTTATGTATTATATTCTCATTCAAATATGTTATTACGATGCTTGGGAAAGATCGCGGGTAAACGCCGATTATCCTGGCATGGTATCATTTTATAAGTCAGGTTTAAAAAAAATCCCGTAACACATATAACCATTATTGAATATTCAAGATAATACGGCAGTTTCAATGTATCAAGGACGCCGTTTAAAGCACTTAATAACCAACAATCCGGACCATTAATTCGACCTATAGATACAACCATAGACAATTAATCATTTTAAAGATCTAGATTTTGATACAACACATAAAGCTAAATCACTATATCAAATGGTCTATTAATGCCTAATTGGTCTGATATATCAATGACCCTACCTATGCCAATTTCTGGTATTGTTGTATGTTTCTTTTAATTGTCTATGTAACTAATATGCCTACGTGGTCCTCATAAAACTAGGACACTGAAAGTCGTGTGTGTTCGTATATCGCTGGTATTGTTACTAATGACAACAGTAAATATACGGTTACGTCTTTAAAGGTGAGCTAAAGGTGTTATATGCATCGATCTCTGAACGAAATTGACCCATTTCGAGCTTGGGCAAGTTATTCTCCAGATAAACATTCTGGTTATATTGAAATTGACGCAACACGTCGTAAAAAACGTAAACCGCACGCATCACACCGCACAACGCCGGACATATGGTGAACACAACAGGTCAAATTGAGCTAAACAATTGAAATATACATTAAACAATCTTTCTAACATGTCATATTCAAGATTACGAATCTTTTGTGGGACGTAAATATTTCATTATGCGGGAGACTGTAAAACATATCAGCACTATCCATCAAGTAAAGCTGCTTATCAAAAGTGGCTTTCTGTGTTTACTTCTTTTGCGAAATAGTTTTTATTCTGTCCTTTACATAATAGAGAAGGCATTTCGCGGATTGTCTGGAAAAATATGTTTCATGCCAAGGATTTTTGCATACATGTGTAGTTCATGCATTGAAACTTGTTTCCCTTAAAATGAAATAGTCGGTTTTAAACCGCTGAAAAAAGGTCCAACGCTAATATTTGTGTAATCTGACTACATGACTACATGTGTTCAGCATTATCTATCATTAAATATCGAATATTTCGATAATGTCATTTAAAAGTAAATGAACGCCCAATTAAACCAAACACACAAAATTGAGTGGAAACACACGAATATCAATCTTCACATTTAATAATCTCAACGTGACTTTGACACACTTAACTAAAAGTATATCATAAAAATAACAAAATATCAGATATGTCATGGATTCGTGATAATTGTTGTTCATCCCCAGTGTATACTATCTATATAAACAATTTTAAAACTTACCATCGCATTTGGACGCAGCTTCTGAAACTGTCTCCAAGCAATCATATTACCTCGTTGATCGTTCACGCATCTTGGCAAAGTAAGTATTTCAGAATCATTGAAACTTACGTCCCAAAGATTCAATGACGTCACACTTCCGACATACGTGTCTCCTTGTTTGAAAATTATTTAAATAGTTTCATATAAATGACAAATACATGTATAGTGTAACATGTATAAATGAAATGTGAAAAAGAAACGAATAATAACACTTCTATACACTAATTTGTTTTACAAAGTTATGCCAAACATTGTTAGTTTTTCGCTCTGAATCAATATCCATTATATGTCGTGTACGGTTAATTTATAACCATATAGTAAAGCGACTTTATGTGTATAATACGATCTATTTAATCTGTCCTTAACGAATACTCCGATAACATCCGTTCCCGATTCTGAATCAAGATAATATATATCGTGCATTAGTGATATTGATTATATGACGACACCTGAATATAATCATGCATAGAACGGACGCAATTCGTTCTTTACCGATAGTCATATGGTAATTGCACATAGCCACAAGGTGGCTGTATGCATGTAGTTTAGTTCGAAACGAACATTTGGCATTTTCGTTTACAATCCATTATAATTTGTATATTAAGAGCCCAGCTTTTTGTGTTTAATCATGAATTAAAATATGTATTGACATTGACATCTTTTAGCATAAATAAAATTGTTAATACCAGGTTCGAATTTGAATCACTTAGGCAAATAGTTAGTGCTTATACTGTATTTTGTAAATTTTATTGATAATATACTTAAATACTGTATTTAAGGCTTAAATTAGTTATAAACATATTAAAAAAGAATTAAAAATAAACAGTCAAAAATAATAATATTTTTGAAAACACCCACAAAAACAAGCTCATCTTGAACCAGTAAATTTCGGTTCGCGAACCCTACATTCATCCACTGCACCACCCTCGTTTTCTTTAACGACACATTTGATTGATGGGCATAAATTAATGAGGGTCTTGTTAACTAAATCGTACACTACCAAAATTCAATCAACTGGAATCATCCACCGAAAGTCACATTATCATTAAAATAAGTTATGCGGTCAGAACTTCTCGGGAATTACCTCCTATCAACAGTTTGTAATCTCCAGAGGTCAATACCGTCTCATAGGCACAAGCTTGTGAGGATTTAATCTCAGTGCCGCCGTCAACAAAGATGATAATATTGTTATCTTTTACTTGTAAGGAAATGTGGTGCCATCGAGGGTTATCCAAAATGCCATACACAGGAAAGGACAAATTGAACCTGTTGAAAAAAAATGCATAGTACACGACAAGAATATCAATCAGGTACGACATGTATGTACGTAAAACCTGATGACCAAACTTCAAAGTGAGTATGATAATTACACAAATGTTTAATGCGAACGTAATCGGTGCTCAAAACATGTGTAAGATACATACCCACAAAGTGTTACGTTAATGAAACCTTTACTAGTTCCAAGGCTAAGCACGGGTTTTTCGTTCGCGTCAGTGATAACCATTATGCGGTCACAGTTGCTACACTTCATCCAGAGGGACAGGTAGAGGCTCGTTATGTTGGAGGTGGGCGTGAACACCACAGAGGCGTTCCCGTAAGAATATTTATCACTGGAAAACTCAAGGTCGAAATCTGGAAGTTATCATAGTAATTGCAGGAAAAAATAACTATTACGTCGATTTAATAAGCGTGTTTGTTACTAGTAGCAATTTATAATGATGATAGTTTGCTAGGGTCATCCTTTGCTGATATTCAAATAAAATACAAATAAAGAGTCGCCGGTGCTGTTTATTCTTTATTATGCATTCAAAATCGCGTCTGTTAAAACGTTTGGATAACCTCATAACTATATGAAATACATGACAAAATTATGCAAATTAGTGAGAAAACTGTTGGAAATAACTTATATCCCTAGACATGTGACAACTACTGATAAGTTTTGGGGAAAATTCAAACCTATAGATAACTTCAAAATTGTTAAATTAGTATTCTTGTCTTCTTGATATTTTAATTTATTTGTTAATATTTTCTCACGTGATATACGTCTCGTTATTTATTCGAATATTAAACAAAAGCATATACATATTGCGCAACCTGTGTTACAATAAAAACAAAATAGCATGATACGCTTGTCGCGTCCGTGTTAAAGCCGACAATTATGTTTTATTTTCTCAGTTTGACTTTTCCTTACCAATCACTTTTCACGAGAAACGGAACAAAAAACATTATTCGAAAATAAATAATATAATTCACTATTTTGTATCAAATATTGTTCAAGAATCAAAAGTACTTTATGTTATCGGTAGCATTTGATTTATGATTAACGTCTATTATAATACCATAACACTCATCCGTTGATGTTGCAGCTATATTCGCTCGTGTTGTCTTTGATCCAGTGCACGAGCTGCATTGTGTTTGTCCGTATCCCGCAGAATAGGAACCCATATCACACGGGGAGCAAGGAATGGTTCCGGTTTCCGAAACATATCCAGGTTGACATGTCTCTTTTTTATAATGCAATCAAAAAGAAAACTTCATTCAATGATTGTCTCAATTGCTTCACATAATCATTTCGTTATTTGTTATTGTTTTAAAGAAAACACTTATTGGTCGTTATGGTAAAGTTGCCTTACCAACGCATTGATTTGCGTCGATTGATGCAACCTCTGGCGTGCTAGTACCGGCTGGACACTCAAGGCATTCTATCTGCCCGGATATGGGTTGGTACTGACCTCTCGGACATGATCTGCATTCGTTATCGCCCACATCATGGTATGTTCCCTTTGAGCATATAACTAAAAATGTTTCGAAATGGTGAGTTTGGTTTCAAATATTAACCTTTTATATATAAGAAGATAGTGATTGTATAAGCAAAACATTGCTCATGTTTTGTGCTACCACAATTATAGTGTTAATAGTATTGATCTGTACGTCTCTCTAGATTAATAAGTACACGTTTTAATGTATATATAATTTATGTTATGAAGAAGCAGTGCATTTAAATGAAATTCTCATAATAAAACAAACGTGTTGTTAGACGGTCAATTTTGATGTTACGAATCAACAGCATTTGGAAGTCTAAAAAATGAGATATCATATATAGCAAGAAGGAAACAAACGGAAAAACATACAGCTACACTACTATTAATATGTCAAGAGTGCTTTAACTAGCTTAATGATGTTCTATAAGTTTGCAAAATTGGATATCGTCATTGAATGTTTGCCCATAGTGTTTTACTTCAAATCATAACATTTGTTAACGACTTGTACTTACCACAACTAAGCGTGAACCTATCCGCATATGAGCCAAGTGGACATGTGATGCTGGGATTGGAGACTTGAATCGAGGTTAGTTTCAGAGTCATCCCTCCACCCATGTCGAGACTGACGTTGCTTTCTGCACGTGTCTGGTATATCCGCTCCTGCATCATTATTGCTTCGGCCGGTGAAATTTTGTTCTTACCTTCTGTCGCGACAGTTAAGACAACCGATACCGACATTGTGCTTCGTTCTGATCGACGTTCTCTCGTATGGACAGTTTCGTTGAAACAGTCTACCTGTAGTTAACTTCTGTTTAATAGTCGTGTTCATTGTGTATGTATCGTTGATTTGCATAAAAAAATAGAATGTGAAGGCATGTAACACATGAATTAGGAATTTATCTTATAAGACAACACTCTAAGAATGTGAACTTTGTGCCGTACTTATAATAATATTTTGCAGATATTTAACGATCTCAGATACACATGTATAGACTCGTACAATGCAACGAGGTGATAGAATACGTTATCTGGATCTGTACACATTGCTAGCTGAACTTTTTATTTAAAGCCAATGGGCTCTTTAAAAATGCATACATGCCTCTACGGAAGAAACACTGCAATTTGTGGCCGAGCATACATTTCCTAAACTGGCTTGTAAGGCGGCTATGAAGTTTATTTTAATACGTTCTTTTGCAGCCCAACACTCGCCATCAAAATAGTAGTACTCTTCAAGCTTGTAATTGATAAAAGAATTCTCGGAATCCCATTCTAAACAAAGGAAAAGCGTCAGCACATATGTAACGGTTACAAAAATATACGGAAAACTAGCAGAGTTATTGCATTTAGACTAGTAGCGTACAATAATATTAACAAATAGTATAAACATGTTTAAAACGACAATGCAACACATAATCTATTGAAACTGAAGCTCCAAAACATCTTCGGAAGGAAACTTCTTGAGTTAAGGGGGAAATAAAAAGTACACACCTGTACATTGTGGCAATTTTCCGTCTCCATTAAGTCCAGAGAAATCTCCCTTTGTGTCACTGCATGTCAGCATTGGGTTGAATCCAGAATCCTGAACCACATATCCTTGCTGACACATTAACACGCAATATGCTCCACCCGCCCACGTGTCGCACGAAAGTGCCCCGTGTATAGGAGGACTCGGACGGATACATCTCTCCTCACCTGAAACCGACATACAGGCATCTCAGTCATAACTATGTAGTAATTGTTGATATATTTCAGTCATGTTAAGGCAGTGCACTAATTACACCTGTCTCAAGCTAGCTGGAGATCCAATACAAATACTATACAATACGTTGAACACTACCATTCGTGATATATATGCATGGAGGATAATTGCTGTTCCTATAATTTGTGACCAATCACAACACAACAATCACAAACCATAACAGCGACCCACAATCGAGCCCGCAATCCTCTTTTTTATGTTTGCCTTAACATGTTCGGGTAACGCAATTGAAGACACCGTACGTACGTTGACAGAATGGTTGTGATGACCCAAATGTTCATCGTCCATACATGACGTTATCGGAACCAAATGCCTCGCAATACACCTCCTCAGGGCCTTTCAAAGCTGCCCCTTCTCGACATGAGAATATACATTTTGACCCGTAGTTCACTCCATTGGGACATGAGACCGTCGTGAGAGGTCGTGGAAATAAATTAGTGCACGTGATCTCTGAAATGACATTTTAATATAGCCAAGGACAAATGAATTTTCTCAAATGAAACTTGGAATAAGAAAAGGTTTAATTCTGCAAATTTAAGTTATTGTAAATTTTCCGTTTGAGTGTTAATATCAATTCGATAACTAAACCACTCACGTTTTACAGTAAACTGAATCTCACAAGTTGCGGTATTGTTTTCGTTGTCCCACGCCTGGTACACCACCATGATTTCGCCAACTCGGACCACGGATCCTGGCGAGGGACCCTGAACCAGACGTGCAGAGGTGCCTCCCAGTCCAGAGTTGTCCGAGTGGACGGGATTCTGTCTTTCTGTGTTGTATATCCATTTAAAATCATTATTTTTTTCTGTTTATTATACGACTTCCCCGTATGGTAATGACGACATCTGGACCGTTAAGTTCACTTTGATTTACTATGCTTTCTGGATGCACCAGTGGGGGCCTCTTAAGATATGCAGCACAACATTGCTTCTTAGTGTTATCGGGCCTCTTATGTATATCCAATAGTATCAGAACCAATAATTGGATTCCTTATGTTGTTAACACCGTGTCGCGGTTTTTAAGCTGAATTTACCTTATGTCTCTAACCTACACAATTTTGTTCACGTACCGTTCCCTCATAAGTCAACGGACATATTACCACACTAAACTATAGGGTATTTCACTGACTTATCGGATTACTGACACGAGCCACAAGGATATCTCACTATCTCTGAATATTCTAAAACTCGCACCACCGACACGAATAACAGATTACATATACATATTTTTTCTAATATTTCTATCGCTTTTTAACTACACTCCCTTTGTTCATATACTCTCTTTTCTTATTCCCTTCCCACCCGTAATTGACAATAACACGTGCGCAACTAAGACATACAGTTCCGTTCTAAACTTTTCCTTTTTTGGATTCTCGCAACCCCTTATCTCCCCTCTCCCACACAATTGCCCCTTCTCAACTCCCCTATGTAGCTGTCAACTATGTACAAATTTTATCCTTGTAGTTGTAGTGTCAAGTATGATTGTCAATATACAGAAGGGGACCAGATGAAAGGGATAGCGTAACATGTGCAGCCTTGGGCCCCAAAGCAGCTTAATCCGGCCCTGCCAATTCCGCACGAATAGATAACATTTAATGTACAATATTCGTTTGTTTTGAGTGGCATTTGTGACGAATATGTCTCAAGTGTGATATATTCACTTTAGTGTGTCACTCGTGTTACATATTCGATGAAAGGTTCATGAGAGTTCCACTTTCCAATTACAGTTTCAACTAATAACAATTGAGTTCTAGTATCATTTATAACAAATATGGGAAATTGTTGTAATGGATCTGTATCATATGCATATTCGTCAGTAAAACACACACCAAACACACATAACACCAGATATATTGTTATCTATCGAATAAATAACGAAATAAAATGATTAAAGTCGTGATTTATCGAAAATTGCTTTCAGCTGGTAAAAGTTCTTTTAAAAAAGCTGAACAAAGTGAAAGATATTATTTTAATGGCGTAAAGTAGTTTTACAAATGTTGTATTCGTACTTAAACGTTCTAGTCATTCCATTCTGTTGTTGTCGTCCAATGGATTCATGTTGAATATGGGTTGCCGGGGTCTTGTTGTTCGCGAAAATAACTAAGGCTAATAGTGGTAAAAATCGGTGTGCAGGGTACTATTATTCACCAAATCACACTCAATCCGCATTTGCGCAGAGAAAGAGTATATCATACTTAATATAACATTTTTGCATCAACAGCATAGTCCACTGCGTATTACATTTAGATCGCGTAAGAAAGCTCTCCTTGAAAGTCACAGTGGCATTTTAGCAAATATATGTATTCGCAAAGACGCAGCGGGACCTTTAAATGATTTCTGAAATACACAAAGACATGCAGAACCATAATTTCATGATTTGAAACAAAACAATATTTAAAAAAAATGTTTTATTTGTATATGCAGATAAATTCCATTTCAGTACAATTTCATAATGATAAGTAATACACTGTTTATGGAAAAAAAACTGACAATCTGGCATAATTTAACCATATTCGCTTAAACTAAATAGAAAACAACCAAATGGTTTGCTTTGATCATTTACGAAATTATTTTGAGTCATAAATGTTTAAATATTGCTTATATTACTATTAAAACCAGCTTTTCGCATCGATGGCAAACTTTGTATATTGACTCCGAACTCGGTCCGGGAAAGACATAATGGACTTTCGATAATCGTAGATAACACAGTATTGCCTTCAATATGATGATGATAAATTACAAAGTTTGACTTGTATTTTCTATCGAAAAGAACTGTGCTTAGATATCCATTGATTAAAAAAAATAAAAAAAATGTAAAAACCACTTTTTTCGAAAATATGTATTATGCCATATGCGGCCAGCGTAGTTTTACGCCAGTCTGCGCATCTCGCAGTCTGGTCAGGAGATACATTATGAGACCACATAATCTTACGTTATTAATAGCTATTCGATCAGCCAAATAAAACCCTGCGCAGTACCCCACACAAATTTGTTATATCTGTTTGGATATCTGAAATTGCATCAATATTCTAAAATCACACCGACTTCAAATGTATGTATTTAAACCGATTACACATGTTGCAAAACTTGTTCAATTTTTTATAGTATATGCAAAGTTATATACAATATGAATTCAGTACCGATTAAAACTGCACGTTAACAACATTGTTTAATTCAAAACTTAAAGCAATATGCTTAGCAGAAGACATACCATGTCAACACATTATCAACCCAACCAACATGACATAAATAAAACGGAATACGTGATATCAAAACACTATCAATTAAAACTGCATGACTTGAACAAAACATAATAGTATAAGTAATTAACAACACATGATTCAGTCTAAAAGCACGGAATACACTAAGCAGTAAACATGAAGTCAGAACATATTATAAATCAACTATCAATAGCATATACTTGGCAGGATACATGAAATTACAATTAATAATACATATTTAATCCATACAACTGAAAAGAGCTCAACATAACAAATGAACCAACAAAACAACATCTATCCAAACTATAAACAATAGGCAATACATTACAATACATTATCGACAAAAGCTGCATACAAGTGTCTGAAAAGTATTCATGATATTTTAATGATATTTATTTATAGAAATTGCATGACTTGTGTGTAACAATATACATGAAAAATTACAAAACACACTTTATTACAAATGAATTGTGTATTATGCAGAGATTATATATTTATATATAACACATCGACTTGCCGTCAATTGTTCAGCATGGAATACGTCTAGCAGTACACTGGACATAGAAAGTCACAATTATTCAAACCTGCAATAAACGTTCTAAGCAGGCAACTAGTTATTTAACAAGATATAATTCAAAATTGTATGAGATAACCTTGCATGATTATATCACTACAATGCCACTTATTGAAATATATTAGAACAGTTAGAATTATAAAATGAACCTGAAAACTTGTTTTGTACCGTATCTGGGGTTATATGACAGCCAGTTTCTTAATTGGCAAATCATTGACTGCCCCAAATTCAAGATAGAAAAACATCCATGCAAAGTTTAATAGTTTTAACTATAATTGATACATTTTAATACCAATATGTGCTGCCCAGTTAAGTCGAAGCAGCAGTTATTTAACTACTTTTTAAAACTTCGATTCGATCAATAACTAACTCCAGTGCGGGTATCACAAGGGACAATTGACTCTCAGGTGCAACAAATAAAGTCACACCATTATGTTTTACTTCTTCCTCAAATTCATTGCAACGGAATACAATTTGACCACTGTTTAGTACCTTTATCGTATATAGTTTGCCCTTAACTAAAGGAATGTTTTTTGTTATTTTAATGACTTCGTAATTATTCCCATTGAAATTCAGGGTTACTGTTGTCTTGTGGACCTTCAAACCGTCTTCAAATATTTCAATTGTAGCTTTTGTAGAACCATCGTGTACAGGTAAGCACATAGCGACCCCACTAAGAGCGCAATCATCTGATACAGAAAACTAAAGTTGTTTCCCTTAACATTGATTTGAGGGCTAACACCAAAAGAAAAACCACCTCCACGGTCATTTACAAATGTTTCACATCGTATAAAAAGACATTCCATAGTAAGACTAATACGAGGCTCGCTCTTGAATAACGAAACAGTTTTCTGTGTAATAATGGAACGGAAAACATCGATGATATCCGACTGACACAGCAAGCTTGTTCCCGCTACATTCTCGGCAAATTCATTTCCAGACATAGCGGGAAATCTAATCAAATCTATCAATTCTTTTCCCAGTACGTCTCGTATATCAGAATCGGTCTCACTGCGACTAGAGGACTTACAGGCGTGTCTTGCCCATCGTATACATCCATTGAATAGTTCGCATTCGCTGGTCCCAAAATTGTCACACATTAAAATTGCCTTGAGTGCTGACCTTGATATTTCGACAAATGATTCTGTTTCCAAAACGTCTTTCGATTGTCTCATTATAAGTTTCAAACATATTTTTTGAAAATCCATATTATCAAACGCAATGGCTTGATCCAAGACAGTGCATACGTTTATAGCACTCATTTCAATATCCAAGAACGATCTACATTTTGTTTGTAACCCCAGCACATCGTACTTTTTCGCCGCATACATAAGATGTAGGACTGTCTCAGCAGTGATCTCAACACAGTTACTGTATAGGTATCTACAATTGAAAGTTTATTTTGTGTACTGATAGGTTTCTTAAGTGAGACAATTGTTTAAACAATAAGCAAAAATACGTTACGTTTAATTAAACAAGAGCTGTGTTGGTCAGAAACACAATGCCCCTACTGCGCCGCTTTGAAATACATTTTTTAATGATTATATCCCTTTAACAAATAATACTTCCCTTGTGAAAATGATCTGTACCAGCCAAATGATATCAAATAGAAATTATATCCCTTTAAAGCTTGTAACTTCCCTTGGATTTTGTTTTTGACCTTTGACTTTGAAGGATGACATTGACCCTTCACTCAGGCTTTCACCGCTCAAAATATGCAGCTCCATGAAACTTCACATGCATGCCAAATATCAAGTTGCTAGCTTCAATATTGCAAAAGTTATGGCCAATTTTAAAGTTTTCGGACGGACGCACAGACTGACAGACAGACTGACTGACAGTTCAAATATGCCACCCTACCGGGGGCATAAAAAAGTCTTTGTTACAATTTGAATTGTACTGATTCATTCAATTGAGACATTACCATTTAACATTCATACATAACACCAAAACAATAAATTACCATGTACATGTAGGTATATGTTAATATTTAGGTATTGTCGAGATGCAGCATTTGCATTAATTTACCTTTCCGTTGGTAAAATATACCAGGCTTTTTCCGCTCCATATTGGGAAAACGCCACACTAGAATTTTGGGAATTTCGCGTCGTGAAAAATGCCATCTTGGGAAAAAAACAGGAATATCAGTGAAACTGATGGATGCTCCCCGATGATGCGCTTTGTCAATCGATATGTTAATAACCACATAAAAGAATCTATTATTTGCCTCGGTGACCTTGACCTTGACCCAAGTGACCTCAAACCTCATCAAAAGGTAGAGGTCCATACAAGGTACCTACATGTCAAATATATAAGAGAACGGTAAAATATTGAAGACGTTATGAGAAACTGTAACAAAATTGTGACAGAAAAATCTATTATTAGCCTCGGTAACCTTGACCTTGACCCCAGTGGCCTCAAACTTCATCAAAAGTTAGAGGTCCATGCAAGGTACCTACATGTCAAATATGTAAGAGATCGGTAAAATATTGAAGGCGTTATGAGAAACTGTAACACAATTGTGACAGAACAATCTATCTTTAACCTCGGTAACCTTAACCTTGACCCCAGTGACCTCAAACCTCATCTTAAGGTAGAGGACTATGAAAGGTACCTACATGCCAAATATGTAAGAGATCGGAAAAACATTGAAGGTGCTATGATCAACTGTAATAAAATTGTGACGGAAAAATCTATTATTACCCTCGGTGACCTTGACCCCAGTGACCTCAAAAATCATCAAAAGGTAGAGGTCCATGCACGGTACCAGCATGCCAAATATGTAAGGGAATATAAAATATATAGATGTAAAATATTGAAGGCGCTATGAGAAACTGTAACAAAAGTGTGACGGAAGGAAGGAAGTAAGGAAATAAGGAACCCCAAACTGGCAAATATATGCCCCCCAAAATTTTCGGGGAGCATAATTAATCGCAAAACTGGCTCAATTGGGAAAAAATAATCGCATGTAAATAGTGTTTCTTATATTTCAAAGAAGCCGTTAACTGATAAATAACAACTATTTTGTAACCATATTATCATTAAAATATTGCAAAATATTATGAACATTTGTGATAATGTGTGCATTAACCATGCCTTCATGTATGATAATAAAATATAAACAAACACAGTGTCAGTATTCAAAATACCCAATGTTTAGTTTGCAGATTAAGGAAACGTTATTTTGCACATTTTTAGCGGTCGAAAAAAATCAACTTTGCAATCGTTGGAAGTTGGAATTGGGATTTTTTTTTCAATTGGGAAAAAAACAACCAGATTGGCATTGGAATAGGGCCCATTTTCGGACCCGTGGCATAGGGCGGAAAAGGCCTGGCAGATTAAGGAAACTTTTTTTTGCGCATTTTTAGCGGCCGAAAAAATCAAAGTTGCAATCGTTGGAAGTTTGAATTGGGAATTTTTGTTTCAATTGGAAAAAAATCACAACCAGATTAGCATTGGGAATGGGGCCCAAACTCGGACCCGTGGCATAGGGCGGAAAAGGCCTGTATACAATCTCGAGTAGCTATATGAACTCTAAACAAATACACAATTGAAAAAGTATGTAAATATATACCTAACAAATGATTTCAGGATTGATTCCTCAATATCCGATATATTGATGACGTCATTTGTTTCTGCAAGTGGTCCACATAACATGGCCTCGAAAACTGAGCTACGACTGACGAGGATAAATTTGTGACACTTGATCGGGTCAGTGGAATGCTTTCCTACCAATGTGACATCACAAAGTAGCTGTTTCTCGAGCATTGCTAAATTGGTTAACAAAAACGAGTCAGAGTGTTGCCAGGCTGTCTCCATGTTGTACATAACTGCAGTAGAACAGTGAAATAAATTAGAATAGTTTATATAAACAAAGAAAATCAAGATGACCAAACAACGCTCACCCGTTTAACCACTTAATAAGACAGTTTTTTGTTAAAACATAGTGCCTGTTTGTCCATTTTTTTTAACGGATTCTCCTCCTGCATTGATAAGTGCAAACATGAGTTAAAATTAGCAAAGCTGTACATTGTATTAGCATGTACCAAAGCCGCTAACAGAATTATTGTCCATACACAAATTTAGTTGTGACTGAAATTGACCTTTTTCTTACATGTTTATAGAGACAACCTTTTTGGAAGAATAGTTGTTTGTGCGAACCTCTACCACGGTTGTTGAAATCAAGTTCATCCGTCAATAAACATTGCTACCAAACAGCTGGGCTAATTGTATTATAAACATAGCGATACAACTTTAAAACTTGCATTGAAAACGCACAGCCCAAGAGGATTTGAATTGATTGTGTTATATCGTATGGTTGTCCTGTACAAGGTTTGATAAAATTGTTCCGCTGATGTAGAAATTCGCCATACTCTGAGGGTAATTTGTTTCCCTTATATTTGTTTTGTGAATTTTTATTTTTATTTTCTACCATTATACAAACTTAAAAGCCTATTTCAGTTTCGGGTATTATTTATAATATACTGTACATATTTGTTTCGAATTCTGTCTTATATATCAAAACTGTGCAAACTTAAATAAATCTCCCAGCTAATTTCTCTAGTATCGCAATGTCAATATAGCTTCAAAGCATCATGGCCCTAGCATTTTTCTTTGGGTTGCAGTAGAGAAGTTGCAGAAGCAGGTGATGGTATTTTATGAATTACTATTGGTTCAAATTCTTCACTTGTGAGAAATTCAGGTAAGTGTTCTTAAGTTATATTTTACAATTTATACCAAACCACGTGTTGGTGTCTCCGATTTGTTTTGTGTTTCTAATTAAATGCTTAACATTTGTTGTCCATGTGAATGAATCAGCTATTTATAGTTTTCTAATAAGGAGTTATTCAATCATAACCAAATAAAGTCTTCGGCAGTACAAATTCTCTATATAGCTGCTGCTTGTTGTGTAGGGGAACATGTAAACTTAACTATCATGCATACAATGGATCATCGTTGTTTAAACCATATGTTCAAAGTTGATATCTGGATCACAAATGTTGTTTTCCAGTCATTGTAACAACAGACAGAAAGATTGACAGTCAGAAAATTTATAACATATATTAAGGCATTTTGCCAGACTAATACGTTGTAATGACCTATTTCGTGAAATAGCGTCAAATGGTAAACCTTTTAATGGACTTCATCTTGTTTACACTTCAGTTCTTACATTCAATCATCCATTCAGCATTATTCCATGCGATGTTTTATTTATTAAAGATAATATCATGATAATATAGAGATAAAAAGTATAAAAGGGGCAATAATTCTTTCAAAATGCCAGAGTTATATAACTTTGCCTGCACATTCCCCTTATGATAGTTATTAAGTGTTGCAAGTATGAAAGCAATAGCTTTGTTACTTTTGGAATAAAGTGGCCTTAATCACAAAACTTAACCAAATTTTCAAAGGGCACATAATTCTGTCAAAATGCCAGTCAGAGTTATCTTACTTTGCTAACCCAGTCCCTTCATGATAGTAAGTAAGTGCGACATGTTTAAATGCAATAGTTATGATACTTTATGAGAAAAGTGGACCTAAACACAAAAATCAACCGGACGCCGACGCAGACGCCGACGCAGACGCCGACGCTGACGCCGACGCTCAGGTGAATTACTACCTCAATTAAAAACAAACCTCGAATGATATGCCCAAATATTCTGAATTTTAGTAAACATCACCACATAAGTAAATATTTTATAAAACGTGTTTATGTCCATTTAAAAGAACAATTTCCACCAAAATCACCTACTTTTGAACGTATTTCAAAAGATATAGAACTCCACAAAAAAGGCCGCTAAATGCGGCGTGCAATGTGCCCTATACTATAGGAGATAAGAAGAGTTGAAAAATCTTTATTGACACAGCTTTATCAGACCTCGGAAAGGCAAACATTTCAGGCTTGTTCAAATATAAAATCAACTTCCAAACTACACATACTTAACTGATAACTGACTGCAGAACAAGCCAGCAAGATAACCTCTCCCAAAATCGATTCTACGATATCAATTTACTCTTAGCTAAGACATTGTTTATGTGGGAAATCTGGCACAAGCACCATTTAAATTTTAAATTGCATACTTTTTCAAATATAGATTCACCAATATTCTGTTGACTCCATTATATTTTTTAATTATACACTAACAAACAAAACTTAAAATGCCCATACGTATATAAATTCCATGTGAATGTTTCAATCACACACTTCCGCAAACTGAAACGCCATATGTATGAATCCATTTGAATTTTTAATCAAACAGATTGTGCATGTGTTCAAACTTATACAGTTATTTTAGCAATTCAAAATAATCCAACTGTGATAAACAGCTCTTGTGTAATCGCACACATTATTCAAAATCAAACAGCATCCACCACTGAAAAGTGCACTTTTTAAAAATCAACTTTGTTTAATGATATTAAATATCAAGCAGATACAAATGTCTGGAGAACAAAGATGATATGCTGGCAAAGGTTTACAACTTGTCAGAAAGAACACCAAACACGAAATGCCTGTCTATAAAATGATTAATTACTATATAAACACGTTGGGTGTCTCTGTATTTACCAGAACATTGACTAGTACAAAAAGGGATAGAAACAGGATTATAGTAGTATTTCTTTTGACCTTGCAGTCAAGGATAACCCATGAAAGTGCAAGCACTTATTTCCAATGGGGTCCTTTGGTTTTGCTAAAGAGACAGCAAGCAGAAGAGACAGTTTTGAGATACAAGGAATCCGGGTGAAGTACCCTAGCTCTTTGCGAATAGATCCATTGTTTCTTTTACGTGTTCAATGTATAAATAACTGATGTGCATAATCATCATGTTACTTCTTCAGGTGTGTTTAATAAATTTTGTTCACGGGACTAAAAATATCTTACCGTTTAAAAAAACATATTGCTATAAATTTACAAATCTTTAGAATAATATATCAAATCCTAATAAAAATTGAGAGAAAGTACTGTATCAACTTAACCATTGTACTTTAACACATTACTTGTAATTCACCTCGATACGTTATAGCGTGTGAGACATTATTTAAATATGTATATATGGTACTGGCTGACCAAGTTAGACGTATTTTTCAATAAAAAATTTCTGAGTGTAGGTCGATACCCCCATCCCCCTCCACTAAGAATAAATAAATAAATAAAATAAATAAAAAGATGAATAATTAAAATTGTTCAGAAACAGGTCCATGTTAAGGTTTTTTTCTGCTGTGTAAAAAGGCCGTAAAACGGACCCGATCCCAAAGTAAACAGACCCTATCCCAAACCGAAATTATGAAAAAATGCCCAATATCAAAAAAAGAAGTGTCTTACGTCTTATGATTATTAGACTCTATATCTCAACTTTATTTTTTAAACAACCTACAAAATATATAACCATAATTAAAAAGATTTGTATCCAAAATGGCCAGGAAAAGACCTGTTGTGGCAATATTTGTTCATAAAACAAGAGGGCCAAGATGGCCCTAGTTCGCTCACCTGTTTTTACAAGGCCTTGTTCATTGCTTACCGGTAGTTGAACATTCAGTACTCTAGAGCATATACGATTGGTTCTCCTCTGTTTACTTTTGCAGTGTGAGCATATGATTAATTCTGATTGAGTACTGTCCATTTGCATGGGTTGTTTGCAATGCAAACATTTGCAAGAAATGCTAATTTTACATGTGTTTACAAGGTTTTTGTAAGATTTTGACCTAGAAATGTGGCCTCTAGAGTGTTTACAAGGTTTCTCTATAGCTAAATAAGGAATACTGCCCCGCCCACTGGCGGCCATGTTTTTCAACGGACCGGAACCACTTTTGAACTCAACCAACATATCATCAAGACAAACATTTTGACAAAGTTACATGACGATTGGGCATGAAATGTACTTCTACAGTGTTTACAAGGTTTTTCTTTTTTTAGCCTAGTGACCTAGTTTCTGACACAGCATGACATAGTTTAGAACTCGATCGAGGTATCATTGGGACAAATCGTCTGACCAAGTTTCATGAAGATCGGACAAAAAATGTGGCCTCTAGAGTGTTTACAAGGTTTCTCTTTAGCCAAATAAGGAAAACTGCCCCGCCCACTGGCGGCCATGTTTTTCAACGGACCGGAACCACTTTTGAACTCAACCAACATATCATAAACACAAACATTTTGACAAATTTACATGAAGATTGGGCATGAAATGTGACTTCTACAGTGTTTACAAGGTTTTTATTTTTTTGACCTAGTGACCTAGTTTTTGACTCAGCATGACCTAGTTTCACTCGATCGAGGTATCATTGGGACAAATCTTCTGACCAAGTTTTATGAAGATCGGACAAGAAATGTGGCCTCTAGAGTGTTTACAAACCAAATGTGAACGACGGACGGACAGACCACGGACAAAGACCGATCACAAAAGCTCACCTGAGCAATCAGGTGAGCTAAAAAATTCCAAACTGGTCCTTTTTGTCGATAAAATTATCCTAAATTTGCCACTTTTATTGATTAAAAAATCCCAATTTGAGCAGACTCCTTTAAGCACAATGGGCCATTATGGCTGGAAAACCCCCTCATGTTTCAACCAAATCTCTTCAGTTATCTCTAAGATATCGCATGGTCCAGTTTTGAGTTTTATTATTTAGTCAATATTTTGGTAAATGATGAAGATCATTGCCACATGTACAACAATGCATCAAATACTGACAAAATAGTCATTGCCATAGAAGAAAAATACGCATGAATCTGTGTAATTACGATTGTGCAAGATAAACCAAGAACATTAATTTCGGACGCAATTCATGGCAACATATGAGCCTCTCGATCTTCCGTAGTTTTTGTTGAAAGTGTAAAATGGTTGTATACTTTATCAGTTTGATGTCTGTTTGAAAGTTTTGTAACACTTAACACTGTAATAACAGCTTTTTATATATTTATTCTAAACGCGTACAATGCTGTTAACGTTATCGCAAAATGTTAAGGTGGATTTGGTGTTCGTTAACCTACATATTCGAAAGTGCAAGCTTCATCACTCAAACATTCATGTCTGCGTTGGAACTGTAGCTCACAAATTTAATTGTTACATGTTATTCAAACATCAAAAAATACAACCACATACCTGAGACCAAAAATAATGTGGTCAATCCGATAAACAGTCGATAAAACTGAGGATGTTTACTTGCCACGTACCGAGTTTCTGGCAGAGTTAATCTCCCTATTTGTTTAGGTTACAGTATACTTAATGATCGTGTAATGCTGTACTCTTAAATAAATCATGGTTAACTCGAAAGGGAAGGGACCGTCAACCAGATTGACGAAAAAAACAACACGAAAGGTTTTAAAATACCGGGTTTTTTGTTACAAGTATAAGTTAATATTGATCTAAATATCACGACTTGTATGTTAAATTACTTGAAAAAAGTTGTTAAAGGCCCTATAAAGGTGACGGTCCGTAATTATTTACCAATTTTTATTTTTTTTATCATATTTTATTTATAAAGGTTATTAAATATATATATATATATATATATATATATATATATATATATATATATATATATATATATATATATATATATATACTCAGTTTTATATCCAGTAGGGATAAAGATATACATATTTCATAGTAAAAACACTCTTTTATTAATATTTCGCCCAAACGGGCTTTATCAAAGTTTACAAACACGAATTCACTACATAGTTATAACTGTTGTATACACCAATAAAGTAAATGTTTTACAACGTCAAATATGACAGAAAATGACGTCATGACGTCGTACTTTACCATGCGATATACAATTGCGCCAAAATACATAATATACATGACATTTCGTTGTATGGTTCTTATACTTGATCAGAATTGATCAGAATTGAATTTGATAATAAAAAGTATTACAACAACATCATATTGTTATATCAATAATAATAACTATATTAATGATAACAATAATTACTATAATAATAATATAGATATTTACTGTACCAACCTAAAAATAATATTCACAAAATCAAAATTCCTATTTTGTAGTCAGCACTATTACTATAATATCTCAACCCTAATTCTTATTGACTATATTTATCAACATTTAAACAAATTGAAATGATTAATAATTAATTATTTATAATAATTTTAATTCCAATCTTTTAAATGAAGTTAAATTCTAATGTATTGTGTTCATACATATGCACACATATATACGCATTCCTTCACACATGTACATATTCACTCATATACCTGCACATATATTTACAGGTACACAAATAAACACCTACATGTGTACATACATACACATATACATATATATACACACCCACACATATACTCATATATACACACATACATATCCACCCTCTCACATACTTACGCTCGCATGCACTATTGTTGGAGAATTATGCATTTTGAAAATAGTTATCGTTACTTAAACTGTCTACACGAATCTCGTATTGGCCTACACTATCGCCTATAATTCTGCCATACTAAATCGGAAGCTGCTTTTGTGTTAAGTCCATTTGGAACTTCTGTCTTTAACAAATGAATCCAGTTAAGTTCTTTTATCTTGCGGTAGTAATCCGAATTGTCTCTAATATTTTGTAAAACACATACTCCCATGTCTTCTACACTATGTTGTCCGGAGTTAAAATGCTCAGCAACAGGTTTGCTTCTGTGGTGCCTTGTATCTGCCTCATGCTCCTTTAATCGTTCTTTTAGTGAGCGTGATGTTTCCCCCACATAAACTATTTTGCCACACTGTATACAGTTTATTCCATAGATGACGTTACATGCTTCACAGGTCTGCCTTTTGCTAATGGTCACTCCACTCACCCCTCCACGGTTGTGCAACCCCCTTGTTAGCATGTCACACACTACACACTTTTTGGTGCATCTTTCTACTGGATTGACCTCCCTTGTCATAGTACGATTGGTTTTTTCATGCACTAATATATCTGCTATGTTCTTGTCTCGTCTGTATGCAACAATAGGCATTTCATAAAAAACTTCCTTCATTCTATTCGACTCGTGCAGTAGAGGTAGGTGCTTTTTCACAATATCGTGTATGCGTGGTAGTTTTTTCGAGTACGTAAGTACAAGTGGAACTCTTTTCATGTTTTTCTTCTTGTCTTCACTTGGTTTCAAAAGAGTATCCCTATCCAGCTTGTCTGCTCGATCAAATTGCCTGTCAATGATCTTTCCGCTATAGCCACGTTTACGAAGATAGTGTTTTAATTTTTTCTTATGGACCTGATAATCTGTATCTTTAGAACAGATTCTTTTCAGTCTAATGGCTTGACTATATGGAATGGCTTCTTTTGTTTTTCTTGGATGGCTTGATTTGTAGTTTAAATACATGTGCTTGTCTGAGGGTTTTGTGTATAAAGATGTTATTACTTTCCTATCTTCTATCTTCACGATAGTATCCAGAAATTCTATTTCTTTCCCACCAACTCTCATTTCTACTTGAATACTTTCATCAATCTGGTTTGCAAACATAAGGAACTCATTAAGTTTTTCCAGTCCATGTGTCCAAAATCCAAATCCATCGTCGATGTATCTTTTGTAAAAGATTGGTATGAACTCATTCTTCATTAGTTCTTCATCCCATTTACGCATATAGGCACATGCAAAATTCCTCCCCAACTTTGAGCCTATGGCAACTCCTTTTCTTTGTTTATACTCAGTCCCATTGAATGTTATAATATTGTTGTCAAGAACGGTGGTTATCATTTCTTCTATTGCTTTTGAAGGGATGGTTTTGTCTGTTCTAGTTTCAAGTGCTTCTCTACATGCCTCTAAGCCTTTTTGTTTAGGAATGGATGGATAAAGTTTGATAACATCAAAGCAGAAAAGCATTGTATTTTCTGGAATTTCATTGGGGATTTCTTGCAGTTTTGTCAGAAAATCTGTTGTATCTTTAATATAACTTGGTGTTGTTTCTACAAACTCATTCAACTCTTTCTCTGCAACTTCTGCCATGTTTTCTGTGGCCGTCCTAATGCCATTCACTATTGTCCGGTATGGATTGTTATTTTTATGGATTTTTGGATTTCCTTTTAACTTTGCTTCTTGGGGGTGTTTTGGTATTAAGTAATCTTTTAGTTCCTGGTCAATAAGGCCGTCTCTATATAATTTATTTGCTACCTTTTTAACCGCCCTGCTTGCTTCATGTTTACACTTTCCGTTGTTTTTTTCATAAGAATCACATTCATTCATTTCCTTCTCCAGATTTTTGATATAGTCCTCGGTATTAACGACCACAACTCCTGATCCTTTGTCTGCGGGTCGAATGATTATACTTGAATCATTCAGCAAGCTTTGTAAGGCCTTTGATTCTTTGTCACTTATATTTGACTGAACTCTGTCTTTAAGTCCATATAGTATCTCTCGTTTTACCGCGTCAATATATGTATCAAGACTTTTTTCTCTTTACAAAAAGTACAAAAATAAAGCGATATTTTTTCTTGAAAATGGAACATGGACATTTTGATTCATTAAGAGTGAAAAGTAAATAAAAAGTATCACATGACCGAATTGAAGATACGTCTCAGTTTGACTGGTTCGATATGGAACAACTTCCCGAAAAGCCCCATGTCAAAACAGTATCGCATGATGAAATGGTACGAATTCCGAAACCATCTGAAGTGGAACATGCATGTTTTAAGGACAAAAAGAAGGTTATAAACAAAGACAATCCACACAAAGATACAGGCAGAGACTTGGTAACAAAGGATCAGTTTTCAACAATCATAAACTTATCTTCCAGGGATTTAACATTTAATGAAAAAGAAATTCTATCAAAAGGTTTAAAATTCATACCTACAACTAACAAATATGACATCACAAAACTGCAAAGCGATCTCTGTGAGTGGGAAAGACGCATGCGTCTTAAAGAGTATTTCCATGATAAACAAAATGGTCAGGAGAAAGATAATATCAAACCATGGATGAAGAAAAAAAGTAGATTTACACCAACACCTGGGAGAGAAAAAAGTCTTGATACATATATTGACGCGGTAAAACGAGAGATACTATATGGACTTAAAGACAGAGTTCAGTCAAATATAAGTGACAAAGAATCAAAGGCCTTACAAAGCTTGCTGAATGATTCAAGTATAATCATTCGACCCGCAGACAAAGGATCAGGAGTTGTGGTCGTTAATACCGAGGACTATATCAAAAATCTGGAGAAGGAAATGAATGAATGTGATTCTTATGAAAAAAACAACGGAAAGTGTAAACATGAAGCAAGCAGGGCGGTTAAAAAGGTAGCAAATAAATTATATAGAGACGGCCTTATTGACCAGGAACTGAAAGATTACTTAATACCAAAACACCCCCAAGAAGCAAAGTTAAAAGGAAATCCAAAAATCCATAAAAATAACAATCCATACCGGACAATAGTGAATGGCATTAGGACGGCCACAGAAAACATGGCAGAAGTTGCAGAGAAAGAGTTGAATGAGTTTGTAGAAACAACACCAAGTTATATTAAAGATACAACAGATTTTCTGACAAAACTGCAAGAAATCCCCAATGAAATTCCAGAAAATACAATGCTTTTCTGCTTTGATGTTATCAAACTTTATCCATCCATTCCTAAACAAAAAGGCTTAGAGGCATGTAGAGAAGCACTTGAAACTAGAACAGACAAAACCATCCCTTCAAAAGCAATAGAAGAAATGATAACCACCGTTCTTGACAACAATATTATAACATTCAATGGGACTGAGTATAAACAAAGAAAAGGAGTTGCCATAGGCTCAAAGTTGGGGAGGAATTTTGCATGTGCCTATATGCGTAAATGGGATGAAGAACTAATGAAGAATGAGTTCATACCAATCTTTTACAAAAGATACATCGACGATGGATTTGGATTTTGGACACATGGACTGGAAAAACTTAATGAGTTCCTTATGTTTGCAAACCAGATTGATGAAAGTATTCAAGTAGAAATGAGAGTTGGTGGGAAAGAAATAGAATTTCTGGATACTATCGTGAAGATAGAAGATAGGAAAGTAATAACATCTTTATACACAAAACCCTCAGACAAGCACATGTATTTAAACTACAAATCAAGCCATCCAAGAAAAACAAAAGAAGCCATTCCATATAGTCAAGCCATTAGACTGAAAAGAATCTGTTCTAAAGATACAGATTATCAGGTCCATAAGAAAAAATTAAAACACTATCTTCGTAAACGTGGCTATAGCGGAAAGATCATTGACAGGCAATTTGATCGAGCAGACAAGCTGGATAGGGATACTCTTTTGAAACCAAGTGAAGACAAGAAGAAAAACATGAAAAGAGTTCCACTTGTACTTACGTACTCGAAAAAACTACCACGCATACACGATATTGTGAAAAAGCACCTACCTCTACTGCACGAGTCGAATAGAATGAAGGAAGTTTTTAATGAATGCCTATTGTTGCATACAGACGAGACAAGAACATAGCAGATATATTAGTGCATGAAAAAACCAATCGTACTATGACAAGGGAGGTCAATCCAGTAGAAAGATGCACCAAAAAGTGTGTAGTGTGTGACATGCTAACAAGGGGGTTGCACAACCGTGGAGGGGTGAGTGGAGTGACCATTAGCAAAAGGCAGACCTGTGAAGCATGTAACGTCATCTATGGAATAAACTGTATACAGTGTGGCAAAATAGTTTATGTGGGGGAAACATCACGCTCACTAAAAGAACGATTAAAGGAGCATGAGGCAGATACAAGGCACCACAGAAGCAAACCTGTTGCTGAGCATTTTAACTCCGGACAACATAGTGTAGAAGACATGGGAGTATGTGTTTTACAAAATATTAGAGACAAATCGGATTACTACCGCAAGATAAAAGAACTTAACTGGATTCAATTGTTAAAGACAGAAGTTCCAAATGGACTTAACACAAAAGCAGCTTCCGATTTAGTATGGCAGAATTATAGGCGATAGTGTAGGCCAATACGAGATTCGTGTAGACAGTTTAAGTAACGATAACTATTTTCAAAATGCATAATTCTCCAACAATAGTGCATGCGAGCGTAAGTATGTGAGAGGGTGGATATGTATGTGTGTATATATGAGTATATGTGTGGGTGTGTATATATATATGTATATGTGTATGTATGTACACATGTAGGTGTTTATTTGTGTACCTGTAATTATATGTGCAGGTATATGAGTGAATATGTACATGTGTGAAGGAATGCGTATATATGTGTGCATATGTATGAACACAATACATTAGAATTTAACTTCATTTAAAAGATTGGAATTAAAATTATTATAAATAATTAATTATTAATCATTTCAATTTGTTTAAATGTTGATAAATATAGTCAATAAGAATTAGGGTTGAGATATTATAGTAATAGTGCTGACTACAAAATAGGAATTTTGATTTTGTGAATATTATTTTTAGGTTGGTACAGTAAATATCTATATTATTATTATAGTAATTATTGTTATCATTAATATAGTTATTATTATTGATATAACAATATGATGTTGTTGTAATACTTTTTATTATCAAATTCAATTCTGATCAATTCTGATCAAGTATAAGAACCATACAACGAAATGTCATGTATATTATGTATTTTGGCGCAATTGTATATCGCATGGTAAAGTACGACGTCATGACGTCATTTCCTGTCATATTTGACGTTGTAAAACATTTACTTTATTGGTGTATACAACAGTTATAACTATGTAGTGAATTCGTGTTTGTAAACTTTGATAAAGCCCGTTTGGGCGAAATATTAATAAAAGAGTGTTTTTACTATGAAATATATATATATATATATTTTATAACCTTTATAAATAAAATATGATAAAAAAATTAATGAGGCAACACATCACGTTAGTTGCAAAGTTGTAAACATTTCTTCCAATTATGAAACGGGTATATCTTCCATAATTCTTGACAACGTTGCACCTAAGCTGTGTTATTGGCATTTTTTTATGCAAGAGTAACTGAAATCCGGTAAAAAATAGACCATTTTATATGCATAATAATTGGATTTGTCACCTTTATAGGGCCTTTAAGTTTGCATATTTTCAGTATATTCGGTAATACAATTTTACTGGGTATGTGTACCAGGTAACTACCAGTTAACTAATAACTATCAATAACGCAAGTAGATTGATCATCATCGTCACGTGGTAAACCCAGGATCACATTGTGCATGCGTAGTGAATTGTATATATTATATATATAAAATGATCAATCTACTTGCGTTATTTTTAGTGTGCATATCGTTATGTCACCTATTTTCGTGGTGTACTTTCGATTTCACATCGCGAAATTTTATACCGAATATACTGAAAGTATTAAAACTTAACATTTTTTTCAAGTAATGTAATACACCAGTTGTGGTATTTTAATCAATATAAACTAATAATTGAAAAAATACGGTATTTTAGAACTTTTCTTTTTTCGTCATTCGTGGTTTACGGTCCCTTTAACACTACAGTATAAATTGTTCGCGGAGTATGTCTGCTATATGGTCCTATGCCCTTATTTACCGGTATTTCCTCATAAATAACAGAAACGCATGAAATAAATGATGTTTCAATTTCACAGTCATTTATTTATGTACTCATTGTCTACTTTCTAATGCCTCATACGATAGGTTTTGGACAGGATTAAAGCGATTGTACAAACTTCGAAACACTATATCTTTTATCAGACAAGAAAAACTCGTTATGTCTTCATCCAACGATTGTGGGCAAGAACGCATGTCGTCGGTCCCTATATAGAATGCGTAACGCAAAATAATGAAATCTGGAGTGTATATGAACGCAAGTGGATCAACTACACGAGGCAAAAATGTCGGTCAAAAGTCGGAATGGCCGAGTGATTCAAATGGATTTCTTTTTGTTTAAGAGATCCGAGGTTTCAATTAAATAGAATCAACATTGTTGTTAAGTTCCGAGGTTTTAATAAGATTGATCCAACATTGTTATGTAATTTTTATTAGATCATTTTTGACCCACGTTTTGTATAAATTGCGATTAATGGTCTCTTACAAATCTTAACAGTGTGCGTACATTTTTTTGAAATGAAAAAAGTTTATATCAGCAATAATTCGGGAGAACACCTAACTTACGCGTGGTGTTTGTACCAAGCAATTGATTGAGAGGTTCCCATATAGCTGTATATAATGTCTTTTAAGGGTAGCATACACATATTAAAGAAAAATATTAACTTCAACTTAAAATGTCATACTGCTTTAAGGAAATTCAAGCATGTGTGCCTTGCCTAGAACATGTAAGCTTCAATTTATTTATTTTAGCTCGATTGTATCGATAACCTTAAGCTTATTTAGAAATTATTGAATCCGTTTCCTGGGAAGAACCAGCACTTGTTGCCAAATGTGGGAATCTGGAGAACGCTTCAATAGTGCGTTCGAACCCGAAACCTCATTATCCCTAGATAGACGCTACGCCTCCGCGACCTCATTTAGGAAGGTCACTTTAGAAATAGAAAATGTAAGACATTAAAACGTAAATCTTCATTTGAACCTTTTAATGTTTTTAACTATAAGGATATATCATCTAGCGCCATCCTTGCAAAAATATACCAATTCACCATTAATGAAATTCATGTATATTTATATAGACTATTAAAATACTATTACCAACTTACTAGTGAATTAAAGAACCTCGGTGATAAGTATGGTACTTGAAGTAATGAGGAGTTAACGAGTTAATATAATTATTAACATCGTCATGATAGCACTAGATTGCTCACCTGTATAATCGGACGTTGCCAGCTTCGAGCCCTATGGGATGATTTAAACAATGTTTGTACTAATTGACGATAATTTTATTTCGCAAGCCAAATATCAAAGCAGTTTGTTTCGTGTTTTCAGGTAAGTTTATTTAGAAATCATGTATAATGTATTATGAAATTTCAGTCAAACATCACATGGCCATGTAAGTTAATATAATTGATGTAACCCTTGGGCGCGTTTTGATCTCAGGGAAACGATTTAAACAAACTAAGTAGAAGACATCTGTACGTTATTATATAATATATATATATATATATATATATATATATATATATATATATATATATATATATATATATATATATATATATTAAGTATTAAACATGGTATCATTGTGCTGTCAAAGGAGATAAGCAATAAAGTATACACTTCTTTAATCATCAGGTGACCCTGAGGGAAGGCTAGTTTTAACCAGTAGGACATGATTCGATCAAACGTTGAACAGGACCTCTATCTGATATTACAGACCACGTATCAAAGTTCTGAACATGTGGTTTCAGGGATTATGTTTGAAGTCATTTACTTTCTGAGTCTACATAAATACTGTGACCTCTGGGGCGTTACCAGTTTCGACCACACGGATATGATTTGACAACCTTAGAAGAGAACCATTATACAAAATAACAGTCTATATAAAATATTTGACCCCTGGGGTCAGAAAAGAAAATGTTTTAGACATTTAAATATATCTAAATCAACTGACACCTTGAGGAGATGCCAGATTTGACACCATAGGCATGATGTACACAAACCTAGTATGGAGCACTTTACTGTATTACACAACAAATACTAAACCCTGCATTTACGGGTTCAGAAAAAAAGGATTTTCGATTTTTATTATTCAACTATATGTTTGAGTCTGGTGACAGGACCTGAACAATTTGATAGTTACCCACGAATTTCGCTTTTGTCTTAAAAACTCGACTTTTGTTGGGAAAAAAAAACAAACATACGGAGCAGCAACTTTACACGTTGGTTTATATGTTTAAAAAAGTTAAGTCTCTTAGCAGTAATTTATTGATAGAGGTCGTGGTTAATCATTCATTTTCTGGGTAAAAGATGTGCCACAACTCCGGTTGTGTAAAAAAAAGCCGAACCAAAATATGACGGAGAGCAACTTCGCATGCTGTAAGATGTTTGTAAAGTTTTAAGTCGTCAGGTTATAAGCAGCAATAATGTTTAAGTAATTGGCCACAAAGGTACAACATTGTATTTTTTTGTATATAAAGGTGGCCTCAACTCCGGCTGTGTCACAAATACCAGAACCAAAATAAGGAGGTAAACAAGTTTGTACACTGATTATTATGATTATAAATTTGTAGCAGTCTGACAGTAATACATTTTAGTTACGCATGTTACAAACGGTGGGACAGACAGAACGCGGAAAGCGCGGACGGACAAGGGAATCCATCTGCCGCATTCCCTATTATAAAGTACGGCAATATAATCGTTCACCGAATATCGAAGTGTTTTATTTACGTGCCTCTCAGCTAGGCGACATGTTCTCGTTTCTCACATTCCCGCGTATGCGACTCTGATTGGTGCTCACACTATCCCACTTACCAGAGATCTGGAAGTGCTTCTCCAAATAGGACATCCAACCATGACTTTTTCTCACTATTCTCTGAATATTAACTGGTCCCGTAAATTAGGAATTTTAACTCCAATTAACATTACATTCTGACAAAGCATATCATCGCTTAATTGATATCTTAAAAATAACTATTATATATAAAACCTACATACAACATAAAGTACTTAACTTAATGATTTCTTGATTTATATATTTTGAATAGTATCGAGTTACATGATATTATAATAAAGCATTACACAGAAAGAGATCACTTGAATTATTAAAACAACTTCACATTCTTTACTTCTATACTCGATAGCTCTAGTAACAAACATCTGAAAGTCAAACAATCAATTTTTGTTTTGCGCCTGGATTCGAAAATGAGATATTTTTAATATTAGGAATATGACCGAAAAGGGGCTATACAATCATTTACAATACCCCATAAAATTTGCCATATACAATTGAATATCTGAAATTGCAACAATATTTCAAAATATAACCAACTACAAATGTATGTACTCATAAAACATACATGTTACAACACAATATAAAAGTTCATAATAAATGGTTTGTTATATACAATATTTACACAGTTCTGATTAAAACTGCATTTTTACATCACTGTTTAATTCAAACTTAAAGGGGCCTTTTCACAGATTTTGGCATGCATTGAAGTTTGCCATTAAATGCTTTATATTGATAAATGTAAACATTGGATACAAAACGCTCAAGTAAAAAATAAAGAATACAATTTATAAAAAAAAGGTAACCCTCAACAGGGCTTGAACCACTGACCCCTGGAGTCCTGGAGTAAAAAGTCTATCACCTAGTCCACTCGGCCATTCTTTCGAATGCAATGTCAGAGGAATTTTATACTTTATATAAGCAATCCTCGTAGTTTCACAAAATTTAACGACAACAACAGAACTATCCAAATTATTACTTCATTTCGCGTTGCAACGCTTTATAATTTTCGGGCTTTTAAATCGTTAAAAGACGCATAGAATGGTTATTTTTGAGCATGGTAAATGTTCAGAATTACTGTTTCTTCAAAAATATCATAACTAAAATGAAAATTTGCGAATCTGAAACAACTTTTTTCGATTTCGTCAATTTACCCAAACGTGAAAAGGCCCCTTTAAACCAATAAGCCGAGCAGTAGACACACAATGACAACACATTATTAAACCAACCAACATGACTTAAATTAAACGAAAACGTCAAATAAAAACAATATCAAAATTGCATAAAACGAACAAAGCATAACAGTATTAGTAATTTACAACACATGATCCATTCGAAAAGCATGTTATACGCTGAGTAGTATAAATGAAGTTAGAACGTATTATACATTAATATTGCATAACAAATACTTGGAAGGATACATGCAATTGCAATACATATGCAATGCAGACAACTAAAAATGCTCAACAGAACAAATGATATAACAAAACTATATCCATCCAAACCATATAAACTAAGCATGACATTACAATACAATGTCGACAAAAGCTGCATTAAAGTTACTGAAAAAGTATGCATGATCTTTTAATGTCATCTATTAATAGAAACTGCATGACTTGTGAATTGCAAACTACTATTAATTACAAATGCGTTGAATATTATGCCAAGATGATGTATTATAACACATCGACTTGCAATCAATTTTTCTGCATGGAATACGCCTAGCAGTACACTGGATACAGCAAGTCACAGTTATTCAAACCTGCATTACACGTTATAAGCAGGCAAAACGTTATTTAACAAGATATCATTCACAATTGTGTGAAATAACCGTGCATGATTATATCACTACAATGCCACTTATTGAAATCTATTAGAGCAGTTAGAATTATAGAATGAACAATTGTTTTGTACCGCCTCCGGGTATATTTAAAAGCCAGTTCCTAAATTGGCAAGTAATTGACTGTACAAAATCCAAGACCGGAAAACATTAATGCAAACACGTCTAGCAGTACACTGGACACAGCAATCACAACATAAACATGCATTCAATGCTCTATACAGGTAACATGTTATTTAACAAGATATCATTGAAACTTGATAACCGTGCATGATCATATCACTGCAATGCCAATTATTGAAATATATTAGAACACTTAGAATTAAAGAATGACCAAGAAAAATTGTTTTGTACCGCCTCTGGGGTTATCTTACAGTCAGTTCCTTAATTCGCAAATCATTGACTGTCGCAAATTCAAGACCGGAAAACATCGATGTAAAGTTTAATAGTTTTAACATTAATTGATACATTTTAATACCAATATGTAGGGTCCAGTTAAGTCGAAGCAGCAGTTATTTAACTACTTTTTTAAAACTTCGAAACGATCAATAACTAACTCCAGTGCGGGTATCACAAGGGAAAATTTACTCTCATGTGCAACAAATAAAGTCACAGAATTAGGTTTTACTTTTTCCTTAAATTCATTGCAAATGAATACAATTTGCCCGCTGTTTAGTACCTTTATCGAATATCGTTTGCCCTTAACTAAAGGAATGTTTTATTTTTTATTTTAATAACTTCGTAATTATTCCCATTAAAATTCAGAGTTACGTCTGTCGAGTAAACTTTAACGCTGTCTTCAAATATTTCACTTTTATAAACTGTAGAACCGTCTCCTACAGGTGAGCACATAGCGACCCCACTAAGGGCGCAATTATCTGACACAGAAAAACTAAGGTTGTGTTCCGTAGCGTCTAAAAGAGGGCCAAAAGAAACGTCCTAGCCGCCTATGTTATGAAGTGTTTCACACCCTTTAAAAAGACATTCCATAGTAAGACTAATACGTGGCTCGCTCTTGAATAACGCAACATTTTTCTGTGTAGTAATGGAACGGAAAACATCGATGATATCCGACTGACACAGCAAGCTTGTTCCCGCTACATTCTCGGCAAATTCATTTCCAGACATAGCGGGAAATCTAATCAAATCTATCAATTCTTTTCCCGGTACGTCTCGTATATCAGAATCGGTCTCGCTGCGACCAGAGGACTTACAGGCGTGTCTGGCCCATCGTATACATCCATTGATTAGTTCGCATTCGCTGGTTCCAAAATTGTCACACATTACAGTTGCCTTGAGCGCTTACCTTGACATTTCAACAAAACATTATGTTCCCAAAACGTCTTCCGATTGTCTCATAATAAAATTTAAACACAAGTTTTGAAGATCCATATCATCAAATGTAATGGTTTGATCCAAGATAGTGCATACGTTTTCCACACTCATGTCAACATCCAAGAACGATCTACATTTTGTTTGTAACCCGAGCACATCGTACTTTTTCGCCGCGTACATAAGATGTAGGACTGTCTCGACAGAGATCTCAACAATGCCACCGTATAGGTATCTACAATTGAAAGTTTATTATGTTTACTACTTTGTAGGTTTTTTTAGGGAGACGTGTGTTTACAAAACAAGCGAAAAGACGTTACATTTAATTTCAAATATGGCATTAATTGTAAAAAACTTTTTTTTTGTTTCACTTAGAATTGTACTGATTCATTAAATTAAGGAATAAATTACGTCATCACGAAACTAATAGAAAATCATGTACATGTAGATATATGTTAATATTGTCGTATGGTCGCGATGCAGCTTTTTAATAATTGACTATTCCGTTGTTAAAACATACCATATCCAGAAGCTATATGATACTCTTAACAAATACACAATACAAAAATTATTTAAGTATATACCTAACAAATGGTTTCAGGATTGATTCCTCAATATCCGATATGCTGATGACGTCATTTGTTTCTGCAAGTGGTCCACAGAACATGGCCTCAAAAACTGTACTGCGACTGACTAGAACAAATTTGTGGCACTTGATCGGGTAAGTGGAATCCTTTGCAACCAATGTGACCTAACATAGTAGCTGTTTCTCGAGCATCGCTAAGTTGGTTGACGAAAATGAGTTGCCACGCTGTCGCCATGTTGTACGTTACTGCTGTATTACAGTAATTGAAAATTAAAATAGTTTTCAAGAACAAAAAAAAACCAAGATCAATATATAACGCTCACCTGTTTTACCACATAATAAGACAGTTTTTGTAATAACAAAGTGCCTGTTCGTCCATTTTCGTTTAACGGAATCTCCTACTGAATTGATCAGCGCAAACATGAGAAAACTTGGCAAAGTAGCGTCTTGCATTATAATGTACCAAAGCCGCTAAAACATTTTTTTTCCATAAAAAATTCTAGTTGCAACTGAAATTGACTTTTTCTAACATGTTTGTGAAAAACTCTACCACGGTTGTTCAAACCATGTTGATGTGTAAATAAACAAAGCTACCAAAGAGCTGGGCTTATTGCATTAATATACATAGCGAGACAATTTAAAATATTGCTTTGAAAACGCACAGCCCACGTTATTTGGTATTTGTGTTGTTATATCGGACGGTTGTCCTGTACAAGGTTTAAATAAAGGACAAACTAATTGTATATAATTCAGGGCTATAGATAACTTTTGGGGTATATTGGGTAATTTATCCCCTGTTTTGACAAAAATTGTTTTTTTGTAAATTCAATTGAGTTTTAGGACAAATTTTCACCCCCTACTTATGAGCTCAATTGGTTTTTTCATCCCCGATTTTTTTAATTCAATTGGGATATTTTAGGCATGACATATATAATATAATAAGAATCTACTAATGTTACTATATTATTAATACAAATGGAATTCAAAAAGGTACCTATACATAACACAAACAATTACTGAATTTCTGATCAAAGTCCATTCTTTTTTGCGTTGAATAAGAACGAGTTCGTGAAAATCGCTGCACAATTGATGAAATTATGGCTGTTCAAAGCGATGCAACCCGTTTTCGGGTAATTTTGAGTTGAGGTTACATTACACTTAATCATTGTGTATCCCTCCGTGGTCCATACGAAAGAAGTGCCTATTTCTAAAAAGTTCCTTTTCTCTTCTTGAATAAAAGTCATTTAACAATGTGAGACATGTATTTTGTGGTTATTTGTAATATCCTGTATATGTCTGGAGTACTTTGATGCCTTGGATTAGAAGCTTACTTAAAAGATGAACTTTTGAGGGGGTGTTTTCTATTGTGTGGGGCTTTTCCGAAACACGTTTTTTACGGTGGGTTCAATCGACAGCAATTTACTTTCTTAGAAGTTGCGAAACGGTATGTTTTTATTATGCAATTATACGGTATGCAATTATTGAAAGAAGACAGATCCATCTTTAAAATGATACCAAGATCGGAAAAAATGATACGTCGGAAAAGCAAGAAAAATGCTGTGAAAGTTGGCAGTTTTATAATAGGACTCTATGGTAATTATAATTAGTGTAATATAACCTTAAAAAAGCACATTTACTGTCCCTTGAGCCGCAGATGGTGAGTAATCAGTCAGCTGTCTTGCTCTTGATTTTGATTGTGTTTCTAATTAAATGCGTGAACATTGTTAGTTCAAGTGAATGAATAAGCTATTAATAGTTTTCTCATAAATAGTAAACCAAACATTACTAAATATAGTCTTCGACAGTACAAGTTGTCTATAAAGCTGCTGCTCGTTGTGTATCATTTGTATCCTATACGCATACCATATCATAGACATAAGGGAAATATGTAAATTAACAAGACTATTGTCAAGCAATATAGTCCCCTACCGGTGAAACTCCACCATTTTCAGCAATATTTCTAGTTTATTTGTTGCCATAGCAACCATAATTATTGACGTACGAACAAAATGAAATAAGGTGCATAATCTCCTTATTGCCATCTATCCATCTGTCAAGTTTCTTGAAAAAATATTTAGAACTTTTTAAGTCATCGCAGGATCCACCATTTTCAGCAATATTTTTAGTCTATCTGTTGCCATAGCAACCAGAATTCTTGACGTATGAACAAAATGAATTGACGTGCATAATCTCCATATTGCCATCTGTTTATGTTTCAAGTTTCATGAAAAAATATGAAGAACTTTTTAAGTTATCGCAGGATCTAGAAAAATGTGACAGACAGACAAACTCACAGACAGACACACAGAGCGCAAACCGTAAGTTCCCTCCGGTTTCACCGGTAGGGGACAAAAATACATACAATTGGTCATGGTACTTTTAAACGTTTTCACAAAGTTGTGGAGATCCGTATCACAAATGGTTTTGATTTCTTTCCATTCATGGAGATGAAAAGGCGAAAAAATGGGCAATCATACAACAGGTAAACATATATTGAGCATTAAGCCAGTCTTATACATTTTGTTGACCTACTTCGTGAAATATAGTCGAAAAGTAACCTTTTAAGGGATATGTTGTTTGAACTTAAGTTCTTTCATTCAATAATCATTTTAGCATTAGTCCATGAGGTGTTGTATTTATTAAATATAATATGTTGGTGGTATAGAGAAAAAGTATATGTAAGCATATGAAATGATTAATTACCATATAAACACGTTGGGTGTCTCTGTATTTACCAAAACAGTACAAGAAGGGACATAAATAGGATTATACATACTCTTTAAGAGTGAAGCATGACATTGGAGGGCGTGGGGCCATATTGTAAGAGATTGGGAATTAAAATAGACAGACTCCCCACCCCTGCAAGTTTGCATATGCTTAATCCCTAATATAGACCAAGGTAAGTTAAGTGATTACTTCTTGTATAACTTTGAGTTATTACACTTTTCAGTTTTGATTACTTTGTCAAGGTTCGGCATTATATTAAGAAGCGGCGACCGTCGTGTTAAACCCCTGGTGAAATATAACAAGATGTGCATATAATCATCATGTTACTTCTTCAGGTTTTTTTAAACTTTTGTTCACGGGACTGAACACATCTTACCGTTTCAAAAGAAAACATATTGCTATTTATTTACAAATCTTTAAAATATTATTTCAAATCCTAATGAAAATTAAGAGAAAATACTGTATCAACTTAACCATTGTACTTTAACACATTGCTTGCAATTCGACTCAATACGTTGTAGCGTGTGAAACATTATTTAAATGAGTATTTATGGTACTGGCTGACCTTTAAATGTATATATATGGTACTGGCTGACCAAGTGAGACGTATTGTTCAACACAAAATTTCTGAGTGTAAGTCGATACCCCCACCCCTCTCCCCTAAGAATAAATTAAAAATTAAGAATTAATAAATTAAACGATGAATAATGACAAATATTTTCAGAAACATCTCCATGTTTAGGGTTTGTTCTGCTATGTTAAAAAGGCCGTAAAACGGACCCGATCCAAAAGCAAACGGACCCTATCCCAAAACGAAATTATGAAAACAATCACAATATCCAAAAAAGAAGTGGCTTATGAATGATGATTATTCGACTCTATATCTCAATTGTATTTTTTAAACAACCTATACAATATAACCATAATTTATAAGATTTTTTTCCAAAATGACCAGGAAAAGACCTGTTGTGTCGATATTTGTTGATTAAAAAAATCCAAATTTGTTCTTTTTTGTCATAAAATGTTCCCACATTTGCCACTTTTATCGATTAAAAATCCCAATTTGACCAGACTCCTTTTACCAAAATGGCTGGAAACCCTTCTCATGTTTTAACCAAATCACTTCAGTTATGTCTAAGATATCGCATGGTCCAGTTTTGAGTTTAAATATTTGGTCAATATTTTGGTAAATGATGAAGGTCATTGCCACATGTACAACAATGCATCAAAACTGACAAAATAGTCATTGCCATAGAAGAAAAATTCATGAAACTTTCTCATTACGAGTGTGCAGGACACACAGGAACATTAATTTCGGACGAAATACATGACAACATATGACGTTCACGCTCTTCCGTAGTTTTTGTGAAAAGAGCAATAATGGTTGTATACTTTATCTGTTTTGATAGTTTTGTAACACTTATCACTGTAATAACAACTTTTTATATTTTTATTCTAAACGCGTACAATGCTGGTAACGTTATCGCAAACCTTTTAGGTTGATTTGGTGTTCGTTTACCTACATATTGGGAAGCACAGGCTTCATCACTCAAACATTCATGTCTGCGTTTGAACTGTGGCTCACATAATTAAATTGTTACATGCTATTTAAACATCATAAATACAACCACTTATCTGTGACCAAAAATACTGTGGACAATGCGATAAACAGTTGGTAAAATTGAAGATGTTTACTTGCCACATACCGAGTTTCTTTTATATTTTAATCAATATAAACTAATAATTGTAACACATAAGGTATTTCTTTTCTTTTCATCGTCGACGTGATTGACGGTACCTTTAAGCCAATGTACTACTAAAGTCGATATAAATCGTGTAACCATGTGGCCAGTTTTGATGTATAGAACAGAATTCGAAGAAATTATGTACAGTAACTAATCAATAATACCCGAACATGAAATAGGCTCTCGAGTTTGTCTTTTAGAAGAAAACAATTCACAAAACAAATAAAAGGGTAAAAAATTACCCTCAAAGAACGGTAATTTCTACATCAGGGGATTACGTTTAACAATATAAAGAAGTGAAACTCCAGCCGCTGGAGCAGTATTAAAGTCTTATTATATCAGGGCTATAGATAACAAGCGTACTTGCGTTATTACGCAATTAAAATAACCAAAAACGTAATTAAATTCAAAATAAAGCGTACAAAAATGCAAATAAAACTTTAAAAACGTAATTCCCGTTATAAACCTTGCATCACGAAACGCATATCTTACGAACACCGGGCGTATTTTTTAGACTGGTTATTTTCGGTACAAAAATGTATCGGATAGTTAATATGCCGTCCTATGAAGAAAAGAAGGTTATCAGCGGTTATCAATCTTTGGGGTATTATTGTAATTATTCGTAGACCCGTCCGATTTCTACTTTCATTTTCGAGGTATTCAATGTTATATTACACTTATTCCAATTTCCATAGGGTCCCATTATAAAACTGCCAACTTTCACAGCATTTTTCTTGCCTTTCCGACGTATCATTTTTTCCGAACCTGGTATCATTTTAACGATGGATATTTCCTCTTCCAATAATTGCATTCAAAAACATAACGTCTCGCAACTTCTAAGAAAGTAAATTGCTGTCGAATGAACCCACCGTTTCGGAAGCCTAATTTCGACAAAAGCAATAGAAAACAACCGTACGAAATGTTGGGGCGGAAATGGGATGGAAATGAGGCGGAATTCGGACGAAAACTATTGTTTCCGAGCGGACTGGAGGCGGAAATTGATTTCCGCCCCAAAAAGACCATTCTCTTGATTTTTTTTCAGGTGGAACTCATTAGCTTCCGGACCGAAATAAGACTCAGGCGAAATTCCATACTTAAACATTTTTCTGGAGCGGATTTTCTGACTAAGAAAATTAACTCGGGCGGAATTTAGTACTTATACATTTCTCTGGGGCACAATGTTGGACTTAGAAAACTATTGATGAAGAATGTCTAAATGGGACTTTAAGATAATTAATAAAAATAGTTCTGATTTCAGTATCTCACAGGTTGTTGTAGGTAACATTTGCTATACACAAGGAAAACAACATTTATATTTAATTCATACAATAGTTAACGCATGCAAAAAGGCTAAAATGAGCTTGAAATGACACAAATTTAAGGCTGGAATGACTGAAAAAATAGGACTTACCAACAAATTCAGCTGCACGTTTTTCACTCCTAAAAATTTGGAGGAAAATAATTAATTTAGTTAGATATACTGTTCTGGATGAAATTAATGTATATTTTGGCTCAGAATTATTTTAATGAGACCTTATAATTAATCACTTTTTATGATAATTTACCTAAAAACATTTAAAGTACATGTAAATCTACTATGTATTTAAAATATCATTGAATTAAGAGTCTTAGAGTAAATTTGATTAAGGGATGCATGATGCAAGTTGAAAATT
The DNA here is from genome assembly GCF_020536995.1 of Dreissena polymorpha. Taxonomy (NCBI): domain Eukaryota; kingdom Metazoa; phylum Mollusca; class Bivalvia; order Myida; family Dreissenidae; genus Dreissena; species Dreissena polymorpha. The sequence goes on along the minus strand of NC_068361.1, from coordinate 1,544,705 downwards.
GTTGTGAAATGCAGTAAATTTTTCCCTGTTTATCAGTAGTGTTTTGTTTTGCAATGTCAATTTGGTGGCTGTATCTTTGTATTCCCCCAGTTGTAAACAAAGAATGCATGGGTAATATGATCCTATAACCTGATAGGACAGACACTGGTTCATTGTGAGTCAGAATTTTGAAAATAAGAGCGCGGTGTTTGCAAGACCTGTTACTGGCTTCAAAATTTGAAATGCAGTTTCAAAGCATTGATTGGACTTTATTTACTTGGAGTTTTAATAATATCATGATTAAATCTTACTTTGATGAACATTCTGAAATAATTAAGTAAAATGTGGAAGTCAACATTCAGTGTGTAAAAAAGGCTGAAAAGAGCGAGTCAGTGAGTTATGATGGAACTGTTTGATGCTCTGAACTACTAAACAGGTTTGTTTCTATATTTACTTTGTATTGTTTTCTTATAATGCTGTGTTTATCATAGTTATATTGTTTAACAGTAATATCTGTTTTGGAGGGTGGTTTTAACCTATAACATTTAAAATGAATGCTCAAGCTAGTTATCTTTGCAGTTAATTTCACATTATATAAAAAACATAATGCAGTATATGGTGTCTATATCTTGTTGAATGTTTTTTGCCAGATCGAGATTTTTGTCATTTGTGAAATAGAAACCTAGGTTTTTAGCTCCATCAGAGGTCCAGATAAAGTGTTTGTATTCCTTAAATTTAATTAGTGAATGTTTAAGTGAATCAACAAGCATACTTGTTGATTTTTTAAGTATTGAGTTTAAAGCCACTATTTCACTACAGTCAATGTATTGCATTTATTAAAGCAGTGAATGAGTTAATTGTTCGATCAATGAAGTATGTTGTGTCATCTACAAAAAAGGTTTGTTTTATGACTGACTGTATCTGGATAATGATTGAAAGGTGCATGTTGTTTTGTGATTTAAAAAAAGTTCTTTAGCTTTTGTGACTTCTAAATGTCAATTCATCAGCAGCTTAAGTAGTTCATAATACCCCCCCCCCCCCTCGGAATCATTCTCATATTATCCTGTCATTTCCGGCTCATTAGCATATTCCGCCCCAAATTCCGCCCCGTGTCAGCATGCACAAATAATTTCCGCCCGGAAATCTTTTCCGCCTCATGAGCATATTTCGCCCCAAATTCCACCCAATTTCCGCCAAGTTTCCGCCTCGTTTCCGCATGAAAACATTATGTATTGAACCACTATATTCCGGGCGGAATCAACAATTTTCCATGCGGAACTGTCAAGACAATTCCGTCTCAATTCCGGGCGGAACATCCCCAAACGTTCATCTTTTAAGTTAGCTTCCAATCCAAGGCATCAACGCATTCTAGACACATACAGGTTATTACAAATAACCACAAAAGACATGTCTCACATTGTTAAATGACTTTTATTCAAGACGATAAAAGGAACTCTTTAGAAATAGGCACTACTTTCGAACGTACCACGGAGTGATACACAATGATTTAGTGTAATGTAACCTTTAAGGGAAACTGACTTTGTCCTCTCTTTTTCAAACTTTCTCCACATGAGATTTGAACCATTTCCACAATGAATATGCAATTTCAGTGCATTCGGATGGGGATAAAGGCCTTAAAATTGCCATTTAAAGCGGTGACTAAATTGGCCGCAGCCAAGTCGCAAAGCATGATTTTAAGCTAAGTGAAAACAGCTGATTTTGTGTCTCCAATTATTGTTATGCGTAACTTTAAAGGCAAAAACTGGTATCATTGCATGCGAAATTCGCCAATACATCAGCAAAAGGCCCAAATAAATGTATTGATTGTGAATCAGTGTACTGTTCGTGATGAAAAATGATATATTTTTTTTAATTTAAGCACTTTTTTCAATGAAAAACTCACAGCATATAAAATCATGTTTATCAAGAAAATTATTATTAAATGCTTCACTGTCAATCAAAGCATACAAAGTGCAATTAAAATAATGAATGCTTTTATGATGATAGGCATTATGTGCAGCTTTCAAGCCTATACAAGCCTGCTACCCAAAATTAACACTTATAAAGGCGCAAATTGCTCCTGCAACAGCTTACGATACAAAGTGACATTTGTTGCGCATCAAGATAGTCTCTCTTCTAAAGATAAGTCCTGTTAGCTACATTAAATTAAGTGTCTCCTCTGAAATCCAGTGTTGAAAGCTTAAGTTGTTGCAAATATGCCCACAGTCCGCAAGCAAAAAGCATGTTTGCTAAGGAATTCCAATGCGATGGCCACACTAATGTCGTGACGGGAAAGTCATTTGTGTGTGATTCCTCTGTAGTTCAGTGTACATTCATTCCACTACCTGGGGATGACTATCAGGATCAAATTTCCTAGCTTAGTGAAGTGTTGACCTATCAGGATGTTGATGGATCGTCCACAAGCGCTGCACCACTGCGGCATCAGTTCAGGACACGGAGTCGGATTGAGGTGTATATAAACCCGGAGTCAGGCAAGGGTCATCCAGACCTATAATAAAAAAAATGTTTAGGACCCTAAAACTGGCAATAATGTTCAACACTGAGATAAGGAAACACACAGATGAGACACCATGCCATGGCTTTCTCATTATTGACACGGTAAACTCGAGGAGCTGCGGACTTGGCTCTAATCAAAACAGGTTCGCTCTATCAATCCAAGCAAGATGGCATGTTAGAGTTAAAAAGAGCAAACAAAACATACAAAAGAAATATAAAGAAAATTAGAAATTAAATGTCCAAAGTAATTTCAAGTAGTATTTTTTGTCTACAAGGGTTGCTGTGGAAAATACTGCTTAATACCTATTTTGGCCTGTCGGGTTTGTGCTGGCAAGAATAAATCGAAGTTTTATATGCCAGAGAACTGTAGGCTTAAGACAACACTATCTGATGAAGTACTGCTTTAAGCATGCATTCAAATTGTACTTTGACCCGATAGCATTGACAGCACAAAGCTTCAGACCTCCACCCAAAAGTGTGAGGCTGTCAATAGTGCTTACCAGACCGCAATTCCCAATACCGTGACTTTCTCCCGGAACTGCACAGGCCGCATCCGCAGCACAATCCTTAAGCTCAATCATGGTCTGGCTGTCTCTGCAATAGTGAAATTTGTATTGACAGGTGCACATTTATCTCAAGGTTCTAGCTTATTGCCTATCTTATTAAAAGCAAACATAATGACATGCTAAAGAAGACATGTGCATTTCTGAAAAGACATACGACTGCCCGATACTTGTTTATGAAAAGGCGCTATGGTCTTCACTCTGAAATTCTACCCTAAGTGCTTAACAGATCCAAAGCCATATCTTACAGCTTCATGGCCCCACCTACAGCTTAATGTGCTTAATAAGTTGAACATAAAGTTATTTGTCTGAAGAACTAGTGCTACTAGCTCATCAGCTATGTTGCTCCACTTGCCGCTATTCTGTAAAATAGTGTTTATATGGAAATACCTAGTCTACCTCATGTACCGCACCACAACGCCCACTGTAAATACACAGCTAAGTTAGTACTTAAGCCCGCAAACTGAAATTCATGTTTAAATTAAACAATCAGTATGATGACTCCCATTGAAATCATTTCCAGTGCACCAGTCAAAGCAAGACAGCTAGCTGATTGTTGACCATCTGTGGCTCAAGGGACAAAAGGTCAGGCCTACAAACAAAGAGAAAAATGGCATAAATTGGTTGCATTCATGTAATTAAATTTAGCATATTTTTCATCTTCTTCCCCACCCGAAACTTCAATTTATGAAAAAAAAAAATATTTACATTCAAGATCTGTTGGAAATGTAACCCTTACTTGTCCATACCAGGTCCCCTCCCCATCCGGAACAGTCCAAAACCACCTAAAACATCCCTTTGGACCAAAATATTGACATGTCTTACCTATTTTAGCACCCAAATCATAAAAAAAAATTCATTAAAATGCATGTTCTGCTTGTCTCGCTTACAGTAAAATCCCTGTGACCTTGACATTGCAGTAAATGTGCTGTTTTAAGGTTATATTACACTAATTCTAATTCCCATAGGGTCCCATTATAAAACTGCCAACTTTCACAGCATTTTTCTTGCCTTTCCGACTTATTAGTTTTTCCGAAATTGGTATCATTTTAAAGATGGGTCTGTCCCAATTGCATCAAAAACATACCGTTTCGCAACTTTTAAGGAAGTAAATCGCTGTCGAATGAACCCACCGTAAAAAAAAAGTGTTTCGGAAGCCTAATTTCGAAAAAAGCCCCACACAATAGAAAACATCTCCCCCCCCCCCCCCCCCCCCCCTCAAAAGTTCATCTTTTAAGTTAGCTTCTTATCCAAGGCATCAAAGTACTCTAGAAACATACAGAATATTACAAATAACTTCTTTCGAACGGACCACGGAGGGATACACAATAATTTAGTGTAATGTAACCTCAACTCAAAATTACCCCAAAACGGGGTGCATCGCTTTGAACAGCCATAACTTCATCAATCGTGCATCGATTTTCGCGAACTCGGTCTTATTTAACGCAAAAATGAATGAACTTTGATCGGAAATTCAGTAATTGTTTGTGTTATGTAAAGGAACCTTTTTAAATCCCATTTGTATAAATACTATAGTAACATTAGAAGATTCTTATTATATTATATATGTCATTCCCTAAATTACCCTATCGAGTTTAAAAACCGGGGTGAAAAAACCAATTGAGCTCAAAAGTAGTGGGTGAAAATTTGTCCTAAAACTCTATTGAATTTACAAAAAAACAATTGTTGTCAAAAACAGGGGGTAAATTACCAAATATACCCCAAAAGTTATCTATAGCCCTGTTATATACAATTAGTTTGTCCTTTATTAAAACCTTGTACAGGACAACCGTCCTATATAACAACACAAATACCAAACCACGTGGGTTGTGCGTTTTCAAAGCAATATTTTTAATTGTCTTGCTATGTATATTAATGCAATAAGCCGAGCCTTTTGGTAGCTTTGTTTATTGACAGAGCAACATGTTTTGAACAACCGTGGTAGAGTTTCTCACAAACATATTAGACACAGTCAATTTCAGTTGCAATTCGAATTTTGTATGGAAAAAATGTTTTAGCGGCTTTGGTACATTATAATGCAAGGTTCTACTTTGCCAAGTTTACTCATGTTTGCGCTTATAAATTCAGGAGGAGATTCCGTTAAAAGAAAATGGACGAACAGGCACTTTGTTATTACAAAAAATGTCTTATTAGGTGGTAAAACAGGTGATCGTTATATATTGATATTGGTTTTCTTTTTTCTTTAAAACTATTTTAATTTTCAATTACTGTAATACAGCAGTAACGTACAACATGGCAACAGCCTGGCAACACTCGTACTCATTTTCGTTCACCAACATAGCGATGCTCGAGAAACAGCTACTCTGTGACGTCACATTGGTTGCAAAGGATTCCAATAACCCGATCAATTGCCACACATTTGTTCTAGTCAGTCGCAGTACAGTTTTTGAGGCCATGTTCTGTGGACCACTTGCAGAAACAAATGACGTCATCAGCATATCGGATATTGAGAAAACTATCCTGAAACCATTTGTTAGGTATATATTTACATACGTTTTGCATTGTGTATTTCTTAAGAGTATCATATAGCTTCTCGATATGGTATGTTTTAACAACGGAAAAGTCAATTAATAAAAAGCTGCATCTCGACCATACGACAATATTAACATATATCTACATGTTCATGATTTTCTATTAGTTTGGTGATGACGTAATTTATTCCTTAATTTAATGAATCAGTACAATTCTAAGTGAAACAAAGAAACAAGTTTTTTACAATTAATGTCATTATTTAAATTAAATGTAACGTCTTTGTCCTTGTTGATTACAATGTAAACAAATGTCTGATTAAAGAAACCTACAAAGTAGTATACATAATAAACTTTCAATTGTAGTCACCTATACAGCGACTGTTTTGAGATCTCTGCCGAGACAGTCCTTTATCTTATGTACGCGGCGAGAAAGTACGATGTGGTGGGGTTACAAACAAAATGTAGTTCGTTCTTGGATATTGAAATGAGTGTGGAAAACGTATGCACTATCTTGGATCAAGCCATCACGTTTGATGATATGGATCTTAAAAAGATGTGTTTGAATTTGATAATGAGACAATAGGAAGGCGTGTTGGGAACAGAATCATTTGTCGAAATGTCAAGGTCAGCACTCAAGGCAATTTTAATGTGTGACAATTTTGGAACCAGCGAATGCGAACTATTCAACGGATGTAAGCGATGGGCTAAACACGCGTGTACATCCTCTGGTCGCATGAGAAAGATACTGATTTATGAGACGTACTGGAAAAAGAATTGATATATTTGATTAGATTTCCCGCTATGTCTGGAAAGGAATTTGCTGAGAATGTAGCGGGAACTCGCTTGCTGGGTGAGTCGGATATCATCGATATATTGCCTGCAATAAATACGCAGGAACCTGTTTCGTTATTAAAGGGGCCTTTTCACAGATTTTGGCATTTTTTAAACTTATTCATTAAATGCTTTATATTGATAAATGTAAACATTGGATCGTAAAAGCTCCAGTAAAAAATCAAGAAAAAAAATTAAAAAAGGAAAAGAACATTGCCCGGAGCAGGTTTCGAACCAGTGACCCCTTGTGTCCTGCCAGAGTCCTGAAGTAAAAACGCTTTAGCCTACTGAGCTATTCCGCCGAGTACACATTCTTAACGTATTTTGTACATTATATAAGCAATCTTCGTAGTTTCACAAAATTTAACGACAAAAACAGAACACTCCAAATTATTCAATCGTTTCGCGTTGCAACGCTTTATAATTTTTAGGTTTTAAAATCGTCAAAAGATGCATATAATGGCTATATTAGAGCATGGTAAATGTTCAGTATTACTGTTTCCTCACAAATATCATAACTAAAACGAAAACTTACGAATCTGAAACAACTTTTTTCAATTTTGTCAATTTACCAAAGCGTGAAAAGATCCCTTTAAAGAGCGAGCCTCTTATTAGTCTAACTATGGAATATCTTTCAAACGGTGTGAAACATTTGTAAGTGGCATTGGAGGCGGCTTTGGCTTTAGTGTTAGCCCTCAAATCAATGGAAAGGAACACAACCTCAGTTTCTCTGTGTCAGATAATTGCGTCCTTAGTGGGGTCGCTATATGCTTACCTGTCCAAGACGGTTCTACAAATGCTTAAAGTGATATATATGAAGACGGCGTGAAAGTTCAATCAACAGAAGTAATTCTGAATTACAATGGGAATAATTATGAAGTCCTTAAAATAAAATAAAAACATTCCTTCACTTAAGGGCAAACTTTATAAGATAACTGTATTATACAATGGGCACATGTTATTCCGTTGCAATGAATTTAAGGAAGAAGTAAAACATAATTCTGTGACTTTATTTGTTGCACATGAGAGTAAATTTTCCCTTGTGATACCCGCACTGGAGATAGTTATTGATCGTTTCGAAGTTTTATAAAAGTTGTTAAATAACTGCTGCTACCTATTAAACTTTGCATCGATGTTTTCCGGTCTTGAATTTGGGACAGTCAATGATTTGCCAATCTAGGAACTGGCTGTTAGATAACCCCAGAAACGGTACAAAACTAGTTTTTTGTTCATTCTATAACTCTAATGGTTCTAACAGATGTCAATATGTGGCAGTGTAGTGATATAATCGTGCACGGTTATCGCATAAAATTCTGAATGCTATCTTGTACAATAATGTGTTGCCTGCTTAGAACGTGTAATGCAGGTTTGAATAATTGTGACTTTCTGTGTCCAGTGTACTGCAAGGCGTGTTCCATGTAGAAAAAATGATTGCAAGTCGATGTGTTATAATTAAATATATCATCTTGGCATAATATACAACGCATTCGTAATTAATAGTAGTTTGTATTTTATCATGTGTACTGTTAAACACATGTCATGCAGTTTCTATTAATAGATGACATTAAAAGATCACGAATACTTTTCAGTAACTTTCATGCAGCTTTTGTCGATGATGTATTGTCATGTCATGCTTAGTTTATATGGTTTGGATGGATAAAGTTTTGTTGGATCATTTGTTCTGTTAAGCATTTTTAGTTTTCTGCATTGATATGTATTGTAATTTTATGTATCTTTCCAAGTATTTGTTATGCAATATTGATGTATAACATGTTCTAACTTTATTTATACTACTCAGCGTATGAAATGCTTTTCGCATGGATCATTAGTTGTAAATTTCTTATACATTTACCATGCTCCAAAATAACCAGCATATGCGTCTTTTGACGATTGAAAAACCCGTACATTATAAAGCGTTGCAACGCGAAATGAATTAATAATTTGGATAGTTCTGTTGTTGTCGTTAAATTTTGTGAAACTACGATGATTGCTTATATAAAGTATATATACATCTGGAATTGCATTCGAAAGAATGGCCGAGTGGTCTAAGTGGTAGACTTTTTACTCAAGAACTCCAGGGCCCGTATTCACCAACCGATTCTTAGACTTTAGAATACAGAATAGACTTAGAACCAAGAAAAATGTGTTCAGTGTTTGTATATATACAGGCCTCAACTGGTGATTATGTCATTAACAAAATGTTGTATATGAAGAATAATATAGATTGAGATGTTTACTGCAGAGTTTGACTCAAAATAAAAGAAATTCTTGAATATTCTAATTTAAAGAATTTTCTTCATTCTTAGACTTAAGTCTAAGAATTGTTTGGTGAATACGCACCCAGGGGTCAGTGGTCCGAGCCCTGTTGAGGGTTACCTTTTTTTCTTTTTAAAATTTTATTCTTTATTTTTTACTTGAGCTTGTTGTATTCAATGTTTACATTTATCAATATAAAGCATTTAATGACAAACTTCAAAACATGCCAAAATCTGTGAAAAGGCCCCTTTATGTTTTGAATTAAAGAGTGTTGTTAAAATGCAGTATAATCAGAACTGTATTGATATTGTATATAACAAACCATGTATAATGAATTTTTATATTGTGGTGTAACATGTATGTTTTATTTGAAGTTCATACATTTGTAGTTTGTTATATTTTGAAATATTGCTGAAATTTCAGATATTCAATGGTATATGGCAAATTTTATGGGGTACTGTGCAGGATTGTATAGCCCCTTTTCGGTCCTATTCCTAATATTAAAAATATCTCATTTTCGAATCCAGGAGACCAACTAAACTTGATTGTTTGACTTTAAGATGTTTGGTAATAGAGCTATCAAGTATAGAAGTAAAACAGTTGGAGTTGTTTTAATCATTCAAGTGATCTCTTTCTGTGGATTGTTAATATTTAATATCATGTTACCCAATAATATTCAAAATATATAAATCTAGTAATGTTTAATTTAAGTACTTATATGTTTATATGGGTTTTATAAATAGTTATACTAAAGATATCAATCAAGCGATGATATGCTTTTCAGAATGTAATGTTAATTTGAGCTGAAATTCCTAATTTACGGGACCAGTCAAGATTCCCAAAATGGTAAGAGGAGTCAATATTAGAATTTCCTATGTGGAGAAGCAATTCCACCTCTCTGAGATAGTGTGTGCACCAATCTGACTCGCATACGCGGGAGTGAGAAACGAGAACATGTCGCCTAGCTTAGAGTCACGTGAATAAAACACTTCGATATTCAGTGATCGATTATATTGCCGTACTTTATGATAGGGAAAGGGGCATACGGATTCCCGTGTCCGTCCGCGCTTCCCGCCATTCGTCTGTCCCACCGTTTGTGACATGCGTAACTAAAATGTATTACTGTCAGACTGCTACAAATTTATAATCATAATTATCAGTGTACAAACTTGTTTACCTCCATTTTTGGTTCTGATATGTGTGACAGAGCCGGAGTTGAGGCCACCTTTTTATACAAAAAATACAAAATGTGTACCCTTGTGGCCCGTTACTAAAATTATTGCTGCTTATAACCTGACGACCTAAAACTTAACAAACATCTAACAGTATGCAAAGTTGCTCTCTTTCATATTTTGGTTCGGGTTGTTTCTACACTAACGGAGTTGTGGCACAACCTTTAGCCAGAAAATGATTGTTTAACCTGTGTCGCGGCTTCTTTAAATAAATTGTTTCTAGGAGGCTGGACTTGTTCAAACATATAAACCAACGTGTGAAGTTGTATATCCGTATCTTTGGGGAGGATTTTTTCGACAAAAGTCGAGTTTTTAGACAAAAGCGAAGTTCATCGGCAACCTCGTATTATGGACAAATGTTTAGTTTGTTACTTTTTCCAGTTGAGTGTTCATAATATGCTTAGCGCAGGGTGAGCTTTTCTGACCGCCTTTTGTTCGTCTTGCGCCATCATATATCATTCGTCCGCCGTACGTTAACATGTAATTCAAACGATATCTACGGAAAACTGCTGGGAAGATTTTAATGAAACTCCCCAAAAAAAGTCCTGGGGTAACTCTATTTTAAAATCGTTCAGGCCCTCTTACAAGAGTCAAACATATAGTTGAAAAATAAAAATGTATAAACTCCTTTTTTCTGAACCCGGAAATGCAGGGGTTTAATATGTGGTGTGTAACACAGTAAAGTGTTCCTCTATTAAGTTTGTGCACATTATGCCTCAGGTCGTCAAAACGAGCATCGTCCCAATGTGTCAATTGATTAATATAGATTAATACGTTAAATAACTAAAACATACATATCCTTCTCTAAAGCAAAAAATCTCAGCTCAGCCCCTAGATATTTGATTCTTCTTCGAAACAGAAAATCTCAGCTCAGCTCCTAGATATTTGTGCATATGTGTATATTTTATTAAGTTGTTTGAATAACAATAACAATCGCACATGTCTCCGGTTTGTGATAGGTAGCCTATTTGTTAAAAGAATGTCGAAATCAAAGTTATGGTTGGGTTATAAGCGTGAATGTTAAGCAACAACTGTACGTTTAACTGTACAAGGCAGCAGTACAGCAGTTTCATAAAACCCAATGGAACTTTATTATGCTCCTTTCGAAGAAGACGTGGGATATTTTTTTGCTGGATGTCGGTCCGTCCGTCCGTCTGTCTGTAGAGCAGTTCGTTTCCGATCAATAACTTGTAAACGGAATGAACCATAGGCTTGAATCTGTCCATGTGCTTTGGCCTTTGCCAGAAGACGATCCCTATAGAAATTGGGGTCACTATGTCAAAGATCAAGGCCACTGTAACACTATAAGTGTAAACTTGTTTCTAATCAATAACTAGTCAGCTGATTCACCGATTGACTTGATACTTCCTGTGTATAGGCCTTTGACAGTAGATTACCCCTATTAAAATTGGGGTCAGTAGGTCAAAGGTCACTATCACAATAAGTGTGAAGATCGTTTCCGATTAATAACTCGTCAACGAACTGACCGATTGGCTTCACGTGTGCATTTGCCTTGGACAGTAGATAACCCCTAGTAATAATACTATAATATTCTCAACCCATGTACGATGAAATAATTTAACAGAAGTGCATAATTCTGTGTCAACTAAAAAACCTAATTTTAAGTGGCTCAGTAACAATCATATGATAAGATTAACTCTTAGTCAGTTTTGTTGCAAAAAACCTGTGTCAAGTGTGTTTTCGGGGGGGGGGGGGGGGCTGTTTTGAGCTGCAATGTTTCACTTTAGCCATATACTGTCAACCCACCCAACGGCTCTTTTGTTAACGGAACGCAACGACTTATAACATATATTGTTAGAACACAACCGATTTTGTGCGAAATAAAGTTAGAGCAAAACCCACATACATAAAACTTCCAGGCACTGATTGATTGTCACCATAAAAACTCCATTACTGTGCTTTTTTATGCAGAACTTGCTAAATAAGGCATAACTGCTTCGATGAATAATGTTTACACGTATATAGCATACTTTTGACAAATTACTGTATAAACAAACCTCTAAGTACTGGTTTCGTTAAATAACGTAGCGATGATCTTCCAAATTTATTTCGTTTGTGAAATTATAATCACGCGGTGATAAACGGTCATTTAATATTTTTTAATCGACATATAATAAACAAAAAAACATATATTAACAAACCGTGTGTCATTTAACATAGTCAAATGGAAATTGTAGTACGTTTTTATCATAAGGTATAGTACCTAGGAACACTAAGAAGGGTACAACAACGCTTTTCATCGGTAAGTTTCAAACTACGCATATAATGAAATAAGCGTTTAATATACGATTTATTATTAAAAAGTCTGAATGGTTTAGTCTTAGCGATTTTTATTTTAAAACTTTGAACACGTATCTTTAAAAGTCAAATAACAACATAACATAACACTTTTTAAATTCAGGAACATGTGGTCAAATAACACTCAAACAATATAGACGTTGAAATCTTAAAAAAATGGCATTAATAATTTACATGTTACATATTAAAGTATTATTAAAATAAATGTTTCTGGAATGTTTTTTATAAAAACTGAAAGACAAATTTAAACAAAACCAACACAGTTGAATGAGGTTATCATTTGTAATGGAAATAGTCATGTGTTCAAAAAAATGATTACTAGATACAAAATGTACTGTTGTAAATGGCCAATAGAAGCTACAATATACATTCCTGCTGATATGTACAGTGAAGCTAAACTTTTGTTATTTTCATACATGTAAAATCTACGTTTTGATATATTGTACAGAACTAGTCACAGTAGTGACGAATCCCCCGAGACCGAATAAAGACATATCTAGCAAGTTGAAACAATGAACATTTTGACCCTGAAACGTCACAACTGTTGACGCGAAGGGAATTTCTTAACAAAAATTGTACATAGCCACAAAAGAATGGAACATAATGTTAAACTCGTTTTCAAGTTATGACCACAAGATCTTCGATTATTTAAATTAGAGGGCAATTATACATTGATACATACCCAAAATGACACATCTGAACGTTGTTGTTTCAGAGATGTGTAGTTTTGCTAAAATCTTTTTGTTACAATTACAATTTTTAAGAAATTCGAAGTTGGAAAACGCTTACGACTTTTTTTAAATTATTAACGTTGAACGTTTAACATCGCACACGCCCGACTTCATATTCTATGGAATAATACCTCAAATGTGAATGGTGTACGTAGATAAGTGTGGAAGAGCTTCTGTTAACAAGTTTAAGTCAACGTACAGACAAACGGGAAAGGCAGACGAACCGACGTCCATTGTGATTCCAGTTTTTACTTCGTACTTCGTAAAGTAATATGTTGATGATCTACATAATTCAATAAAGCCTGTTTGCGTATATTAAGTATATATAAATATCTTATGTATTGAAAGTCATTTATCCACATTCAGAGATTGGTGTTTACGTGAAATATATTGCATAACTAACTGTTGTTTCAAACAGGAACACAACGTGACTTGATACAAACCAAGTGTACATTTTCATAAACCCGTGTAAACATGTAGCAGGATATTGGTTACTTTCGGTGAATGATCAAATTTTATTTCACGAGTGGTTATAAAAAAAACTATATCTTTAGGAATTGCGCTGTCAAAAGTGTTTTATATTGCTTCAAGTAAAACATATAGTCAATAATTCACCGAAAGATAACACATTTTCTGTTAAGTATATTTTAATGTACATAGAAATTTCAACGGTTCATATTTCTGTATTATAACATCATCAAAATGCCTTAATAAATTAGTCAATTTTTATATGTGCCTTGTTTAAGCTTAATCACATATTTTAATTATGTTTTGAAGTTATGTGAACACATGTCTGTCGACATTCAGCACGCATATGCATTTCCCGACTAAGCAATATCAACACGTCGTTATATTTCAATTAATTTGACCTTTTGAAAACGTTATAATTTGTATTAATCTATTCTGAATTGTTTGTAAACATAAACAAATAATCCATTGAAATCATTGTGTAATTGCTTGGTGGACTTTTAAAAGTTAAACTTAAATTATCAAATGAACACTTAAATCCAAATCATCAGGTTTAAATCCAATTTTTTTGCGGTTCCAAATGCGGCATTAAAACGCGTTCGCATCCAATATATTCAGATCAAACCACAGCGGTGCAGAAAGTCGACAGAAGTTAAATATTATTGAAACAAACGACACCTTCGTAATATACTGGATATTCTAAAATACCAAAGTGTCAAAATATGTCAAATTTCGTATTTGGTAGCTATGAGATATTACCTTACTTTGCGTCTTTTTTGAAATCAATCATTATATTTGAAAACATAATGTAGAATATTCCTTCGCGATTTTTGAAACTGCAGCACAATCTGACGGGTTTTAAAGATTTTTTTAGCAATACTGACGCTTTGCTTGAAACAACGTGCTGTTTTATTTTAAAAGATAAATTAAACTGCGACATTTTGATGACTTTTCTACAAACAACTATTATTACCTCTTTACTGTCTATGTTTTTGAAAATGGGCCTGAAAAAAACGATGTACCACTGGTAATACAAATATTTGAAGTGATACGATCTCGGTTATTAAATGAGGTCATATTTATACGTTCAGCTATGGAACGAAACTCATTTAAAGTTTCCGTCTGACTAAGAAATGTGCCAGTAGCAACATATTCAGAGAACTCCTTCATAGGCATAGCAGGAAATCTGATAAGGTTGACAAGGTCTTCCCCAAGAGTTTGGCGCAAGTTCTCATCCGTCACTTCCCGACCAGCAGACTCGCATGCGTGTTGGGCCCATCGCTTGCATGCAAGGAAAAGTTGATCCTCGCTGACACCAAAGGTATCGCACATTAAAACTGCCTTTAGCGCCGATCGAGACATTTCGACAAATGAATCCGATTTCAAAACTCCATCTGACTGTTTCACAATGAAATCCAAGCACATAGTTTGCAGAATCGAATCGTCAAAATCTATTGCCTGATTAAGTGTGATGCTAATATTTTTGGTAGACATGATTTTGGACAAGAATGATCTGCACTTGGACTGTAAATCAGGCACATCATACTTTTTCGCCGCATACAAAATGTGCATAACTGTGTTGTTGGTGAGATCAACCATACCACTATACATATACCTGAAATAAAAATATTAGGGTTTAGTAAATAATGGTATGTCAAATCGACACAAAGTAATGTTCATATTCACCGCTCTATAATTTCATTGAACATTTAATTTCGATGTAAAAAGACGAATATGTTTAGCTGAATGTTCACGTTTTTAAACAATGCAAATTCTAAAGTGTGATATCGTACTTAATACAATTAAAAATGTAATATCACTATTACGAGTTTACGTTTAATTTCAAATCCTAACCTGACAAAGCAGCTCAGAACCGATTCCTCTATATCTGGCATCTCGATAACCTGTTTGGATTCGGCAAGCGGCCCACAGAACATGGCTTCAAAAACAGGACTGCGACTCGCGAGGATGCATTTATGACATTGGATTGGTTGATTACCATTCCCAGCAGAAAGTGTGACGTCACAGAGAATATGTTTCTCAAGCATGTTTATGTTTGATGAAGATAACCAGGAAGAGTTTTCGTTTTTTTCCATGGTACACCTGTAACACATTATGTTTTAGAATTGAAACTCTCCATATAATTCGACCAATTATACAATCAGAAATGAAATTAATTTAGTAAGTTGAATTACCCAGTTCCTTGACTACTGAGTTGTCATCAGTTTGGGTAAGACGGTGCAAATCTAAAGAGTAGCAACTGTCTATTTCATGAACGCATTTATATTATTGTTGTGGTGTGTTTTGTTTTGTATCATTTATACATTCATATATAGTCGTTGTTAAATGGTGGAAGTTTGACACGCTAGAATAATATCAGAATGATTTTGTTACTTTCGGCATAGCTGTTAAACCCAGCTTTTTACTTTAAATCACCTTTACATAACGCCAACAGACCCGAATCAATACATTCGCAATATTTCATTGGCTGATTTGAGCGTTATCCCCCAATACATTGGCATCATCACCGGGTCGATGTGACACTGTAAATTGTAGGGAAATGCAAACTTCTCTCTGCATGCTCATACGAAACATAGACCCATTTTGGCCCAGTTACAATTACGCATTATCGGTAAATTCCATCTTTCCTTTTCGGGGTCAAAGCTTGGTTAGTAAATCGTAGTGGCAGACGGAATGTCATATAAATAAATGCCTTGTTTCAAGATATTTCAAGATATCACATAACTCGAATTTTAAGGAAAGACAGGAATGAAAACGTTTCAGTTAATGTCATTTGTCTTGGGACAAATCTACCGAAATAGTATAGTGTCTATGATAAAAGGGAAATCGTTTATTTTTTACTAGGCGAACGTGTGGTCTGTCTGTCTGTCTGAAAATCTTTCCTGCAAGCCAGAGTAGGCTACCGATTTCTTTCAGTTTGCTATCTAAAACACAGTGACTGCAATTAGATTTATTAAGATACTTGTCATGCGACAATGAGGCTTATGCTATATGCAATAAGACCAATATTTGAATGACGCGGATATAACTGCGTCTTTATCAAATATTAACCATATGTTACGATTACAAAGTAATAAAAACTAATAAATTATAATAAATCATGTAGTGACACATATTATGTGACCTCAAATTGCAAAATTTGTATCTACGAATATAATAATTTGGTTTATTAAACGTGCACTTCATAACACATATTTCATGCGGTGGATCTGCAAATGAATAAGAACACAACATTACTTAAACTATTTTTTAATTAAATAACGTAATAAAGTACTTATGTTACTTAAAACTATGTGGTAAATTAAAATTCATGGGTATGTAAAATACTAATTGGATTATGTCTTACTAATCTGGTAGAAAACAAACTGTGTGTGTCGACAGCATCTCAGATTTTAAACCTGTGACTTGCGGGGTACCCGAAGGTAGTATTTTGGGACCCCTTCTATTTTTATGCTATGTTAATGACATGTATATAAGTATTGATCCAGACTGTAAATTTATCCTTTATGCTGAAGACAGCGCTATTTTGTATGCACACAAAGATCCACATGTTATATCTGAAAAATTAAGCAGCGTCATGGATTGATGTTCAAATTGGTTAGTTGACAATAAAGTATCCCTACATTTAGGGAAGACTGAATGTATTATATATGGACCAAAGAGAAAGTTAAAACAATTGAAAGATTTTAAAATTAAATGCAATGGGCATACAATTGAACCCACAACTGCTGTCAAATATGTTCGTGTTAGTATTAATAACACATCATCTGGTGATCATATTGTAAACAACATTGTGAGCAAAGTAAACTCTCGTCTTAAATTTATGTATAGAAATGCAAAGTCTTTAGATACAAGGACTAGAAAATATTTATGTTCTTCATTGATTCAGTGTCGCATTAACTATGCTTGTTCCTCTTGGTATCCAAGTTTAAATAAAGGTCTAAATGAAAAATTACAGATATGTCAAAATAAAATTGTCAGATTTATATATGGAATGGGTCCTAGAGAAAGTATTAACCAATGTAACCTGTCAGATATGTCATTGCTAAATGTTGATAATAGAAATAAGCAATTAAGACTGTATTTTGTATTTGAAATTGTTAAAGGTTACGCATGCGCAATTAATTTCCTTCTATATTACATATAAAATAGTTGAAGATCGATATCAATTTTTACCATGATCAAGCAATGACCCATCATACATCATTGGTAATATAAATGCATAATCTTTTGAAAAAATGGATGTCATTAAATTCTATACATTGTAAATCAAAATATTCACCTTAGAATAGGCAAACCGGTTTTGACAGCTGTGGAGGCGACCATTTTGGGCTCAAATAGTATGACCTACTTTCAAAGCCGGGAACCATCAACAGAAAAAGTAGAGCACAAAAATGGCTTTTTTTCTTATTGCTTACAAATATACCTTCAAATTGATACCAAAACATTCCATTTGCAATGTATTTTACAAATCCTATGCAGCATGCACTGAACAATGTGTGCTAAGTATCAAACTGACTGCATGTAACCCTAAAAACAGGAGTTCCGGTTTGGGGTTATGTGACCTTTAAGAGAACCCAACCCCTTCAAATTTAAATTAAAGGCACTTTTCCCACAGGTATAATCTGTTTTGTGAAAGATCACAAAGTTCCGGTACAATGACACACAGTTTAATTAATAGAAGTTGCCGTTGAAAGCGCCATGCGTAACAGCGTTTCGCGTCAAGAATTAAGGTAGAAAAGCCAAACTTGGTTACATCATACATGCAGCACTTAGACTCCATACAAGGCATGACTTTCGATTCTAATAGGCAAAGCTGATCTAACATATGACTTAATAAGTTAAACAAATAATCAATGGCAATATTTGCGCATCAAAGCAGGTTTTGAACTGGATTCGAACAAACTTTTTTAATTTTTTGTGCACATTTTAGGTAAAATCCATGTAGAAGCAGCAATTCTGATGTCATTTGACCCAACAAAAGGGCTTGCTTGCATGGAGAAAATACACACTTGACTTCCTGACAAAAATTCATCGTCAGACATGAGCTTTAAGTCTTTTGTCACACCTGGACCTATGACTCCTCGGCTCGAGTTCCGTCTCGGACAGGCTCCGGAAAGTGTCAGTCTGACCCGGGTGCTCAATTCCGTGTAATCTGAGAAAACAAAAAGGTTTGTTGTGCACATTTACCCATTACGGTGCCAACTAATGTAAGTTAGATACAATTAGAGTAAGCTTTCAATAGTCTGTGTTGCTTTATTTGCTGCAAATGGTTAATTCACCACGCCGGCATCACATTGTCGGCCACACCGGCAAAGTTATCGCCACAAAATGTGGTTTCAGAGCTGCAGTCAATGTAAAACACCCAATTTTCCTAGTTTTGGTGACAAAAGTGTGCCAGGATATCAAAGAAATCATTTTACAATATATTTAATTGAAAATAACGGCGTACTGACCTGCAAAGACACCGATCCTCTCGACACGACTGGGCGAGTGTTGAGGGCCGTCTCCAAATCAGTCATGCTGTACAGTTTTTTTATGGCCTGTCACTTCAGCCGGACTTGTAAACCAATTGGACGACAGTTCAGGCAGAGCTATAGACCCATTTCAACACCGCCTAGTTTACACACTTAGGTTTATGCATAATATTGAGGTCACTTACATACAGATTCCCTGATGTGTTTCACGCAGGGTCTATCACAACAACATTCTTCCAGGAAAGAAAGCATAATATTATTATCATTTTTGTGTTTTCAGCTGAATACTTGATTTTGATTGAACTCAGCAAGATATCCAAACAGGTAAAATAAGGCAAAGTAGTGTTATTCTGAGTAAATCTGCCTGACGGGGTCGAAGGCGAAGGCAGATAGAAGTGTCGGTCCAAAATTGGCGGGCATTTTTAACAGTAAAAGGCTCAAAAAGTAAACAATGATAATAAATACAGATGAAATAAAGACACGCATTAGGTTCATTATTGAGATTGATGCAAATTAATGTCAAAATGGCCCTGAAAAACAATACCGAGTGTTTAAGTAGTCTTAGAATATGTCTCCGGAACAGGTTTCGGTGTGATTTCCCAGCATTTACCCCCCTTATTACCCCAAGTGCAACAGCCCAATTGCAAACAGCCCTAATTTGGGTCAAAATGACATCTGGCAGTTATGTTTTGCAATACAGAGAGTTTTTGATGGTCAAATGTCAAAATTCTGGCAGACGACTAACTTGGTCGGATGTGCTTAAAGGTTACGCATGCGCAATTAATTTCCTTCTATATTACATATAAAATAGTTGAAGTTCGATATCAATTTTTACCATGATCAAGCAATGACCCACTATATCATCATACATCTTTGAAAAGAGAAATGCATAATCTTTTGAAAAAATGGATGTCATTAAATTCTATACATTGTTACTCAAAATATTCACCTTAGAATAGGCAAACCGGTTTTGAAAGCTGTGCAGTCGACCATTTTGGCTCAAATAGTATGACCTACTTTCAAAGCCGGGAACCATCAACAGAAAAAGTAGAGCACAAAAATGGCTTTTTTTCTTATTGCTTACAAATATACCTTCAAATTGATACCAAAAACATTCCATTTGCAATGTATTTTGCAAATCCTATGCAGCATGCACTGAACAATGTGTGCTAAGTATCAAACTGACTGCATGGTACCCTAAAAACAGGAGTTCCGGTTAAGGGTTATGTGACCTTAAGACAAGTGGCTATCATATTTGAAAGAAAATAGTGTATTTGTAAAAGATACCCATTCATATCCAACAAGGGCAAACGCATACAATTTAAGAGTGCCCAAACGCCATGGTAAAGGAAGTGTTACATTTTACTACAGTTCAATTAGCGATTGGAACGCTTTGCCAGATACAATAAAGAGAATTAATAATAAACTTAAGTTCAAATTAGCTGTTAAGAACCATTATTTGTGCTTAGCTAAAACACTTTAATTGTAAATTTTTGTTAGAATATTTGTGCTTTCATTTTGCATACTAAGTTCCCCTAAAGCTGTGAATTTGTTCCAATAATATATCAAATTACTAGTCTGTGATATATGTGACATGTTTAACTGTGATAATCAATATTTTATACACCATTAGAGTATCATTAAATCATATTTCAAGTGTGAGGCAGTTGCTGATCTGTTCCCTTCAAATATAACTTGAGGTGATACGCTTTCTGAAGACTGTTTTTTTTTATCTTATCGCACTTTTGCGTTCACTTTCATTGTACAATCTAATTTCATATCATTTTATGACAGTTTTTATACCATATGTTTAGATTAGCATCAATCTCACAAATACCTTTTATTTCACAAATACTTTTAGTTTAAATTGTTATGTAAATGTGAATGATAACGTGTATATTGTGTTTTTTAAACCTGAATAAAAATCATCATAATCATCAGATAGTGTTTCGAATTAATTGCATCGCATGCTGTATTATGCATGTGTTTCATACATGTATTGATTAGTTTATAAAACATAAATTATTGATTTCACTGTTGTTCAAAACATAACATTACTTTGTATCACTACGTATGTACATAAATGTTCTTATGTGCTGATGTTGATGATAGGGCTTTAGTATTACTCATGTTCATATCGCAATAAATTACCAGGTACTTGTTCATGTATGTGCTGAATATACTAACATCATTTACATGCTTCTGCTAGCCGCTTAGCATAGAAAGACGATGATTGACAGATTACATGTTCCGATAGATTTATGTTTGCTAAACGTGTTTCTGTAATTTTACATAAAGAAGTATGGTGGACTTGCCTTTGTGTCCGTTTGCAATAAACTCGCTCCTATACAGCTACAAACTAAGTGTATGCAGTGTAGACTGTGAGTAATGGGTTGCTACAAAATCATTTTTTTTATTGGGAACACAATTTGTTGTAATGACGGAACATTGCAAGTGTTTAGAGGCGACACAATTTTTAATTAGGCAACCGAAGGTGGCGAAAGAATATTCATATGGAAACGTATGGAAGCGTATATGGTACACCCTGATGCTGTGATGATGTCAACATTCTATGATGGCATGATATTAAACAGATGTCATGGCGTAAAAAATAACTGATCGTGTCGACTAAAACTATAATTGCAAGTCATTTTCACAAGAGCATGACGCCAAAAATTATGTTGATTGTCGACTTGTCATATATATTTTCGGGAACAGCCGGAAACATTTACATCGAGACTTTAACTTAATGTCGTTATGGCGAGGAAAATAAAGAGGGAAAAACCTACAAAACTATGACTATTTTTTACGCCATGACACCTTTTTTATATCATGCCGTCATAGAATGTTGACATCATCACAGTATCAGGGTGTACCATATTTGCTTCCATAGTTTTTATATAATATGAAGACGAGTCGATGTAATTTCAAGTGGACAAAGGGCGTTGTTTAAAAATGTTTGAATAACATATGCATGGATCACTGGACGTCGACATGAATCATGAAGCAATTATGTCGACAAAATATTTTTTGGGGAAAAGCCGGAAACATTTACGTCGATTCTTTAACTAAATGTGGTTATGTTGAATAAACTTAAGTGGAAAAAACCTACAAAACTATGACGACATACCATGTTATTTCACAGTAAGTCGATATAAACTAATCCGGCCTGACCATATTATCGGAGTGTACCATATACGTTTCCGTTAATTTCACACATCACTTCGTTTTGATTATGTTTAATCAGTTTATGCTCGTGTGAACCGTGTAAACATATCTTCAAGATGTCGGATACATTCACGTACACAATGACAATAACAAAGTATTATCTATATTTAGAACATGAAACTTAAGAAGCTTTAAAGCGAGATAAAACATCAAAGATGATCTGTAGTAAATTATTTCGATATAAGATTTCTAAATTCAGTTACGTGTAAATTTATTTAAAAGCACCGGACGGTCGAACCGAACCGTTTTTGTTATCATTAGACCCACGCAAAATGTGTCCGTCTTGTCTGTCGGACTGACAGTCCGATAAAGATAGCAACACTAGGTCCCTTCGCGTACTTGTTATAAATTTCCAAAGTATGCGGGCTAAAAAGCTGAATTCTGGTTGCTCTTAAAGAAGGCAGAACCAGACATCGTAATTGGAAGCGAAACATGGCTGCACCAGGGCTTCTATGAAAGGAAAATAATCCCTCCTGGCTATCACTTTATAGCTAGAAGGGACAGAACCTATAGCCACCACGGCGGGGTTATGATTGCAGATAAGGAAAGCATCGTTGGCACAAAAATAAACATCACAAACACCACTGAGATCTGTGCAGCCTCTATTGAAAGGCCTGGGAGCCAACTCCTAATAGTTTGCGCAGTGTATCGCCCACCTTGCACAGACCAAGCTTACATGGAAGAAATGTGCCTTAAAATCAGGGATATACACTCCAACTACACCAAGTCCACCATCTGGATTGCAGGTGGCATGAATCTCCCGGACATCAACTGGCTCAGCTCTACCATAGATGGGAACTCAAACCCGGTCGGCACTAACCAGCTGTTAATTGACACCATCTTTGATACAGGCTCCGAGCAAGTAGTAACATTTCCAACAAGAAACAACAATACACTCGACCTCTCCATTACAAACAGACCATCTCTCATAGAAAAGTCAAAACCCCTTCCTGGAAAAAGTGAACATGACATCGTCCTTAT
The DNA here is from genome assembly GCF_020536995.1 of Dreissena polymorpha. Classification (NCBI taxonomy): domain Eukaryota; kingdom Metazoa; phylum Mollusca; class Bivalvia; order Myida; family Dreissenidae; genus Dreissena; species Dreissena polymorpha. The sequence continues at coordinate 1,521,610 of NC_068361.1, read as the reverse complement.
CCAAACAACTGACAGCGTACCCAAACAACGACCAATCAGCCACAAAATCTTTCTCTGGAAACAAGCCAACATTGAAGGCCTCCAACAAATGGCTAGGAATTCTTCATCTGATTTCACCTCAAAATTCAGCGAGAGGACAGATATCGACACGCTTTGGTCCAACTTCAAAGAATTCTGCACGACAGCCATTGACAGCAATGTACCATCAAACATGACTTCACCAAGATACAGTCAACCCTGGGCAAACAAAAAGATCATACGTCTCTCGAACAAGAAAAAACGTGCATACAGGAAAGCCTGTAAATCCAATGACACCCAAGACAAAGAGCACTACAATCAGCTGCGTAAAAGATCCAAGTACGAGTGCAAGCGAGCTTACAACTCCTATGTAAACAACTTTACAACTGACGGTCATGGCAAGAAACTTTACTCATTCATAAAGAGCAAGCGCTGTGACAGTTATGGTGTTTCCTCACTGAAGAGACATGGCGTAGCACACAGTGACCCCAAAATAAAGGCCACCATACTCAACCAACAGTTTAGTAGTGTGTTCACCACTGAGGACCACAGCTACCGCCCAACATTGATTGGTGACCCATCCCCAACAATGCACAATTTCTCGATAGGACTTGAGGGAGTTAAACGGCTCTTAGAGACTCTTGACCCCCACAAGGCCCCTGGACATGACGGTATACCAACATGGTTCCTGAGAGAGATTGCCATTGAAATAGCCCAAGCGCTCACGCTTGTCTTTGCTGCTTCCCTACAGCAAGGACGCGCCCCAGCTGAATGGGCACATGTAACCCCAGTCTTCAAGAAAGGGGAAAGAAGCAACCCGGCTAACTATCGCCCGATCTCTCTAACATCCGTATGCTGCAAACTTATGGAGCACATCATCCACAGCCAAGTCATGTCTCACCTAGACAAACACAACATCCTACAACATCCTGGCCGACCATTAACACGGCTTTAGGCGAAGACGCAGTTGCGAATCGCAACTTATCCTCACCCTACAGGACCCTGCTGCATCCCTTGACGCTGGCGAACAGATCGATGCGATCCTACTCGACTTCTCGAAAGCCTTCGATGTTGTTCCGCATCAACGACTCCTCATGAAACTGAGCCACTACGGCATCAGAGGCTCAGTCTTTACCTGGACAGAAAGCTTCCTATCTGGTCGAAGCCAACGGGTAATAGTTGAAGGACAGTTCTCCAACTCAGACGACGTCACATCAGGCGTCCCCCAGGGCTCTGTCCTTGGACATCTGCTCTTTCTGGTCTACATCAATGACTTCCCAGGCACCGTAACATCACAGACAGGGCTCTTTGCTAATGACACTCTCCTATACAGAAGGATCAAGACAGCACAAGATGCAGCAACACTCCAATCTGATCTGGATTCCCTACAGAGATGGGAAAAGGACTGGCAGATGTCGTTCAATCCTTCAAAGTGTGAAGTCATACACATCTCCAAAAAGCGGCATCATATAAAGTCAGAGTGCCTTATTCATGGACAGAAGCTTGTACCTGTAAAGGAAGGCAAATACCTTGGTGTGACTATCTCGGATAACTTATCCTGGAAACCACATGTAGCTGCAGCCACCCGAAAGGCAAACAACAGTCTAGGCTTCCTGAGGCGCAACCTGTCTCGATGCCCACCTAGCGTCCAAGCACGTACATACACCACCTAAGTGCGTCCAATAATGGATTATGCTGCTACTGCATGGGATCCTCACACTCAAACGTGTATCGTACAACTTGAAGCAGTCCAGAGACGCGCTGCTCGCTTTGTCAAAGGAGATTACCGAACCACAAGCAGATGATAGCAGACATCGGATGGCAGCCCCTTCAAGCGAGACGCCAAACATCTAAGGTACCATGATGTACCAGATAATCAACAACCTTATTGATATTCCGTCTGACCCCTACATCCGCCCTGCTATGTCATCCACAAGAGGCAGCAGTATTCGATACATCGTACCATTCTGCAGAACGGGCTACCTCCGACACTCCTTCTTCCCGTCAGCAACAATACTGAGGAACCAACTACCTAACCACCTTGTGACGGCTCCCAGTCTGAAGCGTTCAAGGAAGAGATGGGTCCCAGATAGGCCACAATCAATTTGTAAATAGTTTTAAAACTTATTTTATTCTAACTGCGCCACACAGCGATTTTTAACCATTTTCTTGTACGACAATGCCCCAGAGAGGGATACAGTACAATAAACGAAGAAGAAGAAGAAGGACGGTTTTCAGCAAGTCTGTACTTTTGTGACGCACACGTTGTACCTATTTATATACGAAACAGAACGGGACGGCCTAGGCTAAACATAAATTCAGAAACCCGTGATCTCAATTGAAAACCTTAGTTTACGCTCGCGAACCCATGTTCTCGGCGAGACGACGCACATAGACACATATAACTTAGGTTCTCATGAAGTTATCATTTCAGAACCCCGGTTTTCAATCAGACATTTAACGCATATTTATAAAAACACACATTTTCATGAAAACCAATGTTTTCAAATCTAGAACTTAAGTTATCAGATAATAAAGCCAAAACTATTTGCGAGAACCAAAGTCTCGTTTGATATCCAAGGTTTACACAAGAACCTAGGTTCTCGACAGTTTTTCGCGTCGTTCTCACGGATATCCTTAGTTTTCATGAGAACACAAGATTTCATTTGGGATCATAACTTCTGGTAAGAACCTAGGTTCTTACTCTGAGAACCTAGGTTCTCAGTAAAAACCGAGTTTCTTGGGATTATACGTCGAACCGCTTACGATTATCCAGTCTCCCAATGCATCTTGTAAAATAAAGTTTACTTAAAGTGCTTTCATGAATCTACATGATTGGTCTACTTCAATCTTCATTTGAGTGACTGGTACAGTGTATGTTTATTCAATACGTGTAATGTCTTGATATTTGCAAAAGTAGTATTTGTTTCATGTGTACAAGAAAACTGTGATTTGGGTCATATTGTACTTTACACATACATAGAAACTGTAAAAAATTGTTATATATAAACATCCATTTTCTAAATTCACGTAAGTTATCAACAATTGTGTTGATGGTTTTCGTTCATTATATTTGTTTTCTCATTCAGACGTTCCCGATCTTGACACATACACAAAACAATGGAAGCACGAGAAACGAAGAGCCCAAAAGGTTGAAAATATTCATTCTAAAAAAAGACGCCGTGTTTTCATGTACAAATAAGCTTACATGAACATGGTCAGCCTCCATATACGCATGACATCCACACAAAGCCCTGATCGTGGAGGCAAACCTAGCGATGAAATAACGCTTAATGTTATTGATCACTTGTTATCATCATCAGTTCATCATCATTTATTGGCGAATCGGCATATTTGCCTTTGGCCATTGACAATCCATTTGAGTTTAATTATGGCCAAGACATACAAAAATACAACATATAAGCGTACAATACGATACAATAATAACAAAAATTGCATTTGATTAATACAGACCAAGTGATATCAGTTGTAGAGTATATTTGCCAAATAAAATGGAAAGACAGAGTTATTGTAATAGGAAGCAGCATACACAATCAGAAGAATAGGAACTTCCTAGAGGTCAATGCATATTATATCATATTTCCTAATGGGTTATGTTTCCTCTGAAATTAACGCCTAATGCGAAAACGAAAATTAGGAGCTAACAAAGGACAATAGAGGCATACCTTGACATGAAAAAATAGTTAAGAAGATTTTTTTTTATAAATTAATTAACTAAAGAAAACATATATGAATAAAATGGATCGTAAACAATTTACAAAGACCATTCTAGAAGTCAAAGCATACAATGTTATCGAATTAGTTATGTTTCCTCTGTAATTAGCGCCTAGTGCGAAAACGAAAAACTAGCAGCTAACGAAGGACAATAGAAATAAAAATAAACGGGAAAAAAATATAGAAGAAAAAAAAATAAGTTACTTGCATAAAAATAAATAAAATGAAACGAATACAATGAACACAGAACTTAACATATATAGAACGAATATTATTACCATTCACTTCAGCTATCATTTAGTGGAGTGTAGCCTTTCAGTCTTTACCGATTTGAATAAAATTAAATACTACAATCCAATCAATCAGCTCTTAGGTTAGACGCCGCTTGGTGTTTGGTGCTCGATGGACGTTGTGAGGATTAGTTAGTATAACGGGATCTTATCGGGTAAGTGTGTAACGTTTTCATTTGCGGGGAATTTGTAAGATTATATGAATTTATGTCTGCCTTAATGTATGGCTTGATTAGAGCAGTGAGTGGAAGCATTTTTTTGCTTTGAAATTGATATGTTTTCCTCTGATTTGGGTCATGAATGATTTACAAGTATGTTTTAATCGATTTTGTATATTGTTTTTTATTCATTTCGTGTTTTCAGGTGATGCTTGATGGTGCTTGGTCTGTTCGACGTGTATGGATGATAAGACCAATGTTTTAATAGCCTTTATTTAATAGCTGTATTTGAGCTTCTGTATTATTTATCTGATCGTTTAGTAATTTTTAAGGTGTATGGTAATTGTAAAGCCTAAAGGCGTTTTTAATTTTCTGTTTCCAGTTGGGGTATGTCAAAGGATGAACAATGTACATGTGCGTCAGAGGGTAGAGGGACATGTGACAGGGGAGCAGTGAATACAGCATCGATATAACTTCTGGCAAGCAACGAGGACAGTGTTTTTAGACATCTATAGCATCTACGTTCACAAATCATTCGTAGCTAACAGTTCTGATTTAAAGAGACAACATTATACAAGAAAAAGTGAAATAAAATAAAGTAAAAAAGAGAAAAAACTAAAATAAAAATGGAACAAATACAATGTACAATTGATCATACACAGTTCAATACATAGAATATGATAACAAGGTGATGACAAAAAACACTAAGATTCTAACTTGTTTTTTCTAAGTTTCATAGCATTGTATGTGAATTTTGCTGTATTTCGTACTTAACTTACTTTCTTTTCAGATATAATGTATTTTGATTTTATACTATTTGGCCAGTTTGATGAAATGTTATAATCTTTTCTCAGATCTGAATATGCAGTACAACATAATAAAAAGTGGTATTCCGATTCAACAACATTTTGCATACAAAGTTTGCATATTCTGTTTGACCTTTCTATATTGTTATATCTACCAGTTTCAATCTCAAGGGAATGTAATGAAAGTCTGAAACGGGTTAATTCCTTACGATGTTTTTCATTTTTTATATTAACTAGACAATTTTCAAACTCGACATCTTTAAATTTACAAAAGTATTCCATGTAAGGTTGTACTGATAGTGCTTCGTGCCATGACTGAATGTATGAAAACATAGGAAGTGAATAATCGCTTATAGTAAAATCTTAAAGATGATTACCAAAACCAAGCTTGTTAAGCAAAGTAGATAGGGAAGAAAACCACAAACTATTCAAATCACTAATGCGATTCTCTTGAGCAAAGTTAATTTGTTTCATCAAAGTTTCATGCATTAAAGAGTTTGGTGAGTTGAAAATCTTTAGCCAGTACATAATTGATTTTTCTTTACAAATGGTTGTTAACGGAAATCTTCCAAGCTCACCAAGGACAGCAGCATTTGAGGTTTGTTGTTTTACGCCTAGAACATATTTACAGAATTTGATATGCAGTTTGTCTAAATCAGTAAAATTGTAAATTCCCCAAACTTCCGCTCCATATAGCAAAATAGGGACTAAAAGTGCATCAAAAAGTGAAATTACTAAAAATCGACAGCAAGTGGTTGTACGCCTTCAGGGCTTGATCATTCACAATGTTTACTGTATGATTAAATTTACCATTTGACGAGAAAGTAATGCCTAAATAGCAAACGTTGTCGACCACTTCAAGAATCTCATTGTTAATAGTCCAACGAAAGTTACAAATGCTTTTCCTTTTTTCGAAGATGCATATTTTTGTTTTATTTGAATTAATCTTTAAATCCCATTTACATGAATATTGAAATAGAGAATTGAGTTGATTTTGTAGACTGCCAGGATCAGTGGTAAATAAGGCAATGTTGTCCGCAAATAATAACATAAAAACCGATAAGATATCTAAATCATTCTGCATTAGGTTTTTATATTCAATTATCTCTGTGATGTCATTAATGAACAGAATAAACAGAAGAGGGGATAATGGCTCTCCTTGTTTGACAACGAGTGAAATTTCAAAACAGTTTGAGTACGACATATCAGAAGAGTTCGTAATACACGCTTTTACACTACTGTAAATAGATTTGATCATATTAATCATTTAAAAGCTTATTCCTGATTGTATTTATTTTACCCATAATGCATCACGGATTACTGTATCAAAAGCCTTTTCATAGTCTACAAATGCACAGTATAACTTATGTTTTTTTAAGAGTGTGGTTTGTATGAGTGAATGAAGTATAAAAATACAGTCAGCCGTGCTGCGATTTGTTCTGAATCCATACTGAGCTGTGTTAAATGTATGGTTATTTTCGCACCATTTATCAATCCTATTTCTAAGAGCAAGAGAGAAAATTTTGGCAACTATATTTATGAGAGTGATTCCCCTATAATTTGCTGGGTTAGTAATATCTCCTTTTTTAAACATCGGTACAATTGCCCCCTTGCACCATGATTCTGGATATTCACCTCTTCCAAATATAAAATTAAAAACGTTAGTAAGATAAAGAGAAATAAACGTATTTGAATCGATAAAAAAACGGCAGCAATATGTGATAAATCACTACTTTTATTACGTTTGAGACTAGAAATGACTTTACTTATCTCGTCCACTGAAAAATCGCAATCGAGTTCTTCGATGCTTATATTGGCGTCGCCAAGTGAGAGATCATTTGCATCAAAATTGCTAAGGTTTTGTGTATTAGATAAATTTTTGAAATGGCGAATGAACTCGTCGAAATCAATATTGTTAGGTTTTGCTTTCGTGTTATTTTTAAATTTGTTTATGTATTTCCAGAATTTACGGTTATCTGTTTTACTTAGGTTAGATAATGTTTGTTTTTCTTTTGCAAAATAATCCCGCTTTGCTTTATTTTTAATATTCGAATAGTCGTTTCTGGCTTTCAAAAATAGAGCCCTATTTTCATTTCCATTGTTATTGATTAATCGCCGTTTACAACTATAGAATTCGTTTTTGTAATTTGTGCATGTATTGTCGAGCCATGGTAATTGTTTTCTCACGGTGGGAGGTTTTGGGCATTTATTACCAGACTTGGTGATATGTTTACCGTTTACCTCGAAAGAAATATCGTAAATTAACGAGGATAGTCTTTCAATGCATGAGTTAATTTCTATTGCATCGTTAAGCAAATCGCCTACAATTCTGTAAGAGTTAGTTTTGTTTACATTAAATGTTGATGAAAATAGCTCATTTTTTGTACTGTCCCAAATAATTTTGTCGAATGCGTAATCAGTTTTAGTGTTTTTCATCGATTTGCATTTCAATGAAAACTTCTGGGCAATGATCAGAAAATTTGTTAATATCGAGTATTTCGAAATAACTGATTAATTAAAAAATATTGAAATTCACGATAACGTAGTCAACTACGCTAGCAGCTATTTTACTACTTGTATTATTGGAACCTGTGAATTTACCCTGCTCTTTGCGACCGTTAACAATAAAAACGCCGTTTTCTTTACATAACGTTAATAGTCTATTAACAACAGCATTACAGTGAATGTCATATGATGATCTTATTGGCAAATTATCAACGGGAACCTCGCATACCGGCATATCAATATAACGGTCTAGATTAATATTTTGAATAATATCAGGTTTATTGGCTGTTCTTGAGTTTAAATCACCGGTGATAAGTACCTCACCAAATTGACTATATTATCGTGTATCAGACGATAGTTGTTCAAAAAAGTCATAATCAAATAAAGGGGAATTCGGTTGTTTATATACTGTCGAGTCCTTATGCGGAATGTAACAGCTACAGATAAATATATCATTTTCGTACCCCAAAAATGACTTGTTTAGCTTAATCCAGATAATGCCTTTATTGTTTAATTTCTCAAGCGTTATATTCCAAAAAAACTTTCCTTTATAAAAAACGCAGACACCCCCACTATTTCTTTTAGCCTTTTATTACATTTCGGGCGAGGACACGTAAGACAATGAAAGCCTTCAATGTCTACATTGTCAGTTTTTGAACTCCAGGTTTCAGAAAGAAACAACAGATCATAATCATTAACAAATTGTAGAAAATCGGCGTCATTTAATTTACTCAAGAGTCGCTGGATCTTCCATGAGATACAACGGAGCTGCTTCTCGTTGCATTCCTATGGACCGCTTCTCCGTCCGGTTGCAGGATATGCGTTAGGTCGGTTCCTGCTGTGTTGTTGCGGCAGTTCCGGTACTGGACCCGAAGGGGGGCGGTCGTGAGTGTAGCCAACCCTATCGATGTACAGTACGTCGTATGACAGGGATGCATCCTTGCCCTGCTGTCGGGCTTGTACTAGATATGGTATGAGCTTTTTCCGTCGGTCCTGAATGGCTTTCGGAAACTGGTCGCTAACGCTCACGCTAGAGTCTCGCAGTTGATTTCGGGCAGAGTCCTTAATTTTACATTTATCACCATAAAAGTTAAATTTGACAACCACTGGTCGAATTTTCCTTTGTTCAAATTTACCAACCCTATGGGATTTATCAAGTTTAATATCCACTTTGGCAATTACAATTTTGAGGTCATTCTCACAGAAATTTAGAATGTTGTCCACACAATTTTCGGACTTGCGTGACTTAAACGATTGCTCTTCCGGCACATTGAAAAAATAGCAAGTTGTCTCTCATTGAGCGTGATTGAAGATCTATGATGTCCTCGCTGAGCTGTGAATTTAGGCTGTTTAATGAGTCTATTTTTCCTGATAGAATTTTATTGTGTTCACATTGACCACTGACAAGTTTTTCAAAGTGTTTGAGTTGTGATTTTAATTCGTCGCAATTTTGGCTATCAAAAGAACGACTCCTTTCTATTTCCATCAGTTTGTTTTCAGTTACGGTTAATTTTAAATCTAAAGTACTCACCCTGCATTCGATCACTGACATTTTATTGAAGATTTTTATATCCGCTTTAATGTGTTCCAGTTTGCCTAATTTAGAGTCCATGCTTTTCTGTCTTTTTTCAATGGAACAAAGTTTGTTCATGATTTCGCTGTACAGACCTTGGTCTATGGATGTATTTGCGCATGCACTAGGTTGCTGTGATTGTTCGAAGGAAAATACCGGCGACCCTGGGTTTTGGATCAAATATTGTAGGTGCGGGGCGACATAGTAACCTGGAAAAGGGGAGGCTATTCCGGATGGTGACACACCGGATGTCGGTGCAGGAAAGGTGTCCGACGGTGCACTTCCGTTTTGAGGCGGTGTGATGTTTGACATAATTTGACATTTGTCAGGTTGGTTAGACATAGTACCAAGAGACGCCTCTTCCTTTGATCATTTTTTGCCTTTTGTCATCGGTAATGTTTATTGATGGTATCGTTAGCAACTATTATACTATGTCCATCAAAGCGAAGGCTAAGCCTAGATCGGACTATGCTATTGTTCTCGCTTTTTCTCCTCGTGATATTTTTAAGCCGTTAATATCCAATTGAATTGCATATGGACTGCACAAGAAGAGTTCAACATTTAATCACGTGTACAGTTTCAGTGAAAAGTGCTCAGATAAACTTGGATAGCTAATGTTTTTGAGAATACAGCCGTATGACAAATTATAGACAATTTTTTTCATTAAAAAAAGTGCTTTTCCCCTTTAAACAATAACCTTCATTGTTGCACTATTCCGGAGAGAGTTATACATGGAATACACTATCCAATATTCACGCTGAAACACTAAATAGCTTGTCCACAATTAATATTATTCCACAGAGCACATAAAAACGTGACCTCTCTCATTGACAGTCAATAATATCCATCCATATCCGTTATCGGATCAATTTACCTGAAGAAGTAGGATTATATTCGGTATCTTTTGAAATATGGAATCGTATATGGTACACCCTGATGCTGTGATGATGTCAACATTCTATGTCGTCATGATGTGAAAAAGGTGTCATGGCGTAAACAAATAACTCATCGTGTCGACTAAAACTATGTTTAAAAGGGAAAAACCTACAAAACTATGACGACATACCATGCTATTTCACAGTAAGTCAATACTAACTAATCCGGCATGACCATATTATTGGGGTGTACTTATTGTATGACGGCATGAAATGAAAACAATGTCATGGCGTAAAAAATAACCCATCGTGTCGACTAAAACTATGATGGCAAGTCATTTTCACAAGAGGATGAAGCCAAAAATTATGTTGTTTTGTCAAATTAGATCATGACGACTAATTATTTTTTCGGGAATAGCCGGAAACATGTACGGCGAGACTTTAAATTAATGTCGTTATGGCGTGGAAAATTAAGTGGGAAAAAGCTACGAAACTATGTTGACATACCATGTTATTTATGCTATTTATTTATTTAATATTAAAAAATATCTTATTTTTGAATCCAGGCGCCACAAAATGGTTGTTTGTATATTGGAGTTGTTTTAATCATTCAAGTGATCTCTTTCTGTGTTATGTTATTATATAGCATCATTTAAGTAAATAATATTCAAGCTATATATATATATATATATATATATATTTATATATATATATGTAAAGTAATATTAAAGTTAAGTTTTTGTTTGTGTATATTGGTTTTGTAAATGGCTATTTTAAAGATATAAATCAAGCGATGATATACTTCGTCAGAATTTAAAGTTAAGTTACGCTGAAATTCCTAATTGACGGGATCAGTTAAAATTCCCAAACTGCTATGTTGGAATGTCTTATTTGGAGAACCAATTCCACCTCTCTGGTATAGTGTGGAAATAGAAATGTCAGGTAAAGAATTGAAGAATTTGAAGTTGTTTTAATCATTCAAGTGATCTCTTTCTGTGTAATGCTATTTAATAATATCATGTAACTCGATACTCTTCAAAATATATAAATCAAGAAATCCTAAAGTTAAGTTTTTATGGTGTATGTAGGATTTATAAATAGTTATTCTGCAGATATAAATCAAGCAATAATATACTTCATCATAATTTAAAGATAATTGAGGCTGAAATTTGTAATTTAAGGGACAAGTTAATATTCCAAAATTGGTGTGAAAAAGTAATGTTGGAAAGTGTGGAGAAGCACTTCCAGATCTCTGGTAAGTGGTATAGTGTGAGCACCAATCAGACTCGCATACGCGGAAGTGAGAAACGAGAACATGTCGCCTAGCTGAGAGGCACGTAAATAAAACACTTCGATATCCGGTCAGCGATTGTTTTGCCGTACTTTATGATAGGGAAAGCGGCATATAGATTCGCATTTGTCCGTCTGCGCTCGCCGCTTTCCGTCTGTCCCACCTTTGTGTCACGCGCATGTAAAACGTATTAATGTCACACTGCTGCAAGTTTACAAACATAATTATCAGTGTACAAACTTGTGCACGTCGATATTTTGGTTCGGGTGTGTGTGACACAGCTGGAGTTGAGGCCACCTTTATATACAAAAAATACAACTGTACACCTTTGTGGCCAGTTACTTAAACATTATTGCTGCTTACAACCTGACGACTTGAAACTTTATTAACATCTGACAGCATGCGAAGTTGCTCTCCTTCATATTTTGGTTCGGCTTTTGTATACACTACCGGAGTTGTAGCACATTCTTTAGACAGAATATGAATGTTTAACCTGTGTCGCGACTTCTTTAGTTAAATTGCTGCTAGGAGGCTGAACTTGTTAAAACATATAAACCAACTTGTGAAGTTGCACCTCCGTATTGTTGGTGAGTTTTTGCGACAAAATTCGAAACTTCAAAAACCTTTTTTTACCCGAAAATGCAGGGGTTTAATATTTGGTGTGTAACAAAGAGAAGTGTCCCTCTATTACGTTTGTGCACATTATGCCTTTGAGGTCAAAACGAGCATCGTCCCAATGTGTCACTTGATTAATATAGATTTATGCGTTAAATAACTAACACATGTATATTCTTCTCTGAAACAAAAAATTCTCAGCTCAACCCCTAGATATTTGATTCTTCTCTGAATCAGAAAATCTCAGATCATCCCCTAGATATGTGTGTATATATATATATATATATATATATATATATATATATATATATATATATATATATATATATATATATATATATATATATATGTGTATATATATATATATATATATATATATATATTTATTTATATATATATATATATATATATATGTGACGTCGTCAGCAAAAATCAGTTCAATCGACGTTATTTTCAATCTCTTTTAGACAATACTGCCATGAACTCACTCGTGATGAATTGGATTTAGTAATAAAAGCCCACTTGATAACGCTCAGACTTTACGAAACTCCTAAAGACACTTAATTATTATGATTATTATTAATGATGTTTATTATTATTGCATTATTTTGTTATTTTGCTATGAAGTTAAGAAAAAGATATTTATCTTTTCAATCTTGACAATTGTTTTAAAAACTTTAATATATCTTAGGTTGGAAAAAACTACTTCAAGACTGCGAAAAAATGTGAAGTCTTTGGTGTTTGCTGTGAAGGTACAGGTAGGTGTGATTATTAATGTCTAGATCAGTTACATGTCCCATATTGTTCTTAAATATGCAAACATGTGTTGGTGTGACTGTCATTATTTTAGGTGAAATATGAAATACATATTTCTGTATCAAATCACAATTATAGTCAGTTTGCTCTTATTTTCATTTCTTGCTCTTTTGCAGGAAAACAGGTGTTTTACTTAGCGAATGAGGGTGAATCACCTGGGAAAGGCGCACACACTGTTGTTAGCTATGTGCATTACTAGCTTCATCACTATGGCCTAGGGAGGAAGAGGCAGCTTTCTACTTTGACAACTGCTGAACAAAATAAGAACAACTGTGTACTTTGGTATGCATTGTGGAGAGTAAGTGTTGGTAAGAACTTTTACTTATGCATACAATGTTATTGCATGAAAACTTGGTACCATTTTTGCATCTTAAAGGATAAAATTTTGAAAAAAAAAATCAATCCTTATTTACATATAATTATGTTAAAATAGATTTCATATTAAACAATGGAATATTTGATATTAAAAATGTTTGGTAATGCTTTTTGTTTGGTTAACAAATAAGAAGGGCTTAGAATAGACATAATATTTGTGTTTAAGTTTTATTATTTTTTACAGATTGTGAAAATGATATGTTAATATTCTTTCCATTTTCAATTAGGGCTGCACACTCGAAGGAGATACTCGATGATGGTGACTGCGGCCACATCAAGTTCTAGCCTGATTGGCATTTTGGATTATGGAAGTCAAAGTGTAGGTATATTCATCAGTAGATAATGATTTACCATCTGATAATGTTAGTATACATATTGCAATGAGCACTGGCAATTGCCATATATATATATATATATATTTATAAAGTTTTAAGAATAACAATATCAATCGCACATGCCCCCAGTATGTGATAGGTAGCCAATTTCTAAAAAGAATGTCGAAATCAAAGTCATGGTTGGGTTATTAGCGTGAATTTTTTTTAGCGACAACTGTACGTTTAACTGTTCAAGGCAGCAGTCTGCTGAGGCCCCATGGAACTTTATAATGCCCCCTTCGAAGAAGAGTGGGTATTTTGTTTTGCTGGATGTCGGTCGTTCGGTCGATCCGCCCTCTGTCTGTAGACATGTTCGTTTCCGATCAATAACGGAATGACCAATAGGCGTGATACTTTCCATGTGATTTGGCCTTTGCCAGAAGATGATCCCTATAGAAATTATGTCACTATGTCAAAGATCAATGCCACTGTAAGATTTTAAGTGTGAAAACGTTTCTGATCAATAACTAGTCAGCTGATTCACAGATTGTTTCTATACTTCCTGTGTGCATTGGCCTTGGGCAGTAGATTACCCCTATTGAAATTGGGGTCAGGTGGTCATAGGTCACTGTCATAATAAGAGTGAAGATCATTTCAGATCAATAACTCGTCAACGAACTGACTGAGTGGCTTGATACTTCACATGTGCAATTGCCATGGACAGTAGATGACCCCTAGTGATAATATTATTATATTCTAAATTCATCAACGATGATTAAACAGACGTGCATAATTATGTGTCAACTGAAAAACTAATTTTAGTTGCTAAGTAACAACAATATGATACGATTAACTCTTATCGCTGTGTCAATTGTGTTTGCAGGGGGGGGGGGAGTGGGCCATTTGACTCCGACCGCGGGGCTCTTGTTGTTCTGAGCTACCATGTTTCACTTTAGCCATATACTGTCAACCTACCCAACGGCTCTTTTGTTTACGGAACGCAACGACTTTTAACATATATTGTTAGAACACAACCGACTTTGTGCGAAAAAAAGTTACAGCGAAACCCACATTCATAAAACTCCCAGACACTGATCGATTGTCACCATAAAAACTCCATTATTGTGCTTTTAAATACAGAACTTGCTAAAAAATGAGGCATAATTGCATGGATGCATACTGTTTACACGTATATAGAATTCTTTTGACAAATTACTGTATAAACAAACCTCTTAGTACTAGTTTCGTTACATAACGTAGCTATGATATTTCAAATTGACTTCGTTTGTGAAATGATAATCACGCTGTGTTAAACGGTCATTTAATTTTTTAATCCGCATATTATACAAAAAAAAAAACACATATTAACAAAACGTGTGTCATTTAACATATTCAAGTGAAAATTGTCGTTCGATGTTATCATAAGGTATAGTACCTGGGAACACAAGCAATATACCTATACAAATGTATTGTACACGTATCTCTGCAAATTGTGCATGTTTTTCGTAATAATAAATAGTGTTCAGTGCAGAAAAACTTAAATATATGTATATACCTCTTGTCTCAATATTTTTCTGTCAAAATAGCTGAAGTCGTTCGCATTTTGGGTCACGTGACATTGTTTGAATCCTCATAGTGTACCTGTATCGATTGAAGGTATAGATAACGCCGTTGGGTATATAATACCCACACGCACTTATCCAATAAGTGTATGTTTTGGTGTAACAATCTCAAAAAATAAAGGAAGGAGAAGAAGTTCATTTAAATAAAATAATAAAATCGGGGAATTGTATGCTCATTTTTGGAACTTTTTCACATAAAAAATATTTAAAATTACCTCACAAGTATACTTTCTAAGAAACGTTTCATCGTTCAAAAAATCCTTAAATAATGAACAGTACGAAACAAAACCAGCAAGTTAACTTGAACATTAAACACTTACATTGTAAAAGTGGGCTTTAACAAAGCATTATTGAAGACCGGTACATAATGGGGTTTTTAGATGGACATATGAGTGTTACTATATTCCTCTGATGCTACCATATTTCAATTGCTCAGAGTATAAAGAGTATAATATGTGTATACGTGTGCTGATGCTCATATTAGTAAATGATGCTTAAAATATCCGAAATGTTACAAATTGAATCCACTTGTTTTCACGTTCATTGCTACGAACACATAATCGCCGAATCCAATACCATTTTTTACATTTTTAAGGTGATAGACATGCGTGTAATAAATTGCAGACGAAATAAGAAATATCAACAAAATTAACATCATTTGAACTCGTCCGAGATATTCACAAAACCAATGTTTTGACCTAATTTCATGATGATTAGGCAAATAATGTCACTTCTAGAGTTTTCACATGCCTTTTTTACTATGTAAATATAAGGAAAATGACATCCCCACTTCTGGCGGCCATGTTGTTTTACGGATCCGAACCATTTTCTAACTCAACCATTGTATTTAGGAAACACATGTTCTGACCGAATTTCATGAAGATTGGGCAAAAAATGTGTCTTCTAGACGGTTCACATGTTTTCACTATATACATATAGAGAAAACTGCCTCATCCCCTGGCGGCCTTGTTTTTCCACCGATCATGACTTTTTTCGTACTCGACCGAGATATCTAGTAAATCGCTGTTTAGACAAAATTTCAAGATTATTAGCAAAAACTGTGACTTCTAGAGTGTTCACGAGCTTTTTTAACTATATAAATAAAACGAAAATGACACCCCGCACTGGAGTGAGTTATTGATCGTTTCTAAATTTAAACAAAGTATTCAAATAACTGCTGCTTCGACTTAACTGGACAGTATATATTGGTATTAAAATGTATCATTAAAGTAAAAACTATTAAACTTTGCATCGATGTTGCCGGTCTTTGATATAAGACAGTCAATGATTTGGCAATTTAGGAACTGGCTATTACATAACCCCAGAAACGGTACAAAACCATTTTTCATGTTCATTCTATTATTCTAAATGTTTTAATAAATGTCAATAAGTGGCATTTTAGTGATATAATCACGGTTATCCCATACAATTTTAAATGATATCTTGTTAAATAACGTGTAATGCAGGTTTGAATAATTGTGACTTGCTGTGTCCAGTGTACTGCTAGGCGTGTTCCATGCTGTAAAATTGATATCTAGTGCGATGTGTTATAATTAAATAGACCTTCCTGGCATAATATACAGTGTATTTGTAACTGTTAGGGTATGTATTTTCTCATGTGTAGTGTTAAACATATAATATATGCCATACAGTTTCTGTTAATAGATATCATTAAAAGCTCATGATTACTTTTTTATTTATTTTCATACAGCTTTTTTCTCGATAATGTATTGTCATGTCTTGCTTACTTTATATAGATTTGATGGATATATTTTTCTTTTGGTTCTTTAGTTCTGGTGAGCTTTTTTAGTGGTATGGATTGAATATGTATAGGGATTATATTTATCCTGCCAAGTATGTTGATTTTTTTTCATAACTTAATTAATACTGCCTAGCGTATTCCTTACTGTCGAAATTGATTATGTGTTGTTAATTTCTTATACTGTTATGTTTTATTCAATGTATGCAGTTTTTATTGAAAGTGTTTTTATTTCACGTATTCAGTTTACTTTATGTCGTGTTGGATTGAGTTGATATTTTGTTGCCATTGTATTTCTACTGTAAATCATCACTCCCGCTGAACTACTTTACAATGAGAGGTGAGTCTGTACGTCAACGCGATACGGCGTCATAACTACAACGGCTAAAGCGTCTTGACTATTATAGACATACACACGCGTTTACACAGGTAAATTCTTTGTTTAAACTTGCACGTAAAACGGGATATGGCATTTATTTTCACTTAGTTATGTTTCTTTATTCGCTACCTAAGCTAACGAGACATTTTCTAGAGTGAAATCATGATAAAAGAAAGAAACTCAAGCTCAAAACATAGAAAATCCATTTAATTTGTTGTTTCTGGCTTGCAGTTTCAGTAACGATGATTATTTTCAATTATTTGTATCAAGTTCACTCTTTTACAACCATGTGATGCCCATGTGTATAATATTATTGGTGATTCCTATCCGATTTTGCAAAATAGGTGTAGCATGTCAACACCGTGTACATGTTACGGTATCTTCTCTTGCAACTAAGACATGTTACGGTGTCTTCTTTACAGCGTTACAGCGCCTGCAGGAGGTCAAATTTACAACCATGGCCATAACTATGTCAATCATTGTGAGATTTTAAAATCATTTGGCACATTTGTTCACCATCATGGGACGGTGTGTCGCACGAAAGAATCACGTCAATATCTCCAATGTCAAGGTCGCCACGACTAAAAATAGATTTTTTTTTTAAAACAAACTTACAAAGGGGGTTAATTTTGTTTGTTCATTTCAAAAGTTCAGTTTGAGTTTTCTCCCTTTATCAGATTTTTTTTTCACAATGAAAACCAGGTTTTGTGACAATTTTGTCCCTTGTGTTGGACATGTTATAAATAGAATCTTGCATTCGTGGTCGTTTTGTATTAAATTCATTAAACTCGTAATCTAAATGAAGATAAAACTCGACAAGGCTAGTTTTTATCTTCATTTAGATGACTCGTTTAATAAATTCAATACAAAACGACCACTCATGCAAGATCCTATGTACATTTAATGAATCAACGCAATTCTAAGTGAAACAAAGAAACATGTTTCTTACAATTAATGCCATCATTTAAATTCAATATAACGTCTTTTCGCTTGTTGTTTTAACAATTGTCTCCCTAAAGAAATCTACAAAGTACAGTAGACTCTGCCGGACTCTCTGAATACCGGAACTCTCCCGATTCCGAACGGTCGGGCCAGTCCCATATGTTCTCCTTCCATTTCTTTGTTAAAAAATGTTGAATAAACCGAACTCTCTCAAAACCGGAAACCGAAAGGATATCACCGTGAATTTGGTCATTTTCAACGTAAAATACATTGAGTACACCGGACGGTTCAAATTCTCAAGACGCCCGAGACGTGAAAATTACAATACCTAGTAAGCACAGCGCGTCGTGCGGTGTCACACATTTTGCTCGCGCATTTATCGATAATCGGATTAAATATACCATAAAGGTGTCAAGTCGTTACCGCGCTAAAGAAGTCCGTTTAAATAATGTAAAACAAACTGTGAATGTCTATAATAGACGTGCGTTAACACCAAAAAGTGATTGACTCGATCGTTTTATGAAGCTTATGATAAACAATTTTATTGCAAAATTAATGCATGCCGTTGCGACGATCACTTTCTTGTGATCTTCTCGGGTAGTTTAAAAGATCATATAGCCATGTTTTTAACGCTTAAATGGAAAATAATTATGACGCTGTTTATTTGTGTGTGTGTGTATGTTTTGTGAAATGTGTTATGTCTTGAATAATAAATCGTGTGTCTACAACAATCGTATTTGTGTCGTTATTCGTCAAAATTGTGTTTGAGTTTTAAATAATTCAGAGCTATTTATAGCGAACTCGAACACGACTCACTCGCCTATATGACAAATGTCACGTTCGTACATGTATAAAGCATCACGCTTACTTTGGGATTAATAAAAACAAGTCGGTATGTAATGTTTTTTGCTTTTAATGGAATAAAACACATTTTTAACAATGCTTTAAACATAAACATTACATGAGTACAGTTATCACATGGTACATGTAAATGTATATGGTTTGTTTTATTCTTATATGATTTTGTACACAATGCATACAATGTATATTTCGGCAATATGCGAACTCTTGTTGAACCGGAACTCTCTGAAAACCGGACGATCAGGCCGGTCCCCAGACCGTCCGGTTTACAGAGAGTCTACTGTAGTATACATAATAAACTTTCAATTGTAGATACATATACAGTGGCGTTGTGGAGATCTCGGCCGAGACAGTCCTACATCTTATGTATGCGGCAAAAAAGTACGATGTGGTGGGGTTGCTAACAAAATGTAGATCGTTCTTGGATATTGAAATGAGTGTGGAAAACGTATGCACTATCTTGGATCAAGCCATCACGTTTGATGATATGGATCTTCAAAAGATGTGTTTGAATTTTATAATGAGACACTCGGAAGGCGTTTTGGGAACAGAATCATTTGTCGAAATGTCAAGGGCAGCGCTCAAGTCAATTTAAATGTGTGACAATTTTGGAACCAGCGAATGCGAACTATTTAATGGCTGTAAAAGATGGGCCAAACACGCCTGTTAGTCTTCTGGTCGCAGTGAGGCCGATTCTGATATACGGGACGAACTGGGAAAAGAATTAATAGAGTTGATTAGATTTCCCGCTATGTCTGCCAGGGAATTTTCCGAGAATATAGCGGAAACTAGCTTGTTGTGTCAGTCGGATATTATAAATGTATTCCGATCCATCACTACGCAGAAAAATGTATCGTCATTCAAGAGTGAGCCACGCATTAGTCTCACTATGGAATGCCTTTTCAAACGGTGCGAAACATTTGCAGCTGGCAGGGGTCAGGTCAATGGTAAAGAACAAAACCTTAGTTTCTCTGTGTCAGATGATTGCTCCCTTAGTGGGGTTGCCATGTACTTACCTGTACACAATGGTTCTACAAAGGCTACAATTGAAATATTTGAAGACGACGTGAAAGTCCACTCGACAGAAGTAACTCTGAATTTCAATGGGAATAAATACGAAGTCGTAAAAATTATAAAACCAATTCCTTTAGTTAAGGACAAACTGTATATGATAAGTGTATTACACTTTGGACAAATGGTATTCTGGTGCACGGAATTTAAGGATGAAGTAAAATGTAATGGTGTGACTTTATTCGTTCCACCTTACAGTAAATTTTCCTATCTGATACCCGCACTGGAATTGGTTATTGAGCGTTTCTAAATTTAAACAAAATATTTAAATAACTGCTGCTTCGACTTTACTGTGCAGTATATATTGGTGTTAAAATGTATCAATTAAAGTAAAAATTATTAATATTGAACTTCGCATCGATGTTTGCAGGTCTTGGATTTGGGGCGGTTTATGATTTTCCAATTTACGAACTGACTGTCAGATAACGCCAGAAACGGTACTAAACAATTTTTCATATTTATTTAATTATTCTAACTGCATGTTCTAATATATTTTAATAAGATGAATGATATCGTGTTAAATAACGGGTTGCCTTCTTAGAACGTTTAATGGTGGTTAAAATAATTGTGTCTAGCTGTTTCCAGTATACTTCTAGTCGTGTTTCATGCTTTAAAATTAATTGCTTGCGCGATGTGTTATAGCTGAATTAATTTTCTTCGCATAATATACAATGCATTTGTAATAATAGTGTGTTTTTTTAATTTTTCATGTGTAATGTTTAACACAAATCATGCAAGTTTTAATTAAAATATATCGTTAAAAGTGTATTAATACTTTTTATTAACTTTCATGCAGCTTCTGTCAATATGGTGTTGTTATGCCTTGCTTAGCTTTTATAAGTTTGATCGATATAGTATTGTTTGTTCTGCTGAGCTCTTTTGATTTGTTTGAATTGAATATGTTGTATAAGTTCATGTAGCCTGTCAAGAATATTATATGACTTGTTGATTTATAATATATTTCAAAATTCATGTACTGCTATGCGTATTCCGTGCTGTTCGATGATAAGTTGTTGTAAAGTAGTTATATTAATATGTTGTATTCAATTTGTGAAGTTTTGAGTGATAGTGTTTTGATTTCACGTATTCTTTTTACTATTGGCCATAGTGGTGTGGTACATTGTGTGTTGACATTGTATGTCGACTGCTAAGCATATTGTGTGAAGATATGAATGAAACAGTGTTGTTAAAATGCGGTTTTAGTCGGTGCTGTATTGCAATTTTATATAACTTGGCTTATGTAATAACCAGTTTGCAGTAATGTTGTAACATGTATATTTATTTGCATACATACACTTGCATTTAGAGTGATTTTGAAATATTGCTGCAATATCAAGATGTTCAACCAGCTATTGCTAAGTTTGTTTCGGGGTATTTTGAAGGGTTTTATTTGCTGATTTTATAACCATTTTTCTGTTATTTCGCCAATATCAATAGTACCCCATTTCCGATTCCAGTCCCAACGCTCCAAATTGCAAAATATCAAGTTGATATCTTCAATATTGCAAAAAGTTATGGCAAATGTTAAAGTTTAAGGACAGACAGGCAGACAGACAGACAGACAGACAGACAGACAGACAGACGGACGGACGGACGGACAGACAGACAGACAGACAGACAGACAGACAGACAGACAGACAGACAGACAGACAGACAGACAGACAGACAGACAGACAGACAGACAGACAGACAGACAGACAGACAGACAGACAGACAGACAGACAGACAGACAGACAGACAGACAGACAGACAGACAGACGGACGGACGGACAGACGGACGGACGGACGGACGGGCAGGCAGGCAGTCAGGCTGCTAGATGCCACCCTACCGGGGGGCATAAAAAGCTTGCTGTGTTATGTGGAGAAGCAATGCTGCCTCTTTGTTATAGTGTGAACACCAATCAGACTCGTATACGCTTAAACTTTACAACATTATCAAACAGCATACAAACTTGGTTAGCTCCATATTTTGGTTCGGATTTCTTTATACCCGACTCGATCATAGGCCCTTTTATCATACAAAAAGTTCTATTTTGGACATGAGTGACACGTAACTCAAATACTATTGCTGTAAAATAGCTGAAACTCCACGAACATACCTGATTGCGATTATGCTCACCTCCTTATTTTGCTTCGGACGCTTTCTTCACAACCGCTTTTGCGGTACATTTTGAGCCACAAAAACAACAACAACATGTTTAATTTCTGTCGCGGCGTCAACACTAATTGCTGCTAGCAGGCTCAAACTTCACAAACATATTAACCAACGTATGAAGTTGCACTTCTATAATTTAGGTGAGGTTTTCTGCCCAAATTATTCGATTCGGACAATATGTGAATGTGGGGCATACTCGTCTTACGGACATTTTTAGTTGGTTAGTTTGTCTAGTTGATGAATGTGAGCTGTTGGGTCAACCGTGGGTCCGTCTGGCATTGTCCGATGTCAGTCGTCATCCATATGTAATAATTTGAAGCTAATGTTACATACTGCAAATAGCTAGGAAGATTGTAACCAACCGTTTACAAGAATGATCCTTGGTTTATGTTTTATATTCAATTTGTTGTACTCTTTTAATAAAACCACTCAACCAACAGCCTTAATAGTTGGTTTGTAACTTCTCATTGTGGTATTTACAAATATTGTTCAAATTGCCAGTGTTATGAAAATGGCCTAACCGTATTGCACAGGTTGGCGATCTATGACTATCTTGACCCTCTTGTTGATAATGTTAATATTTATAATTATAAGTATTATACGAATTTATTCTTCAACACTGTGCATTATTTGTCGCATAGGATACGTTCTTTAATTTGCATTCAAACGTTCGCAAACGTCTTGTTTTTACCAATCTAAATACTATACATACACATGTATATACATTTCATGATTGGTGCATTTAACTATTATTTAAAGGATGGTGTTGGATTTTATTTACTCACATTTCAAATAAAGATGTTCTTTACAATGTCTGATTCTTTTATAAATCCATTGTTGCCTTTTAACACGAGGTCGCGGTTGCGTACTGTCCATTTAGAAATAAGGAGGTCCCGGCTTTGAGTCTACCTTTTGAAGCGTTCGCAAGGTATCCTCAGTCGGTGACACATGCTGGTTCTTCTCAGAAAACGGAGCGTGAGTGTTTCAAGTAGCTTAGAGCTTTTTGATACAATGGGGATGCACTTAAAAGGTAAACACGTTCATTTCAAATCGATGAATTCTTTTCTTAATGCAAAACGGATATTGGCCACTATAAACAATTTAAATTGAAGTTAGAACGTCTAAATTAATTGTATCCTACAAGCCAATTGCATTGATACAGTTTAATTGGAATATCTTAAACAAGAGCTTTTTATAAACACTTCAAGTAAGCTCGGTACGTGTTGTATCCACGATTTGCTTAACAACACACATTTATTGTAGCAACTTTTAAATAATGTTGACATTGTGTTAATTTATTTGAGACGGTTAATCGCAATGAAAACACCTATTGGAACTAGAGAATATGTTACAAAGTTTGAAATACGTCATTTTATGTATTTACTTGACATATTTTACATATGGAAATACAGATAAAACCAAAAATTGGACACACATGTTCAATTGAAATTTAACAACAATATGGGATCCATCAAGATAAAAACCTCGTAACTCTTGACCAAAATGAAGACGCCTGAATTACTCGGCCATTCCGACGTTGGATCCGAATGTTCGCCTAATGCAAGTGATCCTATTCAGTAAGGTAATTAGGTAAGATACACTCCAGACTCCACTATTGTGCGTTATATATGTTATGCACTTACTATATACTCGAAATTTCAAATAATCAATTTCTTCACTATATTGTGGTTACCAGTGTTTTTCTGGGGACCAACGACAAGTGTTCTTTCCACAATAATTTATTTTACTGGTTTAACCTAGGATATACAAAATATGTTTTGTTGTTTCTTAAAATCGCGTTCTCCTTGCGTAATTTGGCCTGTGCAAAAACCTCATATAATTTTGCTTAAAAAGGGATACTTTAACGACACAATTAAATAATTGTAAAATGGAAACAACATTTATTAAATGCTTTTCTATGATGTATAGGGAAATATACATGTATAAGGACAAATGACCAAATAACAGACATGTGTTGCGAACAATTAAGAATGCAGCAGTAAACCACTATAGTATGCCTTTATGAAATCTTTTCAAATGAGGTTATCAACATGGGCTTTCTTGTCGCATATAAAACATGCTTTATTCGTATGCAGCTAAACACTTTAATGGTTTCTTCTTAGTATGCAGTATGGTAACAGTGACAAGAGAGGCACTAGGAACACAGCATATTGTGAAACAAATAAAGTGTAAGAAACTATGCGTCTATACTATTTATTAATTCTTTAAAACCGGTGTTTTTTCTTTTTTACTTGAACTTCTACACAACAAATGACGTTTATAATTTACACCCAACATCGTGCCGACATGTAATCGTTTATGTCTAGCTTTCTTTCCGTTTTAACAATCGCAGCGGCTCATTAGTGACGCTTTCCTTTGTCAAGCTCAGCTTATGAACGCCTTTCAAAAGTACCGATTCTTATCATTCATGGTAGACAAAGAAACATTTAGTAATTGAAGTTGTAAATTGCCAGTCAATTAGCATATATTTTTTCTGAAACACGACACTTAAACATATTACTGAAGTGCATATCAGCATTTTGAAAGTGCTATATCTGGACTTCAGTGCTATATGATTGCAACATTTCAGGAAAAAATTAAGGAATAAGGTATTTTTTAAATATACTAGATATAACCGATAAGTATTTTCATTCATTTTAACTGCAAGTGTTAGTTATATATTAAACACACCAACTAACACTAAAATCAAATGATCAGATTGATTATACTGAAGAATATGATCTTTTGGACACAACCAAGTTACACTTTATCTGCACCAGCAGGATAGAAACCTTATTTTAACATGAAAACCTTTATGAAGTTATGGAACACAACCAATTGCAAGACAATATGGCACAGTAAAACAAAAAATATCTTTAAAAAAGATATACGGCGTTGATTGTGGTTGGAGTTTATGGAAGGTAAAGATTTAAATGAATGAGATCAAGGATAGCTAATAGCTTTTTCTGTGCAGTTTTTAGCTGCATCAAACGCAGTACGGGATGTTACGCGGAGTTTTCGCGGCTTATTTTACATTATAACATATTGCTGGTCATAAACCTATAGATACAAAACAGAAAACCAAAGTCAACCGGCCACACGCGAAGTCTCCGTACATATTTTAAATATGTATACGCGCGTTCTTCGAACAAACCTGTTTGAGTGGTTTATCGGGCATCGCTACGTGTATTTGATTCGATTATTAACAGTATCGAGAATCATCGCGCTCATACTTAATACATTAGTCAATATGCTGCAATAATACATTAGTAAACATGATGGAATAATTCTTGTTAATGAATTAAAAATAATATTTATCATGGTATTGTTAAAAACACATTAAGAATCTATTATTGACATGCCATAAAATAATATCGCTGGATATCTTCATTTCACGTCTTTCTGGTGGTAAAGAAAATTCTAGTTCACCTAGTTCACGCTATAGCGTCTTTATTATATAACTATTATGTTACTGACCGCGAACTCCGAACAGCACATAAGGTCTGACCTGTATATAAACTCTGACATTCAAACACACTAACCGCGAACTGACCCCTTATACCTCGCGGGATGAAATGCAATACATTAAAGTAAGGCATCGCTTCCACTGCTCTGTATACTTTTACATATAACATGTTGACAGGAATATGGAAGTCAGTACTAAATATGAGAACATGGCCTTTAAGTACATAACGTTCTCGCGCTGAAAATCCTCTGAAAATAAAAGGTGCATGCACAAACTGTATTGATGTCGAGATTGAGTGTAAAACTGTTCTATCTATTAAGCCTTTTTATTAGAGATAAAACTGTTTCATGCTGAACACGCAGAAAAACAGTGTTACAAAGACGCGGACATGTTTCCAATGTTCTAGTGGTATTATCAAATCAGCCAATGCAGTCAATGAAGTGTATTCATCTGTACATGGCCGCGGGAAGTTTTTTTTGAATTCTATTGGACGCTAACAAAGGTCAGGCTAAGGTGAAAAGCTGGCGTATACAGCTAACGCCGAAAAAAATGAGACAAAATAAAATATTGGCATGTATCGTAGAGGCATTTAGTTACTTGTCTTAAATACAAGACTACGGGGTGTAAAAAAATAATTTTTCTCATGATAATGTTTCCAGAGTTTCGGATTTTTGTTGCGACACTATATGTGAAAAAAATGACCTACAATAATTCAACTTTGGTATAGTGGATACATAGGAGGAAAAAGAGACAAACGTCAAGGTCACGTGAGCTTTTATTATATTGAAATATACGTATTGGTTTCGTTTTAATGGTTATAAAATGCTTTGATCTATGATCATCTATGTTGGCATGCTGATAACTTGGAAAGAAAGAGTGACGCATATTGATTTTGAGGTCAACACGCAAAGGAGGGGGGAATTGAGTATCTATGTTTTACACACATTTCATGATACAGAGTGACGGTGGTAGAGAATGTTCAGCTGAAGTAGCCAATAGCACGTACGCAGCCGTCCTTTGAGGTCACGAATACCAAACAGTTTATCGGGTCTTTGTCAACCACAGGTAAAAAGACAAAAAGCATATGATGTATATGGATATACACCTCGTTTAATATATACATGTACGCTTATTCAAATATTTGTGGTCATTCATAAGTTGGAAGTGTACTGTCTGCAGGTGTATTGACAACTAATATGTCATAAACTCGAACTTACTTATTATACATAATTGTTACCATAAACATTAGTGTGCACTTTTAGTTTTACTGTGACCATTTTAATATGGCAGCAGTATAAATTTAAAGACGAAAATTCTTCAATATGCACACTTTATAACAAAAGTTCAACGAAATACAATGTTTGTAGGTTTGTACACACATATTAAATGTACATGTATGTTATTTGAGTAAGTTATTTAATATGAAATTGATGAATCGTGAACGTCTCTAAAGAAGACAGAATCAGTACCGTAAGAGGACTGTAATATGAAGGTAATTGTGATATAATGTCATAAAAAGTAAATAGTTGTGTGAAACATCACAATAGCAAACACATTTGAGTTCATAATAATATCCAGTTTTGTGTTAAATGTTTAAGGATTAGTGTTTTTTTTTAATCCGCCAGCTGTTCACAGAAAGGGACATTCAAAGACCAGCGAGAAGTTGTTGTTTACAAGGAGGAAAGTCTCTTCTCTGATTGAGCTGATCAGTGCAACTGCATTACGCGTACTTTCATGAATTGTTTCTCGTCAGTTAAGGAATGAACTGTACATGTCTTGTATTGTCGGAATATATGTACGTGTGCGTCAAGTTCGATAAAATATTAAATGGATATAATCACAGTGTTCTATGATGTTTATGCGATTTTGCGGGCTTGGGAATGAATTAAAAGGAGAGAATATACGTGAAATCTGTGTTATTGCCAATAGAGTTAAACATGTCTTAGTGCATATATGCTGTCTTTCTAATAGTTTTTTCCAGGTTAAAGTGACACAAACATGAAGCAGACATAAGTAAACGTATTGAAAGAGGTGTTTATAGAATATGGATACAAGTTTTTTCATCGTTTGCTAATGTTGAAGTAAATATGTATATCTGAAGAAAAACATACAAAAGAAGCAAAATACATCTTGCATATGTATAAACAACGAAAGTGATTCAATCTACGGGGATACGAATTCGCTTTTGATGAGATTGTTTATTATCTATTCAAATGATTAAAATTTATTGTGTTCAATATGTGTGTAAATTGTTGAGAAGTTTAGTGAGTCTGCGTTAATGTGTTGTTGTTAAGAATCTTTGATTATTGGTTTTAACAACGCGGTAGGTTTATAAAACAATTACAACTTTGAACAGATATCAATATTGATGGCATACACCCGTAATTGTATCTTCTAGTATATATTATGTAAATTTTAGAACAGTTCATGAAATTTTTAGTTTGTTATTTGTTTTACAACTGGCAAGTACTATGGAACGATCGCCGTAATAAAGTGTTAATAAGTTTTAGTACCCGTAATCATATCTTCAAGTATTTAATATATAAATCTTAGGAAAGCTCAACTCATTTCGTTTACTGCTTTAAAACTAACAAGTATTATAGAACGATCGCCGTAAATCAGTGTTTAAGCGTTTAAGTTATTTCACAATTAGCCTACGTATCCTTTATAAAACTTGAATAATTGACTTGATTCAAATGGGTCTTGACATTTCTTTTATACAAAAGGCATCAAATACATAATTAGTAAACAATAAGTAAACACGTTTATACGTCAGGTCATCGGTCAGGAATTTCATGCGCACTTAAAAGCTATCGCGTTTGCACGTCATAGCCATCGCGTGCTCACGCAGTAGAGACCGCTGAATACAATATTTCCATTGTCCAATGTATGCCACGGTATTATGACATGTATATAAATGTCTTGCGTTACTGAAATTAAAGGGTGTTCATGTTTATGATCCAATAAAGTATAAGACAAATGTTAGAAGGAATACGTTAACTTCCGTTCTCACCAAAAGAACACTAGTCTACGTATGATTGTTTCACGTTAGCCACACTTTACTAAACTAATATGATAAAGCTTATCGTGTGTTATGTATAAGTTAATATTATAAATTTTTCAGATGTAATGTAAGCGATTATTTAGATAAAAACATGAAATTACGCTATTTATTTTCAGGCAAATTCATCCATAATCAAACTTCATATCGCGTGCTTCGTTTGTTTTGGATTCTTCGATAAACTATTGCGGATATATAATACTTATAATTTGGTACTTTGCGCCGAAATCAATATATTTAAATATTGCCAACGGTCATAAACTATGTGGCCTAGATTTGTTATGAACTCGTTTTCCGAAACTTTTCAACGAACAACATTCAAGCTTTCAGACATTGTTCCTAATGAAATAAAATTGTGTATGTGCAATTTTTATCCCCTGCGTAGACATTTTTCAATAGTTGTGCCACTTTCAAAACTTAGTCATTATTTGATTTCACGTCTTTTTCAGCTCAACTGAGCAAAAGATGCTCATGATGAGCTTTGTAGGATCAGTTGTCCGTCGTGCGTCGTCCGTCGTGAACATTGACCTTGTTAACCTAGAGGCCACAATTATTTCAAGATGTTCAGAGCTGAGTTCGAAAATAGTTTCGGTCCGTTGATAAAAACGGCCCCCAATGGGCAGTGCAGTTTTCCTTATATGGCTATAGTAAAACTCTTTTAACACTATATATGTCTTATTTCTACTCCAATCTTCATGAAACCTGATCACAACATGTGTTGTAATATCTCGAATAAGTTCAAAAATGGTTCCAGTTCATTAAGAAAAATGGCCGACAGAGGACAAAGCAGTTTTTCTAATTGGTCTATTGTGAAACATTGTTAGCACGCGACGCCTGACCAAATAATCCAATGAACTAAAACGTATAATTACATAATGTATAACACTAGATAAAACATAAAAGAGGGGTACACGTAAACTGTACACGTGTTTGTATAATGACGCCATAAAAATGAATTCACAAATGAGTCTAGCATATATTTGTTTTATAATACGTATTTTTTGTAGCGTAATCATAGTTTTTTTATATTTATTTCATTTGTTTTGATGAAATTTATATGTGTTGATATTCTGCCTGCATTTATATTTGCCATATTGGTCATATCAACACGTCTTTATATTTTTTATTTTATTTGACTATTTGAAAACGAAATTGTCTGAACTTTTAAGAGTTAAACACATTATATAAAATAAAGACTTCCCACAACATGGGTCAACAATTGTAGCTGATCCAAAATCGCCTATAAAAATTGTTCGTATCCGGAATGAGAGAGTATGTGTGCATCTTGTGCATTCAGCTCAAACCACATCGGTGAGGAAAGGTTTACAGGAGTTCAATTAGTGTATGGAAAAACGACACCTTTGTTATATACTAAACATTTAAAATTGTTTTGTAGCAATAAGCTGTAACATCAACTTGTGTCATTTTGGAATTCAAATGTTTTATGTGAAAACGTTGTGAAGAATTTCCTCTGCGATTTTTGAAAACAGAAACTAATCTGATGTTTTTTATGATTTTAGACAAATCCCAAGATTCCTGATGCTGTTTATTCAAAAACATGTTGGCTCATTATGAAAGATAAGCTTATGTCCTTATTTATGATTTACTTATCAATAAACAATTAGTATGTCCTCTATATCATCTAAATTTTCGAGATAACTAACGAGAAAACACAATACGTACAGCGGTAATACAACTATTATGGTAAATGTAACATCATGCCATGTACAGTTTTTGATTTTTCTACTCAAGTCTGAACTTGAGGCTCAAACCATTCACGAAATAGAGGAGTTCGCTTCGGAGTGTAACGATTGGATGAAGGGTAACAAACGCAAAATGAAATATACAAAGACTGAACATATACTATTTGCAAGTGCCCTACAGTTGAACAAGTTAAGCATCCAGGAGATTGACATTTGAAGTACCAAAATCGAGAAACAGAGTACCATCCTATACTTAGGGACATTAATGGATAATACTTTGAGTTTTAAAGATCACATAAAGAACAAGTGTAGAAACTTTAAGATCAAAAAGATTTGCAAATACCTGACACGAGATGCAACTAAAACCCTCGTTCTCTCCTTAGTGAGTTCGCACCTGGACTATTGTAACGTCATTGTTTAAAGGGATTTCGGACTGTGATTTAGCAAAATTATAACGAATTCAAAACATGTGCGTTAAGTTAGTTTTGAATCGTAGAAGAAGATATAGTTCTAAGCAGGGACTCAACGATTAACATTGGCTGCCGATCAAAGCAAAAATTAACTTTAAGTTTAAGCACAATTGGACCCAAACTGTGGAATAATCTACCATTGAGTCTGAAACAAATCTCCTCGATTTACTGTTTTAAACGAAATCTGAAAACGCACGTCTTTAAAGACTATTACTCATGGTTTTAACAAGTCAATACATTTAAAAAATAGTGACATTTGTGACAGTAAACTAGAAGATTAATATTTATCTGTATTCATATTATTATTATTATATATCTTAATTGGTTTTAATATGTTTTGATATGAAAATTTTAGTTTTATATAATTCTTATATTTTAATATGTTGATTTTTTTTCATTTATATATCATTATTTTATTGATACTGTACAACACCAATGACTATGTTTAAATATGCAAATAGGCATTTTAGCTAATAAACCAGTTTCAAGTTTCCAGAGAGGAACACATTTTAAAGGTTGTGGAATTCATGGGAATAATCCCCATCCCTGATTATATGCATTAGATAACTCTCTTATAAAGACCGATGTAAGTTAAGTGATTATATATTGTGTACCTTTGAATTATTACACTTTAAAGTTGTGATTTCTTTCTTGAGGTTAGGCACTATATTTAAAAGCGGTGATCGTTGTGTTAACCCCGGGTATTATATAAAAAGCGATGCATATTCATTACGTTCCTTCTTCAGGTTTTTGATATAGCCAAGGGGCTGAAATATCTTACCGTTTCTAAAAGAAAACATGTTGATATTTATATTCCAATTTTTAGAAAATATATTCCCGATCTCAATACAAAA
The DNA here is from genome assembly GCF_020536995.1 of Dreissena polymorpha. NCBI lineage: Eukaryota > Metazoa > Mollusca > Bivalvia > Myida > Dreissenidae > Dreissena > Dreissena polymorpha. The sequence goes on along the minus strand of NC_068361.1, from coordinate 1,489,896 downwards.
TTGAAGAAAATACTGTCAATCAACTTGACAACTGAATTTTGACGCATTGCTTTTAATTCGACTGAATACGTTGTAACGTGTTAGATAATATTTCATATTATATATGGTCCTGAATGACCCAGTTTGACCTATTTTTTTACACAAAATACCCGAGAGTGGGTCGACACCGCCCCTCCCAACAATAAAATAAATAAATTAAAACTAAATAAATAACATAATTCAGAAACAGGTTAATATTTCAACCAACTATCTCCAGCCTATCTAAGATATCGCATGATCCAGTTTTAAGGACGGACGGAAAACTTTTGGGAAACCCCGGTCGTGGCAATACAGTTGTAAGTGTATATCTAATAAGTGATATAAAATAGTATTCAATGTTACTTATAAATGATAAGATGACAAAATGAAATGTTTTATAAACAGCAATACATCAACATTGACAAAATAGCACTGTGCAAGGTCAACCAAGCAGCATTATTTTGGGACACAAATCTTTACAATATATGACAATAACGCTCTTTCATAGGGTTTATGTAAAGGGTAACAATGGTAGTATCATATATCAGTTTTCTAACACTGTTATGACAGTTTTTTTCATTTTTATAAACGCATCAAAGAAGTCCTAAACCTAAATGCTGTTAATATTATTAAGTTCGAACTGGTGTTCTTTAAACTACATATTCGAAACTCAGTTTTCATCATTAAAACACGCATGCCTGTCATGGAACTGTAGTTCATATAATTTAATAGTAACATATTATTCACCATCAAACACACAACCACATACTTCAGACCAACAGCACTATTGTCAATCCAATTAACAGTAGATAAAACGTTTTACTTGCCACGTAGGTTCACTGAAATCTTCGAAGCGTTATCTCCCTTGTTGTTTAAACGATAAGATCGGGATGTATTAAATTTTGAACATTTGTAACACTTTAAACCCATAGCTAAGTTTAATGAAAATAAGTTAAGCGTAATATTTACTCCAAAAATTAACAAAATCATATTATAATTCATTTATATTATTAAAATGAGACTTAAGTAGTTTTTTTTCAATTTTAAGTATAGATAACTAGGTTAATAATATTATCAGTGTGCTGATTAGGTTCAGACAAGAGTAAATGAAATATATCGTAAGTCCTATTACACGTGAAGTTTTCGCGACTATAGTTAAATCATATCCGACCACGTAACGAAATGTGAAAATAATTTTGTTTTATAATAACTTGAGAATTCCATCGTTTATAACTGGCTTCGTAAACTCAATAAATCTCCATATACGACTAATTTTGTGTGTTGTTTTTCAGGAAATCACGTAAGCAATTTGGCAATGGTATAAATAAAATAATAATGATTGATTTTTTTTGTCCATAATGAATTCATTCAACGTTATTTATAATGTTCGAAATAACAATTATACAGCATCACACTTCAGTGCACATGATGTCTCAACCTTATATACGACGCTGCCGCACAATCTCACAAAAATACAAGAAAATCTTCGATAGCATTTTTCACATAGCATTTGAAAACGTTTCCGAACCTACATTTGAGTTACTATACAACATCTACCTTGTGTGTTAATTTAAGTAAAATCTCGCACATACTATCGACACAATTTTTATAGAGGTTACAGAATTGACAGTAGGAACAGTATTTGTCTCTTGTTTGTTCTTTTACTTCAAAAATTAAACCTAAGTACGCAATTTTTTCAATTATTTTAACAAGACAGTATCAACTAGCTTTTGAAAACCAAGAGTTAATGCATTTACCTCCCATTTAATTGTTTTGAGCCGTAATGTACCGTGTAAACATCTAGAAAAGCAATCATCCCATCATGTACCACTCTATTGATTTGCCTTATTCACGGCCTTTAATCGCGGGCGCCACCTTTTTTTGCGATTCATTGATAAACGAGCCAATTCTAGTTCCGAGGATCCGATAATCGGATGTTTTGAATGTCACGGTTTTATATGGGGTTATTTTAAACATATTTCGCATTATTTTAATAATCGGGGAATATAGTGCGAGTCAGCGAAGATTTATTCTTTCACACATATACGTATAATAACAATCCATGTGGGCACGTGATGAACCATGTTGCATGGAGAAGTTTTTAACATAATTCTATGTGTTTTGCCTTTGTGATGAGCAAATTTCCACCCAATAAAAATCGCTAACAACAAACATTTGCTTTGAACATGTATCAGTTGGTACATGCACAAACACATGGCTTCTTTACGATCCTATAGATAATTAATTATTTTTCCGAAAGAGATGGAGCCAATTCCAAGAAGGTGGCCCTTATGACGAAAGGTGGCGCCAATGGACATTTTTAGTTTCCTATGACATGGGGTGGCGCCAATGCGCATGTTTATTTATTTTTTTAATTTTCGATGCCACCCATACCATTCTTGTTTCGTATTGCAGGTTAAGTGTTCGATCTTTTTTTATTCATTCGATCATAATGTAATATAATAAAAAAAGTAAAGTATATATAATTATGAATAAACATTTGTATCAAAGAGATTTTGAAGATTTCTGACATAGAATATACTATACAACTGGAAAGAAACTTATAAGAAAGAGTTTAAAAGAAAAAGTTTAACGATTTAAATTGGAGCTATCCTTTTTTGCAAATGTTAGTAGAAACAAACGACATATTTAGCCTATTTAAGTTTTGTTGACCTTTGCCTTAAAGTGATATAAGCAAAATGAAGTAGGGGACAAAACGATTTGTTTCTAGCAGAAGTAACATCTTTTAATTATTTCGTTAATTATGTTTCTGTACAAACACATTTGTTCTAGAAAATTAATTTGAGAATTTTGAAAACTTAATGAGTGGTTTATTGAATATAAAATATTTTGTGGTTTAATAAAGTAAAGTATTTTTCATGTTATTGGCCTCTTAATTTAGTTGGTTACTGATATTTTTACGTATAACATTTTTTAAAGCATGTGTATATGTTCTTGAAAAATCACTATCTAGAAAAATTAAAGTCGTGTGATGATTAATATATCGTGTATTGGTATCACCTCTTGTCATCAGTGCCACCTCCTTAGCATTGGCTCCATCATTTTTTTTATAAACGACTAACAATTGTCGATGTTACTAATATACATGTATCAATGGCAGATTCAGCTAGTTTTGAACGGTTATAGGGTTATAACATTAAATCTGAAATTGTAGCTCAAACAAACAATACGGATTTTGACAAAGCTCCATAACCTCTTCCGACAAAATGGCATATACTCTAACTCAAACATAACACATTCGTTGCCGACTTTTATCTAAAAATGTCAAATGTTTTCAGGTAAACACACATGTTCATATTAATAAGACACATTAAAGTGAATGTCAGCACTTGTGAAGAGTAATTAAATATCGGTGAATTAATAATGCCCTTCAAGAATGTTAGAACATAGCTTTCTTTTTTGTGAGATGCAATTACGGTAATCATTATCTGTTCCCCTTTTATGCATATACAAGTCGATATTTACATATGTGTGTCGTTGGGTCAAAATTAATCGCATACAATGCAGAATTTATTTATTTGGTTTCTTTGAGTTTCAATATAAATTTAAATATATTTCACTGGGCTAACAGATGCAACCTAGACAGTTTAAGACATGAATGATTTACTTACATCAGAGTTATCTTACCCTGGATCCTGATTCACATGCAGGAAAATCTCAAGACTAACTATTGAGGGACATATTTCTTAATTTTTGGAGAGATCATATATTGTTTCAGGTATACTATTTCTTTTATTTCTTAACTATTAAATTACATATTATTGTGACATGTATGTATTATTTTGTATTTTTCGCAGTAGTTAGTACATGTAATAATGCATTTATTGTATTTTATTTTACAAAGACGACTTGACGTACCTACTATTCGTGTATGTGTATTTTTCTATCGCTTTCTTAAGGTATATATGCTTGTTTATATGTATGTTCTATTTAAAAATAATGTTGTTTGAGAGAAATTCCTTTCATAAAATTGAAGAATGGTTAATAATAATTTCATCTGCGTTCATAAAATTAAATCATTGCAGAACACGAACCCCGAAATTGGTGTTGTGAAATGGTCGCATACAAAATAAGCCTTAGTTCGAAGTTCTTATAGCCATAAAATCAAACAATGATTCAGACACCCATCGTAAAATTAGTACATAAGAATATCAAAATAACCTTAAAGATGCAAAGAAAGTTGTAACATGACCAACATCGTAAAGCTTTAAGAAACAATGCTGCTTAAGAATGAATGAACAGATGATACAGATTAGACCTTATGTCATCCGAACGCAAGATCACAAATCACAAATCATTTATACATCTTTTACAATATGCCCGAAATACTTACGAGACACATTTTTTTTCAACAACATATATAGTTTCTTGATTGCGTTTAACCTATTTCTAGTCACTGCATATAGAAAACAGAATTAAAAAACATAGGTCCTCACTTTCTACTCCACATAATAACTCTGAAAGTTGCATGTAATTCAATGTTATATTTCATCATAGTTCTCGGTGAAAATTATTGACTTCTTTTCAAAACACTCATTCTATGGCACTAGCTACATGTATTTTTTAGCTCGACTATTCTCTGAGCTATATTACTTACACAAATGTCCACGTCGAATATGATGGTATGTAAATACTGAATAACAGTAAGTACTATTTTTATTATTCTTTGTCTAGTTATTATTTTGATGATTAGTATGATTATGGTTTATATTTTATCATAATCATTGTTATTATTATTATTTTATTATTATACAAAAAATATTTTAATATTAGTATTATTGTTATTGTTATTATTATAATGGAAAAATAGACTTACACGATTTGTTTCCAGCGAATTATCGTGAGTAGAACCAATCTAAATACCTTGTATTTTTGTAACTGCTCTCTACGCAACAAACGGAATACAATTAATGATAAACAATTGTCCATCGCATTCTTTAATATTAGCTATAAAGGTAGGCCAGTTACTTCTTGTCAGATAAATTAAACAGCCCCTTGTGACTTGTAAGAGCCATTATTGCGATCATATGATTGTTGAAATGACTTGAGATATGGGTACCTACAGTACGCTGGGGTACCAGTTACTGGCCCACGGACGTTTTCAAACTTGAGCAGCGAAGGCCAAGACAATATTCACATATAATGATTTCTTAATATACTTTTCAACGTTTGAACTTGTAAATTATGGGATTAGTTAGTACTATGTACATAACAAGACAAGAATATCAGCTCATACAGGTTGTTCTACTAAAACAAACAAAAAGTAGCAAAATAAAGCGTTAAAAAGACTAAACTACATATACTTAAGATAAAAAAATATTCGCATTGGTTATGTTTACATGAACAGCAAGGAAAGCAAGAACCGCGTATCTAACGATTAAGTTATGACTACATGATGTTAACGGACAACACAAATTAAGCGAAAGTAATTGTTCAGCGTATTATCAAAAAATGTTTTTCAATGTTCCCAAATTGTACAGATGTTCAGGAATGGTACGAAAAGCATTTAATTTTCCTTCGCTCACAGCACTTTTAAACGTTGGAAGGGGAAAACTTTGCCTGAATTGGTGGATTGTGAAAGATCTTGACAAGATATGTATAATGGCCAGAGAATTGCGTAATAATCCAGGACCGTAGATCCAGTGTCAAGGTCGTAAGAAACTTTAATGCTAAGGTATAGCCCCTGCGAAATGATATTCATGAAATCATGAATTTTTTATACTTTAAAGAATTGCTCATGAACTCTTCTTCATTCATTCTTAACGTTACTTCATGAAGTTTTCTTCATGAAGTGAGGTTTTTCCAATTCATGAAGATATCAAGAATATATCACAGATTCCCAAAATTCATGAATTATTAATAAAATGTTTTAAAAATAAATTAAGAATATTTCATGAATTTAATATTCTTAAACCACCCATGAAATTTTCATAAATTATTTCATGAATAATTTAAGAATATTTTTTGAATTTAGGATTCTTTAACCACCCATAAATTATTCATAAAATGTTTTAAGAATAAATGAAGATTTTTTTTGGAATTTAGTATTCTTTAACCACCAATGAATTATTCATAAAATATTTTATTAATTTTTTTTATGAATATTTTTTTAATTTAAGATTCTTAAAATATCCATGAACTATTCATCAATTATTTTATGAATGTTTAAGTCATTGAGCAGATCAGGTTTTTTATTCAGAATTAAGGAAACAATTGCGCCATTACGCGGAATAAAATAGTATCCTACACGACCCAAAATCAAACTTGACCCTGCATTTCATAACTATATACATATATGTAATATTGAACATACATCGTATTCTATTTGAACATTACAAGCAAACCTACCGCTCAAATTGGAGCAAATTACAGATACACTGTACAGATCTTTAATCGGAGGATATTACAAAGGTCACAAACTTTTTTAAGTTGGGAATTATAATTTATTCTGCCAATCCCACATAGTACTACTATATACACTGTCATCATTGTTGGTGTCTATCATAGCCTGATTTATTTGTAAGATGTACCTTTTCCCCTCTCCTATTATTCTTCATGCCATTACAGTAAACTTTGTACAAACATAATAAAGCAAAAATATGCACATGAATCTGATTATACACAAAATCACTAACATATAAATCAAACCATGTTTGTCTTTTTCAGTTTAGAATGAAAGACTTGTAAAACTGTTTTTCTTAACGAGTGAGCTTAACTTAAATGAACAAACAATATTGCTTCCGTTTCTAGACCGCAATCTGCATCGTTAATTGAACACGCATTTCATGTACCCCACTAACTACATAATTGTCTACGTTTATTCGATTGTTATTATCATTTTCGTAATCCAGTATTATTTTCGTAAACACAGATTATTATTTAAAAAAATAGAATAGAAAGAACATTAAATATCAATCGTAATTGTTCGTTAGTAATTGGCTTGTTCACTCGTCCAGCTCGAGTAAGTCCGTATTATCGCAGAATTGCTTTATGAAAAGACACTCGTAAATTTCTGTCATTGACGGTATTTTACGCTGTTCCGAAACGTGATTCTGATTGGTCGATTTTCTTTCAAACAAATGCTCCAAAGAGGGCGCCAATTTTGACGTTTGAACTTTTTGCTTGATTTCATCTGTTAACAAACAATACACTTTCGTATTTAGAAAATTATTAATTGGATAATGGCGATTTTTCGGTGGAACAGCCGAGGACCATTCTTTCTGCGAGAAAAGTAGTGGACCAATAAGTTATTGGAGATTTTTTTACGGCACAATTTCAAGGATAATCGCATGGGGCAACTACTGATGACCAAGCGGTAAGAGTGTCTTCATTCTTCTTTTATTATGCATTTCCATAATAAAAATTATAACAAGTGTGTTGTGCAGAGCCCCTTGGACTCTCTTATATAGTGATGTATAACCAAATTAGTGGTGTGTAATCTTGCATCAGTAACGTTCAACCTTTAAAGTCGCGGTCCGTGCAAATCAGTAAAAATACCATATTATCAGTCTTTATAGCCCCCACGGTGTAAGTTTGATGTATTTTCTTGCTCTGTTATGTGTTAGGTTTCATTTGCTTAAAGGGTTGATAAGCTACTATTAGGACAATCCCATTTGTTGGTTTCTCCAATTGATTCGTACTCAATAATTTCGCGATTCGTTTTTCTATTAAGCAACTTTTCTATAGTATAAAGCTATGTTAAGATCTAACTCATACTTCTCACAATTCTGTAAGCTTTGTTTATATTAATTAATGCAGTCGAAGAAAGTTGCATTCTGAATTTAATGATTTTTGACTGATTTTGAGGCAATATAGTTTGAACTTTCAAGTAAGTAGGTGGCTTTTCACTTAATAATAATGAAACTGTTTTGGGGCCGTCCATAAAGAATTAAAGTATGTCACGCTTCTTTTTACCATTTGTAATCCCCCCTCCCCCCATGTCACAAACTGTCACAAAATCTTGGACCCCCCCCCCCCCCTAAAGTACGTCACAAACTCACACTTTCGAAGATATTTTTTTTTATTGATACCTATTTCAAATTAAATCTAAAACACAATTCATTATTAAACCGTATTAAAATTTTACTGAAAAGAAATTTTACATTATTAAAATGTTTTTAATACTAGGATAGTTAATTGTCAACAGTTGTCACAGTTTCTCATTTAATAACATGTTTAATTCAAAAATACTCACTGTGGACATTATCCATGTATGGTGAAGTGAAGTGTTCATCCTTAGTTACGACTGACATCTATGAATACTTGTCCATGTGTTAACCTCTAATAATAACGAAATTATAATTTAGATTTTCTTTTAACCCTTTACTATCTAAATAATGAAACAGTCCAATAAATTATGTTTTCATTTACTAATGAAATCTGCGTGGAGGTTGTACCAAGGTGCCTATTAGAAATTCGAACAAAACATTCAGGAGATACGCAATGCGTCTTATTTTGACATAAAACTAATTCAAATGTTTCACAATTTTTTTGAAAATTATCTTTAAATTCTACTAAAGAAATCATAAATTAGATTGTTTTTAATAAATGTGTGACATCATACATGGCCTGACCGACCCCCTCCCCCATGTCACAAACTGTCACACTTTCTTACACCCCCTCCCCCCACCTGGAGCGTGACATACTTTATACACGGCCCCTTGAAAGAAGCAATCCATAATTATAAATGTATTGCTTAAGTTGCAACTTGTAGTAAATAAAAGTATTTTGAAGTAAATTAAAGTAAATGTTTTTGACTTAAATCACTTCATTTTGTTAACAAATGACTATGGAAAGTTTAAAACTGTTAATTTGTAGGAATACTCGGCTCAGATGACACCAATAACCCTGAAATGACACCACCCTGCTCTAACCTCTCCTCAGTTCCAACCAGCCCACACAGCCCAATGAGACCACACATATTGGTACATTTTCAAACTGTATTTTCTGCCATTACACCACTTCTTGTAATTATTATGAGTTAAGTCATATTTGATCATGTGATTAAATAAACAAACAAAAACAACAGGCAAACAAACTTATCTTGATTTAAATTATAGATATTAAAGCGACAAGCTTACCATAACATCAATATTTAACATTTTAGTGGAATGCACAATAAGCTATTTTATAACGTGTTTGAAGAATGCCTTCATGACAAGAGTCCATTATTCATAAACCATGTGCCCCTAACATGGCTATAATAGATTTTAGACCTTTTTGAGTTTATTATTTCATGCAAAGGAAGTGACCAGGGCTTTTATCAGCTGTTTTTATAGCCGTTATTCGGTCATATTCCCAATGGCAAAACATAACTTTTTTTCCCCAAATCCAGGAAAAACATTTCAAATTGATAGTTTTAATTTTAAAAGTTTAGAAATAATGAGATTTTTAGTGTACAAAAAGGACAAATATGTTGAAATAACCAATAAAATGATTGGTTTTCATTCATATCGTTCTATTTTATAACATTATACTAAGAGTCAATAATTTTTGCTAATATTATTTTCCCAATTTGTGGCGAATTGACTCTTTAATTACCAATTTCTGATTTGGTGTCAATCGTTTGCAGATCGACTGGTGTTTGAGTTTCTCAAGAGCAGGACACAAGCAGAATCAGTGAATACCCTGCTGACATGATTGATGAAAATGTGTCCAGCAAGACTACTAGTTCTCATGAAAATGTGGACAGCAAGACTACTAGTTCTCGTGAAAATATGGCCAGCAAGACTACTAGTTCTCGTGAAATTGTGGCCAGCAAGACTATTAGTTCTACTGAAAACGTATCAAGCAAGACTGATAGTTCTCGTGAAAATGTGGCCAGCACGACTGTTACATGTAGTTCTCCTGAAAATGTGTATTCGATGTTTGAGTTTTATTAGTGATTAGACTTTTTGTCTGTTGACAAGTCTAAATGTAGAGGTTTCACTTCATGAAGACTTCAAGAAGTAAATTTTCATGAGGTTTCAAGAATAATTATATTCATGAATTGTTCAACTTCATGATGTAAATACTCCTGAAATAAAAATGAGACATTAAAATATTGAACAAAAATGCATGAACTCTTCATGAAGTAAAGTTTCAAGAACTGAGCAAACAATTCATGAATTTTTCATGAATATGAGATATGTACAGTTTCATAAATAAAACGTGAATTTTCATGTAGTTTTCAATAATAATTTTATTCATGACTTGTTCAACTTCATGAAGTAAATACTCCTGAACTTAAAATGAGACATTACAATATTGAACCAAAAATGCAAGAACTCTTCATGAAGTAAAGTTTCATGAACAACTGAGCAAGAAATTCATGAATTCTTCATGAATATGAGATATGTACAGTTTCATGAATAAAACTTTAATGTTTATACTTCATGAATAATTCATGAATATAAGTTGTGTAAACTTCTTGAACTTTTCATGAATTTTTCATGGGCATTAAGGATGCATGATATGATGAAGATTTGATGCATTTTCCACTTCATGAATAGTTCATGAACTCTGTTTTATGAACTTTCCAGGAATAAGTCTTATTTTGTCTTCACATGTTTCTCATGAAGTCTTCATGAAGTACCATCATAAATGGTTTATGAAGACAATGCGAATAGTTCATGAAGCATTTTTAAACAGTTCGCTGGGGAAGACAATCATTTTAATAAATTGTCTGGCGCCTAACTTTGTCCAACATGGATGGAATGTGAAATAGCATATGAAGATTGATTAGAAAATGAGAGTCGGGAGCAAGTCTCAGGTATCTAAGTCGAAGGACTAGGTAACATTTCGAGGATCACTTGTCAAATGTAAGACATTCCTCGTGAGTACTTTGCTGGGAGTATAACTTCCAGCATAAATGGAGGAAGCACACAAGAAAAATGATAAGAATGTTGAGGCGGACTGTGTAATAAATATACATGTTTAATTGGAGTAATGACAAGATCACAATATAATTAAAACATTAAAGATAATGAATCAGTTCCACGGAATTTGCGCAGCATGAGTGAGGTGTTAACATTACTTGACATAAGTGACCATTGTTGTGGTCAGTCGCTATCGTAAATCGCAAGAACAAGGTACCAAGCTTCCAAATCACGGTCACATTGCCAGAACAAAAATAGCAATAAACTCCGTATGACGCTTAACATTGTACAGCTTGAATGTCTTTTTAATAACTTTGATACGCCGGACCCAAGTCTCTGGAACAAGATTTAATGTCAAAGGGAATGGCCAATACTTGTCCGAGAAATAACATTTTCCTGGACAGGTGACCTTAAATACAAAATGCATAAAAAAATGTAGCGAACAAAAAAATCAAGCATGGCTAGATATTACGCACAAAAACCAGTTTCCTTAGTAAAAGTTTGGGCGTTTATGATAAATATAAAAGTTCTCGTACCTCATATGTGTAACCCAGCCGCTATCATCTTTCTACAATCTCTGACATTTCATAATATGTTCAATAGTGGACAAGCACAACAATAGCACATACAAATGAGAGCTATACATGACCCCGGTGTTAAATATAGTATAGGCGCATAATCGCTGACTAGATCTTTAGTGCTAACTATACATGACTTGCAATATCGCTAATAAGGACAGATAATAATTTATCCTGCCTCTGTTGCAAACATTGACCTAATAAAGCAGGGTCGGATAAACTAGTTGATATTCGGCAGTACCTCACGCGACCGCGATCTAACCGTAAGTATGTATTCCTACGCGCCGATTGACATGTTCTAATATTTGACCTTTGAAAAGTATTGGGACGCATCATGAATGTTATCGTTACATTATAATTATAATCATCCTATTTTTCCTTTTATAAAATATATTACCTAACCAGCTTTATGTATTTATCATTTTCATTTACTTGATTACGCAATTTATGACGTATCTAGTGTGACGTCATTTCTCAGAGGAAACAGACGTGGTTGTTTTAACAGTATTTTTTTTAAATATTTTTAAAGCATCGAACGAATCATAAACGTATTTCGAATTGTGTGTTTGTCATTCATAATTGTTATCTTTGATAGAACTAAAATAATTCGCTACGACAGGATTTCGATTTCGTAAATCGGGTTTTGGGGCAGAGTGGTTAGCATTCGATAAAACGCTATCAAATAATTGTGTGGTTTAAAATACATTTCGATGAAAGAGATGGAAACACAGAAAATGGATTTCCACAAAGGGATGGAATAACAAACAATGGATGTATATTGTTGTAAATTTATTGTTAGATTAGCAATGGATTAAAGTTGTCATTAAGGTAAATCAAATTTAGTTTGTGTTTTGCAGCTGCATTTTGTTTTCATTTTTTACCAGGAAAAATATCACATTCTCGATCGTTTTTTATTTCTTCTCATATTTTTTATAGGAAAGTATTAAAAGGAACAGTTTAAAGTGGAACTATTTTTTACGAGACACAATCGGTAGTTATTCCGTCGTCAGGAATGTGTAAATGTAGGAGGCCCGACAAGAATAATTATATTGTTATGTCAATTAATCATTTGTCTTTGATAAAATATGTCAACGGCATGAAGCAGGATAAATCGAATACATGGTTGGTGCCGAGATGGAGAAAGTTTATCCGGTTCGGCCCGAAAAAAATAAAAATAAGGCTCGCTAAAGCTCGCGCTATTTTCTTTTTCTAAGCCTCACCGGATAAACTTTCTCCATCTCGGCACCAACCATGTATTCTCTATTTATATAGCCCATTATACGGACATTAGGTTAAACACTCGTTCAAAGGAACGTTCGTACGTCAGCACTTGAAAAGCTGAAACGTGTTTACTCCATCCAAAAACGCTATTTCATTGAACACGTTTCTTTCGTTGGTTAAAATGGTCACTGACAACAAACGATATAAAAACCAGTAGTTAATATGTCATTAAACACCTTCATTTTAGAATGGGTGAAACACATTCCTTAAGTCGACCTTGTATATGTTATCAAAAACGGGCTCACATGGTCTGTCTGTCAAGCTGTCGATAGTGTGTTTCTGTCATTAATCTATATTGGGAAATGGTAAAAATACTGCAAATATGAAAACTTAACAACTTTTTTTCAAGTAATGTAATATACCAGTCGTGATATTTTAATCAATATAAACTCATAATTGTAAAAATATACTGTTTTTTAAATCGTTTCTTTCATTCGTCAATCTGGTTGACAGTCCCTTGAATATTAGCTGTAGAGGTAGGCCAATTACTTCTTATAAGATAAATTTAAACCGCTCCATGTGACTTGTACACGTCATTATTGCGATCATATGATTGTTGATACAAGATAAGTATTGATGCAAAGCATCAAAGGGCGTCGGGAATTTCAGTGTAAAAGGCACTGAATGAAGTTACATGGAACGATTTTGTTTTCTACTGTAAATATTAATATATTGGCCGATTATTTTAAACAAAATAGAAAAAGATACTGGTATAACCATTATCTATGATGTCGTGTTATAACTCCCAAATAACCATTATCTATGATGTTGTGTTATAACCCCCAAATAACCATTATCTATGATTTTGTGGTGTAACCCCCTAATATTTCATAATTAATTTTATTTATATTGGTTTCCTTTTTTACTGGCTTCCGTGTGCAGTTTTCATTAATGGAACAGAACTGTGTAGGTTTAAAAAAATCTGCTTCATCTTGTAAGCGTAATTTCATATTTTTCTCAACTTCAAGGGGAGATGTTTCTGAACTTATTCTTACGTTGCTCATTTAGGATAGTGGTTGAGTACTCATTGATATGAAAACACTGTAAAAGTTTTAATGTGTTTACGAACCCCCCCCCCCCACCCTCTCACACATATATTTCATGGGCATAATAAAAACAAAAAATGGTTACAATAAAACAGCATATTTATTTAAACTAAAATGTCTACATCAAAACAAAAAGTTAACATAGAACACAAATAAAATAATTTGATTCTACTGGGGCTCGAACCTTGGACCTCTCACATGTGAAGCGAGCGTGCAACCACTACACTACGAAACCGCTTGAAAACTCACCTTCTAACTAAGATATTAAGGTAGTGGGGCCTAATGGGTACTTTGCCAGAAACACTCTTTGTTATTATTTCCACAAAGTAAATTGTATATCACAGGTAATTGCAAAATTTTAAAACTTTTTACCAGCCGGTTACCTTTTTATACTTGGTTGAATACACCTACCCCTTGACTCGGTTGGGCGTTTTCTATGGATTTACCCTATATCCAAAATATTTTTTTTTTTGTAATGGGATATACATATATTATGACAATTACTTAATAAACGTACTCGACTGGATTTTGTTAGTAGATACAGAATTAAAAAAGTGTCATTGAAAGAGAATTGTGCCTTTGATGTCCAATAATATATGCACTTATCTGGATAAAATGGCAAAAACGACAACAAATGGTTCAGTGACAAGAAACTTTAATTACGTTTTATGTCACTTGTAGTGTGATGAAATGCATTTATTGTACATATTTATTTAACACATCATATTTTCTACACACTGAATGAATTTCAGGAAGTTTTACCGTTCCTATTTCAAGAAATTTTACTTTGAGTCTGCCTACCCCAATTCATTTTTACGGAATGAATTTAAGTATAAATGTGTATATCACTTCTTTTTTGGGGGTTTTCTAGTTGCTTAGTAAAAGCTACAGTTATAAACCATGACATGTGAAGAAATTTAGCTAACTTTGAATTTATATTGATATAATAATACATTAACAAGAGCACCGCATAACGGGTGCCACGCTCGGCTGCGAAAGCTTGTCAGAATATTTTTTGGAGGTCACAGTGACCTTTGACCTAGTGACCCAAAATGGGTGTGGCGTGTAGAACTCATCAAGGTGCATCTACATATGAAGTTTCAAAGTTGTAGGTGGAAGTACTGTGATGTTACAGGCAAAGTTAAAGTTTTATATTGAGGTCACAAGGACCTTGACCTTTGACCTAGTGACCAAAACATGGGTGTGGTGTGTAGAACTCATCAAGTGCATGTACATATGAAGTTTCAAAGTTGTAGGTGGAAGCACTATGATGTTAGAGGCAAAGTTAAAGTTTTATATTAGAGGTCACAGTGACCTTGACCTTTGACCTAGTGACCCAAAAATAGGAGTGGCGTGTAAAACTCATCAAGGTGCATGTACATATGGAGTTGCAAAGTTGTAGGTGGAAGCACTGTGATGTAAGAGGAAAAGTTAAAGTTTTATATTAGAGGTCACAGTGACCTTTACCTTTGACCTAGTGACCCAAAAATGGGTTTTGCGTGTAAAACTCATCAAGGTGCATGCACATATGGAGTTTCAAAGTTGTAGGTGGAAGCACTTTAATTTTATAGCCAATGTAAAAGGTTTTAGAACGACAGCGGACGTCGGACGACGAAGAGGCTATGACAATACCTCGGAGTTTTCTTCGAAAACAGCCGTGCTAATAATACAATCTTAAGGTCACCTAAAGTCAAAAGGCAACATATGAATACAGGCGCAGTTCACCACAAAATGTCAAAGTTGTCCCAATATTACGTAGCATAAAGATTTATAAGTTATCATGTTTCTTTAAACATGTAGCACACTTATATAAAACTTATATTTTAATAAAAACAGCCAGATTAATGACAACTAGATGTACATAATTGAGTATCAGTATAAAGCCATTGCGTGATTTTGACTGGCCGCGTGTCATTTGAATGCCATATTATCTCGTTCCGTCACTTTTCGTCACAGAAAATCTTAGGGACCACTTCAGATAAAATAATTTTTTGCGTTTGTGACTTTTGGTAGTCCCTCATTGTTTTTAGCAATGAAAGTATCCCTTAAATCAGCCTCTCCGGGACTAGAAAATATGGCTTTCAAATCACACAAGGCCAGTCCATATCCCGCAATGTTTTCAGCTGTTGGTCGCTTTAGAGTTCCTCTATGCAACAGCACGTCTAACAATCTAATGTTCTTTGCCTTTAAGGCTTTTCATGACTTAAACAAACTGAATTATGGATTGCAGTAACAGTAAAGATGTGGGCCATATTGTAAGTAATTTTACATGTTTTAAGCAAAGATCCCAGTGCTTCAACATCATCAGGAGCATTGTGGGCGTTGCAGGTTGCCTGGAGAACACGTTCACTAGATCTTCCTGTTTGTGTGACTGTCCAGGATACAATTTTTGAAAACCGGCAAAGAGTCAACAAAACTGCTTACACAATTACAAAACGTTTTAAAACAGTGTGTTTTTAGCAATGCACTAACCAAAACCGGAAAATCAAACCTGCGCCCATTATGTGCAACAAAATTGGCTGTGGGAAACTTTGCAAGCCACATCAATCACTCATGTAGAGAAGTTTTAATTGATACACTTTCAACACTTCCACCCTTTACACGCATTATACCATGATCATCAACAGAGATGCCAATCACTTTCTGAGCTTCGGAAAAATTGGCACTGTTGTCTTCACATATGTCGAGAACTTAAAACCCGTCTTCAAATGCACAGCAGCAATATCAGCCATTAGTGTACCTCAAACTGAAATACACAAGTAAATTCACACAATGCTTATTTCGTGAATTTTATAATTCTCCTTTAAGTTTCATTCTGACGCCTTATATGATCGTTGGTTATGAGAAAAATAAATTTTCAGCACAACAAGCACATTACATATTAACAAGTCTTTGAACTCAAATTATCGCTTGTAAAAAGAATTCACCATTTATATGAATAGCTCATTATGTTAATATACCTATGCTCCTTCATAAGATTTATTACTAAAAGTTATGAATTCATTTAAAAAAATTGTAATATTTGGAATAGCTTTTAATATTTATAATAACAATCACAAGTATTTTTAATATTGTGCCTGCCCTTGGGTTCTAACCAAAAATCTTTTTAAAAATGTAATTTTACCAAACTATGAACACAGCGCCTTTAATAAAACTATTATTATTAATATGTTTCTCGTTCATATGGAATAGGAAATAAAAAGAGAGTTGATGAGAAAAAAACTAAAATTTGGCACCAGAATAGTCAATAACATTGTATGAAATGTTAGTTTTTACACTAACTCCATTTCTTTCTCATAAGCATCAATGACAGCCTTGTTAGACGACGCAGTTGAGATTTTCTAGATGGCCTCCCCATCACGAGCCTCCATCTTCTTAAGATTTCTATTTGCAATATGCGTTATGTTTAGAGTGGTTAGGAAGTTATTTACTTTCACAAGCCTGTCCAAACTGACTTTCATTGCTGATAAGAGAATTGAAAACGATAAGAACATGAACACGAAATAAGGCCGTAGTTACTTAATAATGATGTCACAATGTATGTTCATAGAATCCATTCGTATCATCATTACATTATTAAATAACATGAATGAGCAATCAATTGGATTTAACAACACAAATACAAAACGAAATTTGAAAACTGAATATGATGGACACCGGAATGTTTCCTAATATATTACACGATAAACAAATATTCACTGGGAATGACACTTGGAATTTTAAGGGTCTGAAAATGTGTAAGAAGTCCAAATATCAATGGCAATTGTACGATGATTAAACATTTATAGAAATGGCAGGTTGAACGATGAAGACATTCATACCTGTTCCAAGCTTGGTGTTTACGTCAAAGCATGGCATTCCCCTGATCTTCAGATAGTGCTGCTTTCCATAAGCCGCACGGTTGACTTTTCTACAGTCAGGGTTTTCAAAAACAACGTACAAATAACCACTGAGGCCATTTTGTAGTTCGCCAACAATGTTATATATTGTCAAAGGAATGGGACACAGATTACAATACTGACCATACTATAATTTGTTTAGCAAAACCTCCAGCTCAACGAGTCATTCAATCTTCTTCCATCCCCCCGCCCACTTCTGCTTACTCTTTTCATGCTTTTCTCTTTTAGCAAATGCGAATAGTTTTTACGTGAGTCATTTTCACACAAATCGCCATCGCAGAGCTCGGTAAATGAATAATTGTTATCAAACACAACGTTGTCGATCGGTGTTTGCTTCTTTTTCGATTTCGCAAATCGCTCGCTTTTATTTCGCACTTTCATTTTGCTAAGAAAATGTCAACAACCGTGACGTCATGAACACAAATATTTTATGAAACGAATTAATTTTAACTTATATTTGTATTGTATAGTTATTAAATCTTGAAGAAATAAGCAAATTTAACTCTTAAATAAAAAAATACAAATTAAGTTCGTGTATTTAGTATAATTTCAGGACTTTACCGTAGATATCGCTTATAGCCGAAACGCTTTCCGAATACGGCGATATCGACCGACTATTCCCGATCTCACTAGGCACCTACTGCCGTATAAGTGACTGTAGTGTAACGGTTATCAATAAAGCAATAAATCATGTAATCGCTGTCGTCTTGTAAAATTGAAGAAAATACGCATTAACCAAAACTCGAACAGCAAAAGTCTGCGCTATTGTTAGAAAAACCACAAAATAAATATATTTTGATTATGTTTTGTTTTTATACAAAACCAGAAAGCGTATAAGCCCAGTCCCTGTGATATTTCCCCTGTGCGTAGTTATTATTTAAAACAATTAGCTTTGCATTATTGGCAATAAATGTTGTAATAAATGTTATAGGCACAAATGCAGTACTTATTAACACTAATTTACTCAAAAAATCACCACTATGCAAGATATTCTTAAAACAAAAATATATACATTGATCCGTAAAATAACTTCTCCTCCCATAAGCGAAAAACCAATGCATTACATACTAGTCGCCACACTTCAGTGCGACGCCAATAACTTGAGATATAAGATATCTACAGTACACTGGCGTACCAGTTACTAGCCCACGGACGTTTTCAAACTTGAGCAGCGAAGGCCAAGATAATATTCACATATTATGATTTCTTAATATACTTTTCAACGTTTGAACTTGTAAATTATGGGATGAGTGAGTACTATGTACACAACAAGAAAATAATATATAAAAGCTCATATTCGTTGTATTACTATTACAAAAAAAACGTAGCCAATTAAAGCGTTAAAAAGGCTAAACTACACATACTTAGGATAAACACTATTCGTATTTGTTGTGTTACATGGACAGCAAGGTAAAGCAAGAAGCGCGTATCTGACGATTAAGATATGACAACATAATGTTGATGGACAACACAAATTAATCAAAAGTAATTCTTCAGCGTAAACATATTTGCAAACAAATATAGAGAATACTATGTTAGTGTGATTGTGTACTTTAATTTATCCCACGAGTGAAGACAGGTTTTCATGTCGAGGCTTGCCGAGCCTTGTAAGCCTTTCTGAGACGAGTGGGATAAATTGAAGTACACACTCACACATTGTATTCTATTTATCCAACAATATTTTGTATTTAATTTATTCCTGATGCAATCAAAAAAGTAGTCTTCAATTGATAAAATAAAAGCAAAATCAAAAAATTAACTTAATCTAATATTTCGTTGTAATATTAATTGTGATCTTTCCCGTTTACGGAACTCGAAATAGTCCTTAAGAATTCCACACAAAGAAGAGTAACGAAACAAAATATCGCTTGACGACTCGATTCAAATTTAATCAGCGTTTCAAATGTGACACACTCAAGTAGAACACAGACGGTTTTGTTCAAACTACAATTCTTGTTTCACCACTGCAAAATACAAAAAACAAACAAAAATGGCTGCCATTTTGAAATTTACAAAATTTGTAGACAGCTACTTGAAGCATGATCTAGCATTTATCCCCGCCGATATTGTTAATACTAGTCTATAAACAACTCTTCTTTTTCCACACTTTTTACTTACTGACATAAAAAAGTAAATTATCTACTGGTTATTGTTCTTCTCACCGAAGATGTGTAATAACCATGTTTATTTTCTTCAAGTTTAATTTTCTTCCATGACAAGTTAAAATTCTGGACACATTTCTCCATCGCCATCCATCTTTTCCATATAAAAGCACTGGATTTACGCAGGCAATTCTTTGTGGATAGACATTATTTGATCCACTGACTAAGGAACGACTTATTCATCAAAGAAATTACCCTTTTAATTCAACAGCGATTTCCTTCGAACAGTAAAAGAACATTTCACAGACACTTTTCTTAAATCTAATCCACCAATTGTTCAACAAAACATCGCGTTATTCGAGTACATTCGACATTTTAACGAAATCGAAATGCAGTCTCACCATTTTCATTCCATTTTTATATCCTAACACTGTTATTCATATTCATAATATTATAATAATCCATCGTTAACACACACACTCGTAAAACGACTGCGCACCCAATGACCTGAATGACGCAATCAAGTGATTTCGTCCCTATGTACATGTTCTAAAAATATATGTGGCATAAACATAGACCTGTGGGATAAACCTTATCTTTTCTGTATGGGTCATATTATGTTCTATAAAATTATTTAGATGTAGGATGAAATGCTTTTCAATGTTCCCAAATTGTACAGATGTTCAGGAATGGTACGAAAAGCATTTACTTTCCCTTCGCAAGCACCATTTTCAAACATTGGCAGGGTAAAAACTTTGTCCTGAATTGGTGGATTATGAAGGATCTTTATAAAAAATGCACATGTATTATGGCCTGAGAATGGCGCAAAAAACCAGGACCGTACATCCAGTGTCAAAGCCGTAATATACTTTAATGCTAAAGTATAAGACAATCATTTTAATCTATTGTCTGGTGCATAAATGTGTCCAACATGGATGGAATGTGAAATAACATATGAAGATTGATAAGAAAACGAGAATCGGGAGCAAGTCTCAGGTATCTAAGTCAAATGACTTCAATTATATATTCATCGACAATCGTGTGGGAAAGTCAGAGTTCGAACATTGTATTATTCATAGTAACTAATTGACCTCCATACGCTCAGGAAGGAATTTTTTAAAGGAGACTGTTTAGTCTTGGCATAAAGTCATATAAAATTCATAATAACGATTCCTAGCTACCCGATTTTGGCCCTATTAGAAGTACTGATAGTAGTTGAAGCGGTAGTAGTAGCGGTAGTAGTAGCGGTAGTAGTAGTACTACGACTACTAGTAGTAGAAGTAGTATTAGTAGTAGTGGCGGTAGTAGAAGTAGTAGAAGAAGTAGTAGTAGAAGTAGTAGTAGTAGTAGTAGAAGTAGTAGTACACATAGTAGTAGAAGTAGTACTAGCAGTAGTAGTGGTAGAAGTAGTAGTAATAGTAGTAGTATTAATAGAAGAAGTAGTAGTAGAAGTAGTAGTAGTAGTAGTAGTAGTAGTAGTAGTAGTAGTAGTAGTAGTAGTAGTAGTAGTAGTAGTAGTAGAAGTAGTAGTAGTAGTAGTAGTAGTAGTAGTAGTAGTAGTAGTAGTAGTAGTAGTAGTAGTAGTAGTAGTAGTAGTAGTAGTGGTGGTAGAAGTAGTAGTAGTAGTAGTAGTAGTAGTAGTAGTAGTAGAATTAGTAGTAGTCGTAGTAGTAGTAGTAGTAGTAGTAGTAGTAGTATTAGTAGTAGTTGTAGTAGTAGTAGAATTGTTGTTGTTCTCGCTTTTAGAAAATGTTATCCGACATTGAAAATTGAACAAAATGAGCAAATATGTTTGTACAGTGCTTAAAGTCGATAACTAAGAATAAACATACTCTCTTTTTTTCGAAAATCCCATTGTTTTTTTTCGTAAAAAAGCTGGAAAAAAACATGGAAAATCACATGGAAAAAAACTAAACAAAAATCCCATGTGAAAATGCAAAAATCCCGAGGGAAGACCAACTTAGCTAATAAATTTCATAGAGAAACAAAAAACCATTTTATATGCAAAAATATTCACTTATTGATAAAAAAAATAAGACTTTCATTGCATGTATAATCTCAAAGAAGAAAATCTTCAAGACTAAGGGTACTCGAGTTTGCGAAATGTTGGTTTGCTCAGTTTTTTCCGGTTGCCGTGTATAGTACCGTGCGTCATATAAAACTGAAATCTCGATTGGGCGTTGTAACATGATGTGGTGAATATAACATGTCACTTAACAATACTACTATTAGCTTCAATTATGTGCGTATTCTAAAATATTGACAAAGTGAAGAGTTTCAAACGTTTTGTCAGAAAAACACAGAGCATACAGGTTTTAATAAACTCGTCATGAATTGTTTATGGGGAGTCAACATTTCCAATATTGATGAAATTGTTAAAAGGATTATTGTAAACAGATTAACAGTATTATTAACTGATATAATGTTTGTGTTTTTGACAATAAGTGGATCCTTTATCTCAAGTTATTGAAATACATTTGCCAAAATTGTTAGTGCATAAAAAACAGGTTTTCTTGAAGTTTGTACCGATATCGTAAGATAGAAGAAAACATTATTAAATACGTCTGAAATCCTTGACAGAATTTCACGTTGCGTGAAGCATAACCGTGTCTATAAATCAGTAGATACCGAATTGTTGAAGAAGAACACAGGCTTATTAAATAATGTTATTCCGATGTATTTCACATTTCTATAAGCAGCATAAAAATCTGTCTTTTTGCACTCGTTTAAATTCTTAAGAAAAATAATTTTGAAAAGTTTTTTTTAATAAAGCAACTCTTACCGTCGTGCATATATCCATGACAGTCAAAAGGGGGAACCCCACAAAGTCACGTGAACATGCCGGTTCAAATTTTAACTACTTGGCTTACAATGTTAGTATGGTAAAAGTATTTTAATCCCGAGGTCTTTTATTTGAACATAGTTATGTTTAACTATGTTATTTTTGCTTAAGATGTCGAATTTATTTATACAAAGTTACATACTTGACAATGCAAAGATCTGTGAACAAGTACCTTTTAGAGCGTAATTATTAGTTTTGAAATACAGTTTCGAAACAGCATTTGTT